>NC_037671.1:108933745-109260413 GCF_003255815.1 Theropithecus gelada | reverse complement strand
CCCCGTCCAAAAAAAAAAAAAAAAAAAAAAAAGACTTTTCCTGCTCTTAAAAGACCCAACATTTTCCTTCTTTTTCTCTAGAATCAAATGGTGTCACCTTAGATGACCATTTACCATCTAGCAGTAATAAACCTAGTCTTTTGGATACTTGAAAGAATACCCCTTTATGCTGGCTGGAGAAAGGATGAAATCTGGAAAAGACTCAATTAGATTCAGACTTGTTAGGGTATTTAGTTACAAGGAGCACCAGAAAGGCTTATTGATAAATCGCCATATCGTGCCTAAACCCTCAGGGAGGGGGTCGGCTGATGCTGCTGCACATTTTACTGCCCCAGGCCGGGGCATCCCATAGTGCTGCCACCGCAACCGACAACAGGGCCTGACAGTGCTGTCTCAGGAAATGCTGCCATCTGACCAGACATCTTTTGTTGAGGGGGAAAAAATTAGATATAACTTCTGTTCTCTCTGACGTGGATATGGAGAATGATTGATCATACTTTCCATAAGACATAGCTGTATATGAACAGTTCATCAGTAGGTTGCTTCTGAGCCTTCTCGTTTATACACTATTTGATCTGTATTGTGATTCATTGTTTGTTTCATTATTATTGTTATTAATTTATTATCGAAATTTATTGTAATTATGACATTGTGTAAGTCTATGTTATAATAGCATGGCATGGTGGCACCCTCCTGTAGTTCCAGCTATTCGGGAGGCTCAAGTGGGAGGATCGCTTGAGCCCAGGAATTCGAGTCCAACCTAGGCGATGTATCGAGACCCTAAAAAAAAAAAAAGAAATAAAATAAGTCTTTTATTTATATAATAAGAAATAAAAAGCTGTCTTTCCTCTTTATCTTTGCTCCCACTTGGATGATTTTTTTTTATGTTAAGGCCATTATGGGGGAAAATAGAGGTAGCTCAGCCTTTGAATCCTAGATGCAGATTGAACACCCTTTGCTGTTGTCAGAAGACCTCACCCTTCAATTACTGAAGGTTATCCACTCAGAATTCTAGCAGTCAGTTGCATACTTAATTGTTCTTTTAATGTTTTCCACATTATTCCTTTTTTTCCAGCAATATTTTGCTGCCTAGGGTAAAAATCTTTAGTTGTGGCTGCTAATTGTGAGAGGGAAATAATTTGTAAATGATGAAAAGCAAGGTGAAAGAGTTGCAATTTTCTCTCCTTCATTTTAGTTTTAAAGCAACTTCACCTTTAGTTGAGAGGAAGACGGCCCAGGCAGCTGGCTGCTAAAGTCCCCATTGCACTCCGTTGTTGATTTTATGTGGGAGCTAATAGTTGTGGATGATGCTCTGGCCACAGGAAGAGAGCAGAGGCGGGAGGGTAGTAAGAAGTAGTGGGACAGGCGGAGAGAAGTGGATGCTCGCCACTCTTGGTCTCCCCACCTTGCTTTTCAGCATGTTTCCCTGGTGTAAGATTAAAAAGTCAGTTTCAAAAGGTGCTGTTCATGGCAAGCAGCCGGATCTCCCTGGAATACTAGAAGTTCTAGATGTTGGCTTAGTTTCCAGTCCCAAAGTGGGAGTCAAACAAATGGAGAGGGTGTGCGAAGAATGATTACCTAGGAAATGTTTTTCATTATTTTCTTTCCCAAATGTGTAAAGCTAAAAGTAGAGGACATACACAAATATATAGAGTAATCTCAATTTTCTTAGCTTCTTCCATTTATTTAATCCCTGTGACTCTTACACACTTTTTAAATCCAATGACTCTTAGATTTATTTGAAGAAACAAATTGATGTAGATTGCCCATCAAGTATTTCAGCAAATTTTTAATTAAGATTTTAGATTAGATATTTTACTGCTAACCAAAAGAAATACTCAGTTCTAATTAAGCACAGATCTTTCTGATAATGAAAGGAAAATAGTATATCTGGTAAGAAATTGAATATCCTGGCTGCAGAAGTGTTGAACTTTCATAATGAGTTAATCAAAGTCATAGGTCTAAATAATCTGTATTGCCTTTTTACCCTTTCATTTAGTTAAATACAGCTTTGAAATATAGTATCTTGTTTTAAAATTTAAAAGGTTAAAAATAACAGAATGCACTTTTGAATGTGTATAACATTTTAAAGAAGACATACAGCTTTTATAATACCAAGGTCATGTGAACAGTTCTTAATAGTTTTTGAGATGGAAAAAAATAGTGAAGATCTAGAGCAAAGGTTATTAGAGCACATGCATTCATTTTGTTAGCTTGAGCCTGTGTTCTTTGTGGAGGAATTTTCAGTGAATTGCTTTGTTTCTGAATTTTGGATAATTATAAATTTGTCCACAAAGAAGGTCCTGGCACTGTGATTGGCTGCTGGTCCTATCCATCTTCCCTTAGGATTAATGTAATTGGCTAACCTTTGTTGTAGTTGGGGCTAATAATGTTCTTCGGGGAAAAAGTTGAAAGATAATTATGACATTGAGTATTTATTGAGTGGACATCACCACCTAGGCATGACTTTGCTTTGGATAGCTTCCAGAACTTTCTGTGTTTGGTTTGTGAACCTCTAATGAGCTGAATCCAGTTCATTTAATACTGCTCATATATTTCTGCACAGGATTAAAAGGCAGGAATTCAAGTTTGTAAATTGAGTTGCCCACTTACCAGCTGAGTGGTAAGTTGTCTTTGGCTCAGGGGTCACAGTTTGATTCCTGGCTGGCATTCTGCTCCTGTGATATGAATTTTAAATGAGTATTTTGTTAGAAAGAACTGCAGTGCTGATGTGAAATTTAACATGGAGAGTATCACTGTTTATTTTTTTGTCTCTGAAAGTCTGAAGGAACTGGCCACTGACTGTGTTTGATTTTAGTATTACCCTGGTGGTCTTTGATTTGTATGGTGATAATTGTGTTTTTGAGATATACTCATGACTGGATCTTTGAAGCATGACGTGATAATAGTACATCATTTTAGTCTTTATTAACTGGAACTAGATTTGTGGTCTTTCACTTGCTGATTCTCCCACATCATCAGGCAAATACATGGCTAAACAGATTAGTTTTGCACGGTGCCCTAAAAACTAGTCTACTTGAGTTTTTATTGAGTTCAGGGGGGAAATGAATTTTCTATGCCTCTGTGGAGAATGTTCTGCCTCGAGGCTTCTGGAATTCAGACCTGGGGTTGGTTAACAGAAGTACTTTGGCTGATTTAATCTATTAGACAGCTATACAGAAGATGCATAATTTTTGAGGTTACTAGAATCTGACTCTTGAGTTTTTCAGATTAAAAAAAAAAAAAAAAAAACCAACCTTAAAGACACCAAGATATACTTTGCTGGATCAGGAATGCTGATTTTGTTTCATTGTTCTTGTCCTTTATGATCATAAATGTACACCTAGGCCTTTGCCAACTTGTTTTAAATAATATTTTCATATAAAATGGCACCCAGGAGAAATAGCTTACAGAAGCTAAGCTATTTATTTGTGTCAAGTAGATTTCAATTATGTGGACTAAGATTTTCCCTGAGTTTTTTTGTAATTGGGTTGATATTTTAATTATTCTTATAGATGTTTGATAATATGCCTGTTGGAATTATAAAACGGCAAAAAGAAAAAAGCAAAATGAGAGATTTAAGTTCATGCGTGCTTTTATGATGGGAAAACATTACTTTTAGTTTTTAAAGGCGTATCTGTATTGTGAAGAACTTTAAAGCAGGAACATAGAAGATGATCCTTGTTTTGAAATAGAAAATGGCAAAATTAAATATAAACTAATTATTTTTGTTAAGGTGATTCATCTGAACTTATTACTTCATATTGAAGTAAAAACAATTCAAAACAGGTTTCCTTGAAGAGGGCTTGAAAAAGATTGATATTCTAATTTTGCTGCATGTTTTTTGAGTAAAATATTTATTTCAGAACATAAGCATTTTATTTGGTACCTTCTTAACAGCCAAAACACTTCTTCCAATGCAAATGTTTATTTTGGCAGCAGATGTTTCTAAAAAGGAGACAAACATTACAATTGTTTGGCTAAAATAAATGTTTCCTTTGGGGTTATTAAGGCAGCCAGGCAATTTCTAGGGTTTCCACCTGTGTTAATTTATATTGTTGATCTATTCAGGAAAAAAAATATATTTCTTTTAAATGTAATTGAAGCCATGTTTTGATACAGTTTGTTTGCATGATAGCTCTGAAAAGTAAGGATGAATGGGGAGAGGAAGACTGGTTTAAGACTTAAAAATTCCAGAGTTTTTCATCATGAAATGTTTATTATGATTCAATCTTTGAATCCTAAATGTGAATCCAATACTCAGGGCTTGATTTTTGTTTTATCTAAAAAAGAGCTTAGACTTCCTATGTTTGCAACTGTGATGGTGTGTCCAGGATGAGAAAGGATAAGTTGACTTAGTATAATGGAGAGGAATGGGTGCCTGGTGCCTGTTTTACATTCAGACTCTTAATTTTTTGATAGTCTTTATATTTACTTAAAGATGCCCGTTCATATCTGTGTGCACATATATGCTCCCACATGTGTATAAAAAACAGAACATTCATGTGACAATAGCATTCTCCTGTAATGAAACATATGTGTATATGTATATTTATATGTTAAACATATTTGTAGATATACATATAAAAACACACAAATAAAATGAAGGTGAACACTTTGGCCAGTAAAATAATGAAATGCTGTGAAATTTCACTGTGTTATTTACAGCATTTTCATACATTCGTGTTCTGTACTAGGAGACTTGGAGCCCAGCTGATTTGCTTGTGCACCTGAAATGTCTGGAGGCCCCTCAGCAGATTGCAGATTTTTATAAATAATGGCCTTTTGTTGGCCACATTTTGTGGTGGTTTCCTCAGTTGTTCTTCAGCAGTGAACATGAAAGTATTTAAGGTTTACCAGCAAAATACATTTATACCTCACATTTCTGCTTCCAAGTAGAGAGCAGATGCTACTGGCTGTGATGCCAAAGCTCCCTGTAGATGGAGTTTTGTAGTAAGAAAATATTTTTGGGTTAGGCACGGTGGCTCATGCCTGTAATCCCAGCACCTTGGGAGGCCAAGGTGGGCAGATCACGAGGTCAGGAAATCGAGACCATCCTGGCTAACACGGTGAAACCCTGTCTCTACTAAAAAATTCAAAAAAATTAGCCGGGCATGGTGGCAGGCGCCTGTAGTCCCAGCTACTCGGGAGGCTGAGGCAGGAGTATGGCGTGAACCTGGGAGGTGGAGCTTGCAGTGAGCCTAGATCGCACCTCTGCACTCCAGCCTCAGCGACAGAGCAAGACTCCTTCTCAAAAAACAAACAAACAAACAACAACAACAACAAAAGGAAATATTTTTGAAAAGATTTGTAAATTCCTATAATACCTAACTGGTTTTGTTTACTTTTTATATTGTATTTGGGTTTAAACATGTTTGAATTGTGACATTCTTAGAACGATATATTAGAAGAGATCACATTTCAGGTTAAATACAGATTTTTAAATCTTTAGCCTTTTTCTTAAAAGTGAGAGATCAGATTTTACCTGAAAGTTTAATGAGAAAATGTGAGATGATTTCACTTTAATTTGGAAAGCTGCTTTTATATCAGGATGTTTATATTGATACATTTGTTTTTTATCTGTACATTTACATTATTCTCAATTTTCTAAGCTTATAAACAGTATATAGCGCCTATTCTCTGCTGGTAGTTTATACTGTTTTGTCATGTACTCATGAGTTCCACTATGTATTTTACAATATAGACTTTCAACCTAAAATATCTGTAAGATTTTCTATTTTATTTTTGAGATGTAAATCTTAAATGTATGTTTTATTTTTAATTTTTAGAGACAAGGTCTTGCTCTGTTGCCTGGGCTGGAGTACAGTGGCATGAACATGGCTCACTATAGCCTTGACCTCCTGGGCTCAAACAGTCCTCCCACCTCAGCCTCCCAAGTATTTGGGACTACAGGCATATATCACCATGCCCAGATAATTTTTAAATTTTTTTGTAGAGACGAGGTCTCACCATGTTGCCCAGGTTGGTGTCGAACAAGTGTGTGTTTTAGGTAGCATTGAATTATTTGAGTATATTTTAAATAAGTGTGATTTATTTGCTTTCACCAAAGAAACATTAAACATGATATTTCTGTTAAAATGTTAATAATTCAAATAAAGGTAACAGTCGACATCAGTAAAATCAACCAACCATATCCCTTCAGTGCTCCTTGAAAAACAAACGCTAAACAACAACGGAAATCCCACAAGATAAATGGAAAGTTAAAGTGATTAAGCGACGTATCTTAGACAAGTGGTTCTCAAACTTTGCCGAATGTTAGAGTCTCCCAGGGCATTAAGAAAATCCTGCCACGGATGCCTAAGGATGCCTATATCAATGACACCTGACTGTGAAGGCCTTAATCTCCCGTGACTGCCCTGTGAGTCAGGGTATTAGAGGGAGGCCACGTCAGCGAGCGGGGGCAGCTTACACCCTCTGGAGGCTTGGTGGTGATGGCTGGTTCTTGGCCCACTCGGTGAATCAGAAACTCACCACTGACCCAAAGGAATGAGATGAGCCCAGAACCAGGAGCTGGGCTGGTTGAGTCCTTGCCTATTAACGTCTAATCTGTGTGTGATACCGGGAAAATCTGGATCTCATCGTGCTCCTCTGCCAGATGAGAGGGTTGGACTATAAGACCTCCCAGCTTGGATTTCCCCTTTAAAGTAACAGTAAGTGAATGTCTTTTTATTTCAGTACTAGATTTTTGTTTGTTTGTTTGTTTGTTTGAGATGGGGTCCTGCTGTGTCACCCAGGATGGAGTGCAGTGGCACGATCACAGCTCACTGCAGCCTTGACCTCCTGGGCTCGGGTGATTCTCTCACCTCAGCCTCCTGAGTAGCTGGGACTATAGGCGCATGCCACCACACCCAGCTAATTTTTAATATTTTTGTAGAGACAGGGTTTTGCCATGTAGCCCAGGCTGGTTTGAACTTCAGGACTCAGGTGATCCACTTGCCTTGGTCTCCAAAGTGCTAGGATGATAGGCATGAGCCACCATACCTGGCCTCAGTATTAGATTTTAAAGTCTTGTTATTTCAACAGTCTTGTGAAATGTATGGGTTGATGCTTGACAAATTGTATTAATATAACTGCTAACCCAAATTCTTTAAAATTCTTTTTGAAAGAGAAAGAGGTGTTTCTTCTTCAAAGATTAGCAGATTGTTGGAATCAGTCTAATAAATTATTTTCCAATTCTTAATTTTATTATTATTTTTTTAAATGAATGCATTCTCAGATAAGGTCTTTGTTCTGAGAGAACCTGGTATGTGTTAGATGTGTAGAGTGCAGCCTGTCCTTTTTGATATGTAGAAAATCTTATTTTTTTTTTTTTTTGAGACGGAGTCTTGCTCTGTCGTCCGGGCTGGAGTGCAGTGGCCAGATCTCAGCTCACTGCCAGCTCCGCCTCCTGGGTTCACGCCATTCTCCTGCCTCAGCCTCCGGAGTAGCTGGGACTACAGGCGCCCGCCACCACGCCCAGCTAGTTTTTTGTATTTTTTAGTAGAGACGGGGTTTCACCGTGTTAGCCAGGATGGTCTCGATCTCCTGACCTCGTGATCCGCCCATCTCAGCCTCCCAAAGTGCTGGGATTACAGGCTTGAGCCACCGCGCCCGGCCTGATATGTACAAAATCTTAAGGTTGACATTCTTGGAATCACAAAAGAAAGCAGAGAGATCTAGCAATTACTCATTTTTAAGACATTGCTACTTTCTAAGTAGTTCTGAAAAGAAGTATATATTGTACAATATTGGGACAAATTGTATAAAGTGAAGTTGGGATAGAAATAAGTTTCAAGATTTATGTTCTAGGCATTACTTTAACTCTTTAACTCCCATGAGGTAGGCTAGATGGCTTTGTTTTTGTATTTTAAAATAGGTTTTTTTTTCTAACGGCAAGAAGTTTTTTCTTTTATGTTAATAGCCAGCCAATAGTTAAATTCTTCATGGCAAAAAATTCTTTATGGCAGTTTGATTATTTTTACATGTAACAAACTTATTAAAGCTATTTGCCCTTATTATAGTTTTGAAAAGGAACTTTAAAAGTTAAATCTGTAGTTGTGAATGAAATTAAGAAAACTCTTAAGCCGAGAAGGTGCAGAGGAAGAAGATGGGTGGGAGCGTGAGGGAAGTAGGGGATTATAAAGAAGCAGCAGCCTCGCTTCTCAGAGTGGCCTGTGGACCCCTCCGCAGAGCCAGCGAGCCTTGCTTAATCCAGGCTTCGTCAGGCCTCGAGAGCAGCTCTGCAGTTGGACTCAAGTTTAGAAATAGTTGGGACGTCCTGGATTTGAGATCTGAGTGTGGGTAGTGTGCGTGTATAACACAAACATCCCTTGCCTACTTAAATAGCCCCAACCCAAAATTTTGGTCACTAGATAAACAGCAGGAGTTACCCAGCTTCCCAATTCTTACGGAGAAGTGTGTTTAATTTAGAAAGCAGACCATATTCCAAAGAATGAGCCAAATTCATCCCCCTTTATTGATATTGACTTGGTAAGAGCATGCTTTTTTTTTAAGTAACTACCAAGCAAACCAACCTGTAGAATTGGCTCTTCAGGGTTAGTCAAAGGCAGGAATCCAAGTCAAGATCTATAAAACACCGAACATTCAGAAACAGAGTCAGACTAATGTTAATAGCAAAAATATGCAGGTATTAGAATTAAAATGCAAAAACCTGTCATTGCTGGGGTAATTAAGTTTTACTTAATGGTCCTGAGACATGGCATAACCAGCCTCACTTGGATAGTTGTAGTAGCTAGTCCTCAAGAGAGCTGGAGACAAACGTCTTTTGGAAGAAAGCTTCAGTCTGAGATGCACCGCAGAAAAGACAGCTACGTAGGGATGGTTTTCCAGCCTGAGCTGCCAATGATAGCGAGAGCATGCCTGAAAGCAATAGCTCTTAAAACGCTCTAAGTCACCGGGGTCTGTCGGGGGCTGGGGGAGGGATAGCATTAGGAGAAGTACCTAATGTGGTGCAGCAAACCAACATGGCACTTTATACCTATGTAACAAACCTGCACGTTGTACACAGTTGACCCTAGAACTTAAGGTGTAATAATTAAAAAACAAATCACACACAAAAAAACGCTCTAAGTAAGGATTAGATGTTCCTTTATAATCAGTATCATAATCATTGTTTCCAAAGAGAACTGGGAAAAGAAAAAGGCCGGAATAATTATTGGCCTATGGGATCTGTGACCTCAGATGCTTTCTTAAAAGGGTCAGCCAACAAGGAGGCTTCCCTTGTTTTCTTTTTTTTTTTTTTTTTGAGAGAGTCTCGCTCTGTGGCCTGGGCTGGAGTGCAGTGGCTTGATCTCGGTTCACTGCAAGCTCCACCTCCTAGGTTCACACCATTCTCCTGTCTCAGCCTCCCAAGTAACTGGGACTACAGGTGCCCACCACCATGCCCGGCTTATTTTTTTTTTTTTTTTTTTAGTAGAGATGGGTTTCACTTTGTTAGCCAGGGTGGTCTCGATCTCCTGACCTCGTGATCCACCTACCTTGGCCTCCCAAACTGATGGGATTGCAGGCATGAGCCATCACGCCCGGCCCCCTTTTTTTCAATTAGTATATTACCTTGAGATTTCCAGTAGGATCTTCAGGTATCCCAATAGTCATTTTCCAGACATCTTAAGGATTTACATCTCTGGAGGTTCTCCTCAGTGTCCTGGGCTTCATGGAGAAATAGGGCCTACCTTCTTTTCTTCCTACTTGTGGGTCCTGTGCCATTCGTTAGGGGTCATGGGGACGACAAGATCTTACTCTTCAGTAATTGGCCAAAATTTGATGTTTAGTGTCTTAGTTTCTTTTCTGTTGCTATAGAAGAATATCACAGACTGGGTAATTTATAAAGAAAGACAATTTATTTCTTACTGTTATGAAGGTTGAGAAGTTAAAAGGCATGGTGTTGGCCTCTGGTGAGGGCCTTTTGCTCCTTCATAGCTTGGTGGAAGGCATCACAGGGTGAGAGGGTAGGAGCACGCCGGCTCAGATCTCTCTTCCTCTTCTCATAAAGCCATGAGTCCCATTGTTGGGGACCTCATTCTGATGACCTTATCTAATTGATTTCTGGGGTCCCTACCTCCAATCAACATATGAATTTGGAGATTAAAATTTCAACACATGAAATTTAGGGAATACATTCAAATCATAGCAGTTGGGGAGACGAGGAAATACTAGAATTCCCTTCAGCTGCCAGAAAGAGCTAATCTCTTCTTTCTGCCCTAGTGTCTCTGGCTGAGTTCTCACCTGTTCTTCTTCCTTCTTAGCTTCAAAATAAAAGGATGGGAAGAGTGATAACTTGGTCACATCACTGGCCCTTAGTCTTCATGCCATCTGATGTATCACAGCACACTTCCAAGAATGGTGGTTAAGGGATGCTTCACTGCACATACACAGCAGGCCATGAGAGTGATAAGCACACAGTGGAGAATGAGGCATGAGGCTCCAGGAGGGATTCCAGCTCTGACCAGGAAATCACCACTGCTGCGGAAAGCCACCAAGGTCTGGCAAGGAGCATCATGCAGTGTGCTTACTTCCCAGTCAAACTCTGCTGTGATCTAACAAAGAATTTGAGTCATGTGAATGTACACAGGTTGCAAGAGAGGCTGCAAATTTGATTTCTGATTTCTAAAGTTTGAAGGCAGGACTTTTTGGTTGCTCACTCTTTATAGGGAACACAGAATTGTTCTCGACAGTTCCAAAGTTTTTCTTGTGTAAAAATTTCCCTCTTCAGTGTCGCCTCCTATAGTTTTCCTGTCTCAGTACCTGGTAGCTCCTTCCTGCCCACCGCCTGGGTCACAACCTGGTCCTCCTCTGTTTCTCAGCCTTTAAATCTTTTTCTCAGCCTTTTTCATCTGTTCTGACCTTTGTATTTCTTTTCCTCCTGCTGGGAAGGCTTTTGGCCAGGTCTTGCAGGGCTTGCTATCTCAGGTCCTTGAGACATTTCTCTGACTTAAGTAAAATTGCACACTCCCACTGCCTCCTGCCCTGTTGTGTTTTCTCCAGTTCTCTTATCCCCTCCTGAACCTCACTCGTCTGATGCTTCCATTAGAACATATGCCCTAGGCCGGCAGGGACTGTTTTCCCCAGGTGCGGACCCATCATCTAGAGCCCTACATGGCGTTTCACAAACATTTCCAGACTACAAATAAAGAAGTTGCTGAATCGTAGACTCTGACGAGTGAAATCTGTCCAGCTTGATGCAAAAATGTCTGTGTGCTTTAGCCGTGTATCTGCCTCCCATGGTTAGCTCCGAGGTGGGCTCGTTCACCAAGGCTTTCATAGTTTCCACTAGAATCCCGGTGCCCAGGTGCTCTGAGAACAAAGCCTGGAGACAGCTGCGGGACTGTGTTTTTAATGCTGCTTTCAGATTCCTAAGGAAATTTTGATGCCTGAGAGATTGTTCTAGCAGAGTGGTTTTCAGTCTTGCTCATTTCAGTGTGTGTCATATCAGGGATCTATGTTTCTTCCTCTCTGATTCTAACCCCGTTGAGTAAATCGGAGATGGCTGCTATTGTGCTGTAAGGCCCGTCATGTCTCAGAATGATCCCTTGTGCTGGGTGTAATACCTCGGTCTGGAGAAGGTTGAGTCGGATTTGGTGTATGTGTGATGGGAGCTAGGTTCTTCATCCCAACACCAGTCATTCAACAGTGCTTACTGAAGAACGTCGCCAAGTAGTTAGGATGCCGTACATACAAAACAGATGTTCTTCTGTTAGCGATTTGCTGCTGGAGGGAAGAGAGTTCTGCCACGTATGGTGGAAGAACAGGGCCTGGAAGATGGGCTTTGAGCCTCTGTGGGGAGGGCACAGTTCACATCCATGTTTGTGCTGGGATCCCGGAAAGGGCTTTTGATGGCATTTTAGTTCTCTGTCACTGAGTGTTTGGACCCAGACTTGATTTTCACAATGCTTTATGGGGCTGCTGCCATTATGCATACACTACATCGTAGCCTGTTTCCAAAGCAGAGGTCATGGCTACGGCTGGAATGACAGTTGCACCTCAGAGTAGAGGAATGAAATTTAGGTTGCATTCTTAAAAATCATTGCTGTGTGCTTTATTCTGGTTGAGGATCTATGATAGATAAATAATTTTGATGACGATAATGACAAGAATGTGGTGCCTCCATGTAACTGTCATCATCATCATTGTCTCCTCTCTGGGCCCAATTTCTTATTTGTATCATACGAGAAGTTGCCTCTGGATGACAATAACAATAACAGCAATCTCTGTGCCAGGTCTTATGGTAAGTCCTTTTACATGGATGTTCTCCTTTAATCCCTGCCATCTTTCTATTCATCTCCATTTTATGAATAGTAATAGTAGCTCATGTTTATTGAGGGTTTACTCTGGGTCAGGCACTTGCTTGTTTTGCTTGTTTTATATGGATTAACTCACCCAGTCCATGTAATGGCCTCTGAGATGGGCATTGTTATATAGTCATCCTCAATTTACAAATGAGGAGGCTAGGGGAAGGGGTTAATCAGGCTGTTCAAAGTTACTTGCCTACTAAGTGCTACAACAAGCATGTCAGTCCCTTAGCGCCTGAACTCTGGGCGCACGCTCGCACTGTTTTATGATTCTGGTAAAGCTGGAATCCTCGTCACTGACACTAGAGTTCCTTTGAGTTTTTAAATATTAAGACTGATTATAATTAAGGTAGCCTCATTTTGACTGGAATATTCGTTTCACGTAAAGTCTTTTGTGACCTTTAACAAATTGGAAATTGAATGTTACCTGCCACGCCTGTCACACTTGGAGGGATGCTTTTGAGGGGAATTTCACATAACATAACATTAATCCCTTAAAAGTGTACAGTGCAGTAATGTTTACTGCAGGAATAGTTTTGTACAGCCACCTCCTCTGTCTAGTTCCAACATTTTCACCACCCCCAGATGAGACCCTGGACTCCTTAAGTAGTCACTCTCTGTTGTCCCTCTTACCCCCAGGCAATGGCTAACCTGCCTTCTACCTCTGGATTTACCTGTTTTTGATGTTTCATGTAAACAGAATGATACATTATGTGACCTTTTGTGTCTGGCTTTTTCCACTTAACATACTGTTTTCAAGGTTCATCTCTTGTGGCACGTACCAGCACTTCATTCCTTTTTATGGCTTAATAATAAATAATAATAAATAAAATAATAAAGCCTTGTAGGAAGGGTGCAGGAGAGGTGGGTGCCTCTGCTTGTCAGAAAGGTGGCCTTCATGGGTGGATGGGCTGAGTGTAGAATTCTAGATTGGATATAATTTTCCCTCAAAAGCTGTTGTTCCCCACTGTCCTCTGAGCTTCTAGCATGTCTGTTGAGAAGTCCAAGGCCTCTTCTTTTGTATGTCACTGATTGTTTTTCTCTCTGGAGACTTTAAAAACTTGATTTCCAAAATGTGGATGAACTTTGGAGTTGGTATTTTCCATCTGTTTTGCTAGACTCATCAGTATTAAATTAAATCTGTTGTTAAATCAGTATTAAATTAAATGAAATCTATTGGATGTGTGCATCGCATTTTGTTTATTCATCCATTGATAGACATTTGGGTTGTTTCCACCTTTTAGGAATTATAACTAGTGCTATTGTGAACATTTGTGTATAGGTATTTATTTGAATACTTACTTTCAATTATTTTGAGTATATACCTACGAGTAGAATTGCTGGATCATATGGTGATTCTGTATGTTAACTTTTTAAGGAACTGCCAAACCATTCTCCATAGTGGCTGTACCATTTTACACTAGAAACAGGATTTTACCATTGGTCTGTTATTTACTGAGACTCTTAAGTGTCAGGGAATCTTGCCAAACCCTTTCCATATACCATTTCCTATAATTCTCGCCAAATCCATGAGGTAAGTAATACTACTCACTTTGCCAGTGGGGAAACAAAGGTTAGGTAGCCCAAGTGCATACAAACTCTAAGTTGAGAATTCTGCTTTTCTAGTAGATAGTAGCCTTAAAGATCCTCCAGCCCAGCATTGCTGTATGTGCAACACACTCCACTGGGGTTAGGCAAGGTCATTTTGGGTGGCTCATAGACACAGCATTACGTAACCTGGAGTCACAGAGCAGGGAAGTTGTTCTCTCATTGGTGTCAGTATGCCGTAGCACCCTTCCAACACTTCATAGTGCCTCCTACCCCATTTCCTTTTTCTGTAGAACAGGCGTCTATGCTTTGCGTAGCATCAACATCTGGTTAGAATGTAACCATATCGTGTTCTCTTCATGGTATTCATTTTTTTCTGGTAATCTTCTGTTTATGACAAGTAATATTATTTTATATTTATGGTAGTATGCAAAGTTTTATTTTAAAATACAATTATTTGAATTAAAAAGTATTTCACTGGAAAGAAAAACAGTTCCTACTGTAAGTTAAGCTTGCTTACTTTGAGTTTAACTCAGCACATATATTTTCAATGTCCACAGTGTGATTAGTCCTGTACTAGTCATGGGGAAATACCAAGACGGCCATAACTGGGGCTTTGCTCCGGAGGACCATGGTAGGGACACTCTGCAGAGAGAGATGCTGAGTAGTGCGCACAGGTAGAGATGTTTACCCTGGGGCTGTGGTAACACTGAGGGGCACCCCTGGGCTGGGATAAGGACCGGGATGTAGGGGAAGTATTAGGCTGTGTATGTGAATCCAGACCGATTCTAATAATGATATGTATTTACTAAATTTTAAAAATTGATATTTTGCATTTAGATAAATGCCATTATCTCATGTATCCATTGCTATCCATAGCTATTGTTTTGGTTGAAGAAATTGAGAGAATATTATTAAGGTCTTTGATAGTTTGTTCACTTAGTTGTCATCAGATATTTATTGGTAGCCCTAAGTGGGTGAACTCAAAGTACATCATGGGAACAGACACGTACCAGGTATTTGGATGCAGTGTGAGGAGTGCTGGGTCAAGATCTATGGACCATACTCTGGGAACACCTGAAGCTGCATGGGGTGGGGAATAGGTGCCCCTAGACCTGGATCTTGCCGTAGGAGTTTGCTGGGTCTGGGGAGAGAGGTATGTGTTCTTGGGGAGCTGGTAGAGTGTGCTTTTCAAGTTCAATTAGATTGTAAAGGGGTCTTTGTGAATTTTACAGAGTTTTTCACATTTTCAGTTTACACATGATTATGAGCATAGAATCTAGCTTTCTTCCCTTCTTGCTTCCAAATTTTCCTTTCATCTTTGTTCTGCTTTGGTGCTTTGATGGATCAATTCAGAAAGCCACAGGGCTGCCGCTTAAAGGCTGGCTGGATCTTGTTTGATTTATTTTTTTTTAAGAAGAGAAACTGTTTCTTCATACTTGGAGCAAGGGCTCAGGCTTCCAGAGTGAAAAAAATTCATAATCTATCCATGTTTCCAGAGAGAATGGAAGTGCAGTATGTCTGTAAACACTGTTTTGATAAGTAGACTTTTTAAAATTGGTGTATGATTTCTATTAACCTTATTTTCTTCTATATCAGAGTGCATCATGCAATTATAGCACCTCTATGGCAGTTAAGTTTATATATAAAGAATTAATATTTTGCTTTGCAGTCTACATTGCTGATGAGTTTTGCCTTTGGAGATAGGAACTTGCCAAAAATCTAAAGTAATATTCAGGCAATATACTCAACACTGAGCATTTATTCTGGTGTGTTTAACCTGGTGAAGGACGACAGGGAAATAAGTAAAGAAGTGAAGTTTTGAATAAAAACTGACTGCCTTGCCCTGTATTTCCTTTTCCCTCTATCATCTTTCCATATTATAACTTTTGGTTAAATCAGCTTTCGGTGTTTACATTGATATAACTATAAAATAACTGTCTGTAGTTGAGTGATGGACTGTAAGCATATTTCCTTACTCTACAGCTTTCTGTTATCCAGGAGTTGATAACTGCCCGTTATTTCACTTTTTTTTTTTTTTTTTTTTTGAGACGGAGTCTCGCTCTGCTGCCCAGGCTGGAGTGCAGTGGCCCGATCTCAGCTCACTGCAAGCTCCGCCTCCCGGGTTCACGCCATTCTCCTGCCTCAGCCTCCCGAGTAGCTGGGACTACAGATGCCCGCCACCGCGCCCGGCTAGTTTTTTGTATTTTTTAGTAGAGACGGGGTTTCACCGTGTTAGCCAGGATGGTCTCGATCTCCTGACCTCGTGATCCGCCCGTCTCGGCCTCCCAAAGTGCTGGGATTACAGGCTTGAGCCACCGCGCCTGGCCGTTATTTCACTTTTTAAGAAATGTATACATCACCAGTTTATCCTCAAGCTCTGATAGAACTGTGCAATTCCTCTCAAGATGGTGGAACCCATTAGTTAATCAGACTCGGAGTGAACGTTTTTCATGTTCGTGGATGACCATCATCTTTTGAATAGCCTTTCTGTGTCTAGGGAGATGTCCACACGTAAAAAGCTCTGCCTCCATAATTTAGAATTCAGAACTCAAATTCACAGCCTCTCTTGCAGCCAGGGATGCATTCAGGTGGCTTAAATTCTTTTAATTAGACCAGCCATACTAGACTTTGATTTGGAAGTAAGCACTTTGCATGTTGCTCTTTAAATTTTGTGTGGCTTTCAGCAGCAGTGGTGATCTCCTGGTCAGAGCTGGAATCCCTCTGGGAGGCCCCTGCCGCATTCTGCATTCTGTGCTTTATTACCCTCCTGGCCTGCTGCGTATGCCGAGAAAAGCATCCCTTAACTGCCATTCTTGGAATTACTTTGACCTCAAACCCTGTTTTATGAATTCCGTGTCTTGTCTTTATGTAATCCCTCGTTTTAGTAGGGTTCATTCTGTAGTAGCTTTGTAGGAAGGGTGCAGGAGAGGTGGGTGCCTCTGCTTGTCAGAAAGGTGGCCTTCATGGGTGGATTGGCTGAATGTAGAATTCTAGATTGGATATAATTTTCCCTCAAAAGCTGTTGTTCCCCACTGTCCTCTGAGCTTCTAGCATGTCTGTTGAGAAGTCCAAGGCCTCTTCTTTTGTATGTCACTGATTGTTTTTCTCTCTGGAGACTTAAAAAATTTGATTTCCTTGATTTCTAAAATGTGGATGAACTTTGGAGTTGGTATTTTCCATCCATTTTGCTAGACTCATCAGTAGTAAACTGGTTGCTGTTTTTTTCTTTGTTAGGGGACGGCATTATTTCTTTGATAATTACCTTATCTTTATTTTCTTTGTTCTTACTATCTATAAACCTTATTAGTTGGATGTTATAAGTCCTGGATTGATTCTTTAATTTTTGAAACTTTTTTTCCATCCTCCTTTCATCTGTTTGCTTTTTTTGTTCTAGTTCCTGGCAGATGTTTGTTCTGTTTTTGTAGTTTCACTTTCCACGAACTTGTTTTGTTCACCAAATTTTTCTTTTTTATACGATCTTACTCTTATTTTGTGGCTACGATGGTTTATCTCGCTGACGATAATGTTGGGATTCTTTTTGAAGAGCTCCTCTGCAGTGTTCCTGGTCCGTATTTCCTTTTAGCCCTTCACCTACACAGTCTTACAGTCTTTAAGGTTGGAGGCTTTTTTTTTGAGACAGAGTCTCACTTTGTACAGTGGCACAATCTCGGCTCACTGCAACCTCCGCCTCCCGCGTTCAAGTGATTCTTCTGCCTCAGCCTCCCGAGTAGCTGGGACTACAGGTGTGCGCCACTACGTCCGGCTAATTTTTTTTTTTTTTTTTTTTTATTTTTAGTGGAGACTTTTTAGTGGAGACAGGGTTTCACCATGTTGGCCAGGCTGATCTCAAACTCCTGACGTCGTGAACCACCCACCTCGGCCTCCCAAAGTACTGGGATTACAGGCTGAGCCACCGTGCCTGGCCAGAGGCCTTCTTGAGATGTCTGGTGGTCCTTCGCTTTCCGCACATCTGTTAACAGCCAGTTCTGAGAACTGATCTACACGCAGGATGTGTGGATGGGGCTGCTGTGGGTGGGGAGAGGATTGGGCCATCTTGTTGTCGGACCCTCACATGTTGTTATCTCCCCCTCCCCAGTAACTAACTCATCATGGACTCTCAGAGCAGAAGTCAGGGTGTCTGGAGAGCTGGAGGCCCACTGGGGCATGGGCCCACATGTTTTAACCGAATGCCCCTTTTCCATGGACTCACCTGCTGCTGGCCCCTCCAGGTGGCAGTTCCTCTTGCCTTCCGACAGGAGGGGTGGGGATTGAGAAGGGGGATCTCTGAATTGCTCCCTACTGTCCAGCCCCCCACCACCCTCTGATTCCTGTCTTTGGGGTTCTGCACTTTAATTAGCTTGCTTCTTATCCTCTCACCTAGAACAGATTAAAACTTTAATTATCACCTGTCTTTCTGCTTTTCTCCTTCCAAAAATTTTTTGACCTCTCTTATCTGTTACCATCTCACCTCATGTTTTCTTTGGCCTTGTGGTACTTTTGTTTTTATTCCTTTGCTGTCATTTTAATGGGATTCCATCAACGAGTAGAGAGAAACATGAGCGTTTGATCTGTTTACCAGAAACCTCTCCAAAGGCATCTTTAATAAGCAGTTTTTTGTTTTTTTTTAACCAGCCTATTTTCTACATAGGAGATTTTAATACTGTGCTATCTGGTAATGCGCCAGAGTTTTCAGTGTCTCAAGGAATTGGTAGACTAAGAATAAACCTAAGAATAAATGAATTAAGCAGCACTACTGGAGTGTCTCTGTTTGGCAGGCAACCTGGCCTGAGGAGGCCATGTAAGGGCGGGGTGGCCTTTGTTTAGATTAGCCAGGAAAAGCTTCAGGGAACTCAGGAAGTGCTGCTCAGGGGAAGGGGTCTCCCAGCTGTGTTTAGGACCCAGCAAATGGGAGGTCTGAAGTGGGAAGGCCAGCCAGGCTCTCCCACCAGCCAGAGGCGAAATCAGGTCTGGGTCTGGAGAGAACATCCCCAGTGAAGGGCGACAGACAGGAGAGTCCAGCTGAGATAGATGATGGGAAGGAAAGAGAGTTTTGGAGGTTTCTTGCAGATGAGAGCAGATATATTTTAATGAGGCTGAAGGTGATCCTGGTGTTGTAAATGTTAAGGATACCCTGAATGTGTTTACATTTGGTGGTTATTAATGCACATCTGCAGGTAGACATGATTTTTCTGGTTATCCTTTGCTTTTAGGAGAAAAAAAGAGGCAAGTTAAGTAAAGTATTTTAAGCTTATATTTAGTCCGAAAAGAAATTTCTGATTGTGGGCCCGGCTCTCTGCAGATGTGGCTTGCTCTCCAGGAGCCGCAGAACCCAACTCGACCTCCTCCCTGGAAGCCTGTTGGAGAATCCAGTACATAAAACAGTCAGAGCGAGGCTGTTGTAATTGAGGCCCCACCTACCTGGCTTTCCGCTTGCCCTGTCACTGGACAGGTGATACTAAGCATTCATATTTAGAATCGTGACAGAGACTTTCCCCGTCTTCAGTCCTCAGGGAAAGATGCAGTGGTGCTCATTTAAGGCAGAAAATATAACTAATGTCTGTGTTTCAGTGTAATTTTTAACAATAAAGAATGAAACGGAAAGAACTTTCTGATTAATACTTATGAACCCAGAAAATGAAGTTAGTCGTTATAGCATAATCCTTAGCTCCTCAGCCTTCCGTTGTACTATTGCTGTATTTGAGCTTTATCGAAGGGAACAGCTTCACAGTATCTGTATGTGTGGCTCAGTGCCAAGACCGGCATGAAACTAAAAACAACAACAGCAAACTGTTAGAGTAATTATAACAAAAGTCAAGTCTGTAGCCTTATGTGTCAGGAATAAAGAATAAGAGTTCAATTTATTTGGCCAGTGTTTGGTGTTCACATTGCTGTTTATATAACTCTACATATGGTCTTTCAAAGTGATCGTGCACTTCCAAAATGAAATATCTACCCACTTTTATCAGCTTCCCCAAATGTTATCTTTTAATGTCTTCATCAGGATTAAAACACCCATTAGTAATTAGGATAGCTCAGGAAGAGGATCTTCCGTGTAGACCACCATACTGGCTGGAGGTTGTTATTCTTCTCTGCACATTTTTGGTGCCCTGGGGTTGGCCTGATCCTCAGGCCCCCTTAAGTTAAAAATACCCGGTGTGTGGTCTGCCAGCTGGCCCAAGGCCAGGCTTTTTATAGCCTTGTCTGGCCTGGGAATGGAGCTTAGCATGAGGGGAGGTGCCGGGGGGCCTTCTCTGGCTTGGTAGACCAGAAGTGTGGGGAGGCCCTGCTGCCTCGCTAAGTCTTAGCTCTGTCATCGTAAATAAAAGACAAGAGTCATCTGATGGCAGTCCCTTTCTTTGATATCTTTTGGTAAGATATTTGTTACAATAACCAAGGAGACAACTTTAAGTAAATTTCCCATTATTTTTGAAGCCTGTTGCACCATCTGCCAGGGAGAAACTTCACCGCCTGGGTCCATATACTTTCACTAATTAACTGAGCACCAGGTTCCTGGAGAAACATATTTATTAAATGTCAAAAATTTGGGGACATTTAGCCTTCATTTTTGGTCTTCTGTGTCCAGTGGCATTTTTCCTAAATTATGTCCAGCATTTCCTTGAGATTATGTATGCTATTTTTTGTTCTCAATTGTTGCTTGGATTCTTCTGAAGGTACTCATGTGTTACCAGGGTTCTTCCCTCTCCTCCCCTAGGAGTACTTAGAAAACCATTTTTGTCCCCCTTCCTCCATACCCTCTTCCCTGGAAGAGTTTTATATACTAAATCATAGTGTGAAAATAATAAATGCCATTGACACCTTGCTTTGCTTTGTTATTAAACATTGGTAAGGAATCTGGTACAGTGAGGGATAATGTTACAGAATTGTCATTACGAATAATTTTCAGGCCATACCCCGCAGTCAGCCACCATGTGTGACCCACTGCTAAGACTTAAAATATTAAATGGCAGAATGTTAATTAATTCATAGAGAGAAGCATCTGAATTTATGTAGTCTAAAAGAGTCAAAATTTAAACACCTCTTTGTGTAAATTGTTACAGTCTTTGCATGTTTTTCTGTTCCAAAGAGCAGGCAATCACGTTCATTTTCTCCTTCTTTTCTTATTCATTACTTGATGGAAGGGGCAAAAGAAGAAAAAGACAAATATTTGGGTGTTTTTTTTTGTGCCGGGGAGGATAGCTTTTTTGGTTTTGTTTTGTTTTTAAAGCCTTTAAGGACCGTAGTTGGTAAGCCAATTGTCACAGTTTGGGTGGACCTTAAGGAAGGGAAGCCGTGTCATTGGCCCTGACACTGATTATCGAAGGACAATTGTTCACTTTCTCTCTCGGATTAAAAATGAATGAAAGCACCTTTTTGACACCAGGCTTTCTGAAACCCAGTGCTGTCTCTTTTTGTAATACTCCTGTGGATGTTTTTGCACAAAGTGGCACCTGTTAGAGCTGGAAGTGTTATTGCATGGCTGTCTTTGAACTAGTAGCCCTGGACAAGTTTTAGCGCGCAGTTACTAGATGCAGGCCCGTCAACCCCGGGAGAGCGTATCTGGCTTGCACGTATTTAAGGTGATGTACAGAAGAGAACTAGACCACTTTATACGCTACACTGTACAACAATTACTGTGTTTCCCATTTGAATTACCACTTCATTTCTGAAAATGGAAAAGATGGGACAAAGTGATAGGAAATTTTGAGAATGCTACAATATATGATTAGATTGGAGACTCTTTTTGACTGGACAGTATGAATCTGTATATTTTTATTATTGCATTTTGGGTGATTTTGGACGCCAGTATTCTTATTTAGGATTGAGTTCTCACATGAAATTGTGTAAATGTTTTTCTTTTTGAGGACCTGTTTCTAAAATTAAGTGGCTTTTGTGAATTTGTATTTTGAATTCCTAATTTTGTAGGATTTGCCACTTTTAAGACGTAAGTGCCTAAAAGGATGAAAAGTAGTAGAAAGCAGAATGGGGAAGCAGAAACACTGGAATCACCCCTTGCACTGAATGCATAGTAATTTTTAATGATCACAGAGTGGCTCCTCATTGTTAAAATTAGTGTAATTTCTCAGACAAGCATTTAATGTATAGGAAGTTTAAGCATTTTTTTTTTCTTTCTGAAAATATGTTAGACTAATATTCTTTCAGGATTTCTTCTGGGGAGAAAGATTTGTCTATTTAAATTTTACTAAGGTTACCTTTTGAAGACTACTAACCTGGTTAAAGCAGTTAGACTTACTATCCATTCTTTGAAACCACATTGAGTGAGAAAATTAAAAAGGAAAATGGCTTAAATATTTTCCCCTTGACAGGAGAAATGATAGGTATTTACTGTGAAGTGTCCGGATAATGTAAAGGAATATAAAAGACACAAAAATTCTCCCATAATCCTTCCACTCACAGATAACAAGGAGTTGTATGAAGGGAACGAGGTGTTTTATTAATCTTTGAACCTTGTATATTTGTCCTGTATTTATTAACGGCATTGGGCAGTGTTTTTGAATGTTCTGCGTGGTTATGTTATTTATTACCATGGGGGAATGGGCCAGCTCTGGCTCTTTGAACACTGCTGCTTTACATGAAGAAAATGTCCCCAAGGAGGAGTCTTAAATAGGGAAAGAATCAGTTACCTTGCCTCTCTGTGTATGCCAGAGCCCCCTGCGAGCACTAGGGGCTGCTTCTAGAAAGGGGACCCAGAGCTCCAGACTTCGAGGAGGAAGGTACCCTGTTTGTTCTCCAAGACCATTCAGTCGTGAAGGGTTCAGCTTGTTCCTGGTTATTCGTTTAGCATTCTCTATTTTCTGCTTTGCCTTTGACACTCCAGTGTTTAATTGTATATTTAGGAAATAACAATGAAGAGTGTATTTTTCAAAAGAAGAATGTTTTCTGGAAGGGATTTCCCCCCAGTTTTGGACAGTGAGTTAGACTCCTTCTGAAGGCTCTGGATCTAGGTTATTACAGGGTTTGTCTTCTTGAAGCTGGAACTGCCCAACTGTTGTGCTATTTCAGACCTGGCCTGTCTTTCACTTTCAAGCTCCAGAGATAATTTATAGCTGTAGGGTGTCAGGAGTGGGTTTGAACTGGGCCTGCACAATGTAACATGGAATTGTGCACAGATTGTTAAAATTACTATTTCTGCATTCAAATGACTAAGTACAGTAAACTTTTTACTGGCACAGTTAATTTATTTGAATATTTATTGGTCTAGTGCTTCACGTAGAAGACTAGCATAATGAAAAAGCCCAGCACATACTCAGAGCTGACTTGGCTTTTTAAAAGATTCTAGGCTTGAATATAGCTAGCTAAATGGTCTTTAGCAAATTGACTGGCAGTAAATTGATCCCTGTGGACTATGGCTTGAATCAGCCTCTCATTCTTTAAAGGTATTATGGAGATATTGTTATCTCAGTGTAAGGCTGGTCTAGAAAAGGGATACTTTCAGTACAAATACTTGTTTCTTACATATTTCCTTCCTAATTGGGTCAAGTTATATTTCTATTCTTTACCTCTGGCAAGAGCATATAGGGACTTTTAATCAGAATATTTTGTTCAATTGTGGTAGCCTTCACAAATTTAGTTTGTTTCTGTGTTTAAGTCTCTTTTGACTTAAAAAAAAAAATATAGAGGCCAGGCGCAGTGGCTCACACCTGTAATCCTAGCACGTTGGGAAGCCAAGGTGGGAAGATTGCCTGAGGCTAGAAGTTTGAGACCAGCCTTGGCAACATAATGAAACCTCCCTGTACAGAAAAATTTTTTTAAATTAGCAGGGTGTGGTGATATGCACCTGTAGTCCCAAGCTTGAGTGGTTGAAGTGGGAGGATCCCCTTGAGCCCAGGAGTTTGAGGTTACAGTGAGCTGTGATGAGGCCACTGCACTCCAGCCTGGGCAACAGAACAAGAAGACTCTGTTTCCCTGTCTCTTAAAAAAATAAAAAAATAAAAATAAATAAAGAGCCAGTGATTTGTACCTTCATTAATTCAATGTTTTCATTGACTTACTCGTATGACTCTATTCCAGCCAGAAGGATGTTATTTTCCCCCCTCTGAGCCCCAGATTTTACCATTAGCAGATGTTTTTCCAAAACTAACCACAAGGAAACATGTCAAGACTAACTCAGAGGATTATACAGAGGATTAAACTATGATTTAATTACAACAGTGGGCTCTCTGACTCTATTAATAGCTAATGACTTGTATTATATTTTCCCGTGCCTGTGAACTCTATGCTATTTTAGACCTTTCAGATATCAGCGACCCCAGCTACAGCTGTCTTACTTACTCTGAAAGTAAGAGCCTCTCTTTTCATGTTTGGTGTTGTTTTATAACTTAATATTTCTTCCTCCTTCACTTAATTGGGAGAGCAAAAGAAGGTTTACTTAACAAACAGGTTTGAAAACCCAAAGCTTCCCTCATGCCTTGGTGAGCTTGCTGTGAAGTGGAGTAGCCTGTTATAATGCTGATAGGGATGATGGCTGCTGTATGCATCATCTGCACAGATGGCAATCGGTTTGACTGGCGGAATTACTAAGACCATGGTATAGGGTGGTACTTTAAAATCTTACAGTGCTTAAGGACTGGATTAGGAATTAGGACTTCAGAATTCTAGGTTTAACTCTGTGCTTTAAATCTTACTTAACGCATTGGGATTATAGTACTTAAGTATGCCTGTATTGAAATGTGTTGTGAGACTAGATGAAAGTCTCTGTAAAAATGAATTTGAAATATTTGGATATGTTCTTTAAAACAATCTTGTTGTGTTTTTATTCGGAGAGTTAGTATTGTCCCAAGGATGAGTGTTTTCCCACCGTGCGCATGAAAATGGGCCCTAATGGTAGACCCAGGCCTCTAGAGTGGTCAGTTTGAGGTCCACGCTTCCTTTCTAGGGAGGTAGTGGCTTAACCTGGGTCACCCTGTAGGAGCAGTAGCTGGAGGCTGCTGGACAGGTGCTTCTTTCTCTTTCCACGTGCGCTTTTTGTGGTGGAAGAGGGGGCAAGGTGTAGAAATGTCTGACTCTGTGATTCCTCTATCTGCCAGCACAGCTTCTCTTGTTTTCTGTGGTCTCATCTTTATGGCACAGTACTCCTTCCTATTTGTCTTTGAGCTCTCAGGCTCAGCCCTAACCTCGAAGAGATGGTTGCTGCATCTGTCAGATGGGTCTGATAGTATTACCTGCCTCCTTACGTTTTGTTTTTGTTTTTGTTTTAAGAAAAGGCCTTGCTCTGTTGCCCGGACTGGAGTACAGTGGCACAATCATGGCTCACTGCAGCCTAGAACTCCCATGTTCAAGTGATCCTCCCACCTCAGCCTCCTGAGTAGCTGGGACCACAGACATGTACCACCATGCTGGCTAAATTCATTTTTTGTAGAGATGGGGTCTCACTATGTTGCCCAGTCTGGTCTCGAGCTCCTGGGCTCCAGTGATCCCCATACTTGGGTGTCTCACAATGCTGGGATTACAGTGTGAGCCACACTGCGCCTGGCCCATACGTTCTCATGAGGTTAAATGAGGTGATACTTGTAAATAATTTAATGCTTTCACTCACTAAAAAACAAACTTTTTTTGGTGAGAATGTTATGAATGTTTTCATAAAACATGTCATTCTTCAGGGATTTGTGAACTGTGACATTAACAATTTCCTTTTATCAACCAAAGCTAGCTAACTAGTACCTGTTCCTACCTCGTCTTCTTTCTGTTGTTTTGGCAAGGGGCACTAAGGAACCAACACAATTGCCATGATGAGCTGGAATGAGCTTGAAAGGCTATTTTCCTTGGTTTATTGACTTGTATTTGGGGACTTTCTATGGAATTCAGAAAATTTAGGGTTCTTATGACCCATAACCTGAGGCCGTTCAGGAAGCCCTTTGGGGCTGTGAAGCAGGGGTAGGGGCTGGTCCTGGAGCAGAGCACAGAAGATTCAGGTGTCTGCTTTGTTCCTCCAGGGTCTGGGATGTTAAGCTTATTAAATAGCCTCTCTAGACCCAGGGAGTGTGTTGGGTCAGCTTTCAAAATTGACAAAATTGTCTCAGGACTGAGGAAGTGTGGCCTGTTTCCCAGTGCTTAGAGCCTGCTACTGTGAACCATCTTGGTGTGCCCCTGTGCCCATCCCAGCCATCCAGCCACGCAGAATTGTGTCGGCCTCTAACCAGCTTACACTGTGCTATTTGCTTGTTGTGTTTGAATATACAGGGCACAGATGAAACAGTGAAAGATTTAGGAAGGTTTTATTGAGAGTTCATTTCTTTTGCAAAAATGTTACAGCACATTAACTGCTATAATTACCATAAATAATTAAAACAAAAATATGATCATAAGAATAAATGAACAAAATGTGTTAAGTTGTAACATGGGCTTCTGTTGATTGCTCTGGCCTGTTAACTTCCAGCTAATTACTAGGCCGTTTTTGTCCACTTGGGCCGTTTGATAAGACTTTTGTGATAAACTCTGAGTTCGGGGCAGTTGGGGTTGGGATGGGTGCTTATCATATATCATGGAAGGCATTTCATGAAGCATAAAATTCAAACTGTAATAATGTCACTAGTGTCTAAGTTAACACGAAGAGATGAACATAGGTCAGAGAGATGGGGAATGATGTCCACTTTTGGAAGAGCAGGTTTGTAATATTATTATCTAAGTTATTCTTAAGAATTTAGTAATAGATTTTTAAGGCGTATGGATGATATTATACTTTTAAAGCCCATTAGTGAACATATTGTTTTTTTGATTTTCGAAAGTTTGGGAATTAGTCAGAATTTACACTAAGCGTAGACTTCAGCTACAAAAATATTGTGTGCAAGTGTACCTTCTGCACAGGGTTCCGGTGTGTCTGAGGAAGGCGTGTGCTAACACGCGTGGGATGCAGGCCCACAAAACACTGCAGGCCCATCCACTTTGTGTGTTTCACATGGCAGACTACACGCTTACCTTTATTTTTAGTTTCTTTTCTGACAAAATATCACACATTTCAATCAGTGTTTCTGATAAAGTGTGAAGAATAATGATTTTATAATTATATTAAGGTGAAATATTAACAAGCCAAACAATAAGTTAGCTATATGAAAACTGGTTAAAATAGTGAAACCTTAAGTTCATCAAAACAGTTCATCATTTTGAATGGAGCCCTAAATCGTGTGTGTGTGTGTGTTTGCGCGCGCGGGCATGTGAGTATCTTTTTTTAATGCCACAACTAGAGACGGGAATATGGAATTCAGTGATTTACATTGGAGAAATTAGCTCTGGAATCTAGGAACCAGCTGGCTACTCTTACTCATAGGATCCTCAGAGATGCTATCATACTTTTATGAAAAGGACAATTGTTGAAATACCAGTATGAGAATAAAGATTATAGTGGTTTGTTCTCTGTTATCAAAATTTTCAGGAAAAATGTGGTTATGTGACCTCCAATTTTCATGTATTATAATTATAACTCTTCGTGTGGACTGGTTATAGATGGAGGAGAAGACAGCAGGCTCTGGAGACTTTCTGGACCCCTGCTTCTTTGTAGGGTTTTTATGAGGACGACATGTGTTCCTAAGTATTGAGGTCTTACAGCAGTGCCTGGAGTGAGGTAAACAACATAAACTGATGGAGGTTGCCTAACATTATCTTGAGCGGTCTTACTGCAGGTGCCACGTGGAAAGATGTGTGTATGTTTCAACAAATACATTCAACTATACCAATGCCTAGAACCATGTATGTATGTGTATGTGATGACCATATAACCTATGCTTTTCAGGATGCATTGAACGATAATAACATAAACACGTAATCTCTCACTACGTGTCATGTGCTGTTTTTGGCATTTTATGTACATTAACTCATCAACTTCTTAGGAATTTTAGGATGTATGTCCTATTAACTCATTTTACAGATGATGAAACTAAGGCATGGAGAGATTAAGTAACTTCCCCAAGTACTTCTAGTGGAGAAGCCGGGGTTGCATCCAGACTCTGACCGTAACCACCGCTCCATGCTGCCTCCCTGCATCAAGCACTATGTCTTATTATAAAAAC
Source organism: Theropithecus gelada (assembly GCF_003255815.1). Classification (NCBI taxonomy): domain Eukaryota; kingdom Metazoa; phylum Chordata; class Mammalia; order Primates; family Cercopithecidae; genus Theropithecus; species Theropithecus gelada. Next base: position 109,232,533 of record NC_037671.1, on the reverse strand, counting down.
ACTAAAAACACTTGTATATCCACATGTGTGTGTCTGTATATGGCGGAGCCCATTTAATGCATCCTGTGTGTGTGGGCATGCATATCCTCTCTCTCTCTGTCTCTAAAATGCTTAAGTCTAGTAAATCTCAATGCTGAAAAACCCATTGCCTTTACTTAATTGTAAAATATATCAGTCATATTGTGTTGAAACTGTGACAAAATGTAAGGGGAAGAAATCTGGGGGAGAAACTAGAAAAGTAATACATATCCAAACTGGACCGTTGGGAGCTTGACGTGCTGGTGATCTAAGGGTAGGATGGGCTATCTGACTTCATTCACCCCAAGGCTAGAAGGGTCCAGAAGGGCTTGCAGTTGGATTTATGGGAGCAGCACGGAGGAGCTGGGATTCAGGAAAATTTACATGTTGTACCCTAGCTTTGCTTGAACTGTTACCACAACTAGAACACCAATGTAGTAAGATTTGTCTGTTTGCTGGGTGCTTTTAAATCAGCAATCTCGTTTGAACCTCATGATAGCTCTCTTAAATGGCACGAAAAGTATTTCCAGATGAGGAAATTGAGGCTTAGGTTAAGTGACTTTCCTAAGGTTACACAGTTTTGAAGTGTCAAAAGTTGATGACAAAACAATGTTCTTTGTTTCTATCACCTACAATTTCAAGAGTGTCAGTGCCCTGGTCCCCTCCTTTATGGAGGCTCTATGGAGCCCCCGGGAAACTGAGGTGCCAGGCATACCTACTGAGAATGCAAAGACAGGTGGCTGTTAGAAGCAGAAGCTCTGGTGTGTCCTTGGCCTGGGGGCTAACTTCTAGTATGGGGTTTCAAGAAGCCCTTTTGTTCAAGTGTGAAGGAGGGCTTTGTTCTGAACTTTCTATTTGAATTGGAAACTCAGGGTGTTGTTGGAGCTAGGAAGGGGGCTGAAGAGCCATGACCAAGGTGCTGGCCACATACTCTGGAACTACTTTAGTTTTTTGTTTCAGTTTGGCTTGAGGAAACAAAGAGGCAAATAGCGTTCTGTTCCTAACTGGTATAGTAGTCAGTTTTTTTTTTTTTTTTTTGGGTTTGTGTTTGTTTTTCTTTTCTTTTTTTTTTTTTGAGATGGAGTCTCGTTCTGTCGCGCAGGCTGGAGTGCAGTGGTGCGATCTCGGCTCACTGCAAGCTCTGCCTGCAGGTTCACGCCATTCTCCTGCCTCAGCCTCCCGAGTAACTGGGACTACAGGCGCCCGCCACCATGCCCGGCTAGTTTTTTGTAGTTTAGTAGAGACGGGGTTTCCCCGTGTTAGCCAGGATGGTCTTGATCTCCTGACCTTGTGATCTGCCCGCCTCTGCCTCCCAAAGTGCTGGGATTGTCAGTTTTGCATTGGAAATATACACTGATGTTGCTTAACAACAGAGATATGTTCAGAGAAATGTGTCGTCAGACAGTGTAGTCATTGTGTGAACACCATAGAGTGTACTCACACAAAGCTAGATGGTCTAGCCTGCTGCACACCTAGGCTATATAACAGAGCCTGTTGCTCCTAGGCTGCAAACCTGTGCTGCATGTGACTGGATTGAATACTCTAGGCAACTGGAACACAGTGGCAAGTGTTTGTATGTCAACATATTGAAACATAGAAAACATACAGTAAAAATACAACTTAGGTGTCCATCAGTGGGGTGAATGGATAAAGAAAATGTGGTACACAGACACAGTGGAATATTATTCAGCCATAAAAGAGAATGAAATCCTGTCATTTCCAACAACGTGGATGAAACTGGAGGACATTATGTTACATGAAATAAGCCAGGCACAGAGAGACGAATAATGCATGTTCTCCCTCATCAGTGAGAGCTTAAAAAAAAAAGTGAACTCATGGAGCTAGATAGAATGATGATTAACAGAGGCTGGAAAGTGTAATGGAGAGATGGGAGGGGGGAATAAGGAGGGGATGTTAATAGGTACAAATATACAGTTAGAAGGAATAGGATATAGTGTTTGATAGCACAGTAGGGCAACTATAGTTAACAATAATGTATTGTAATTTCAAAATCACTGAAAGATTGGAACTGGAATGTTCCTAACACAAAGAAATGACAAACATTTGAGGTGATGGATATATTAGTTACCCTGATTTGATCATTACACATTGTATGCTTGTATCCAAAGATCACAAGAGACTGGGCTCGGCGACTCACACCTGTAATTCTAGCACTTTGGGAGGCCAAGGTGGGCAGATCACTTGAGGTCAGGAGTTCAAGACCATCCTGGCCAACATGGTGAAACCCTGCCTCTACTAAAAAATACACAAAAGTTAGCCAGGTGTGCTGGCATGTGCCTGTAGTTCCAGTTACTTAGGAGGCTGAGGCAGGAGAATTGCTTGAACCTGGAAGGTGGAGGCCGCAGTGAGCCGAGATCGCGCCATTGCACTCCAGCCTGGGTAACACAGTAAGACTGTCTAAAAAAAAAATCACACGTACCCCATGAATATGTACAACTGTTATGGATTCATAACAATTAAAAATAAAAGTTAAAAAAACATAAAAATGGTTCACCTGTGTAGGGTCCTTAACTGTGCCTGGAGCTTGCGGGACTGGAAGTTGCTCTGAGCGAGTCAGTGAGTGAGTGGAGGGTGGATGTGAAGGCCTAGGGCATTACTGTACGCTACTGTAGACATTTTCAACCCTGTACACTTAGGCTACACTAGATTAATTTTTTGAATGATTGTACTACAACATGATGGTGATTACCATGTCACTGTTAGATAGGAATTTTTCAGCTCCATTGTAATAGTGTGGGACCACTCTTTTTTTTTTTTTTTTTGAAACGGAGTCTTGCTCTGTCGCCCGGGCTGGAGTGCAGTGGCGTGATCTCGGCTCACTCCAAGCTCCACCTCCCGGGTTCACACCATTCTCCTGCCTCAGCCTCCCGAGTAGCTGGGACTACAGGTGCCCGCCACCACGTGTATGGGGCCACTCTTGTATAGGTGGTCAATGGTAGACCGAAACATTGTTATGTGGTACATGACTGTAAATGAATCAGAATTGTCTGATTATTCCTTTTCTGTCATCTCTTACACTACTTGCTTGAACCCGTTAGGATGGCTCCCCATCGCCTGAGTTTTGGCCATAAAAGACTGGAGAGCCGGGAGCGTTTGCCTTCCCTTAAGAGTTGGAATTTTTTGTTTGGTGCCTTACTTGATGTTTGATGCCTTACTTGATGTTTAGATTTTAGTTCTTTTTTAAAAAAAACTCCGGTGTTTACAGGCGTGCTGTAGTGTACCTGTGTAAAGGAAACTTAAAGTTGAATTATTGTATAAGTTATACACCAGCCTTTTATATGGGACAATGCTTATGGCAGCTTCTCTCTCTTGTGTTAACTGGTATTAAAGCTTTTCTAGATTAAAAGCCGTAGGTTGCAAAACATGTGGTTTTTTACATGTGCAGTTATTTCTTTACCACTGAGTTGTCCTTCCAAGCCTGGTCTAAATGTGCTTGAAAATTACCATCTGCTCCCTGCAGTTTGGAGAGGGCACAGAAAGACTAAGGTGAAAAGCTGTCACTTCTAATGTTTTCATTCAAACTTTCACACCCTTCTTGTCTAGTTACATAATTGCATGCAGCAGGAGTTGTTTCAACCATTTGGTCTTGTCCTTATTTTGAGAGAGAGAGAGATTAATTTTGAGAGAGCTGTGGCACAGTACTGAGGCAGATTTGAGAATCTGATAAACCTTGAAAGTGTTCAGAATGGAATCTTCTGCTCAATAAGTTTGTTAGTGGACAAGTCCATTGCATAAATGACATGAATATGAACAAAAGCACCTATACTTATGCATATGTCTCCCTTTGCAGAATATGCTTTAAATTTTGCAGACTATGCTTTCAAATTTTTAATGCCATATGCTTAGATTTTACCTTTTGAAGTCAGTATAGCATAGAGTTGATGATATAATAGTGCTTTTCAATTTTATTTGATGTTCAGAATTTATTATAGATAATACAAGGATTTTGAATTGTCCACATAACTTATTTTTTCAGTGTCTTCTTCTTCTTTTTTTTTTTACTTAAAAATTGATCTATTTTGGTTTTGATTGGAATGAATGGCCACAATAGGATTTGAAAATGAAACATGACGGAAGCCTGTTAGTGTAAACTGGCAATAATTTCTAATAGTCAGGAACAAGAAGACCATTAAATCGTGGGATTTATGCCAATGAAAAGGTAGTAAGATGAAATGAGAACATTACTATACTCCAGAACTGTAAATTTTGATCTTTCTGCAGGTTAATTATCTAACATCCATCTCAAGCTGGAGACAATAGCTGACTCTTTAATTTACTTGGAGATGGTTGTAGGAGAAGAAAAGGATTTCAGTCTTCAGTTGGCAAAATGATAGTTCTAACTTCCATGTAATGGAATCTTTAGTATACCCACAAAAGATTATTTCGTTAAGATGTTAATAATAGATTTTTGAGGAACAGCGTTTTATACTTTTCATAATTAGGACATAGAACTTAAAACAGAAATCTTTTTTTTTCCCCCCTCTACTTCTTTTCTAGCTTGAGAAAATCTGGATCTCTTTAGAAAAAGCCTTTGGTCTATTTAAGCACTCTCTTTGTGCCAGAGTTACTTGCTTTTTTGCAACCAACATTTTAGAATTTCTCTAATGAAATAAAAACTTGGTTTGGAAAAAGGTATACATTCCAGGCCCTCAGAGAACAATAGGAGAGTCACGTAGCAGGTATGTCAGCAACCTTATACACTGTGGTAGTTAGTAGAGTAGAGATGGGGAGATACTGGTTGTGGACAGGGGAGCCTTTGCAGGAAGGATAGGTGACATTTGGAGGTGTCAGTGAAGGAACAACAGGACTCTGTGTGTGTGGTGGTGGGGAGGGGGGACAGGCATGTTCTTGACAGGGGAAACAGTTTATCCATTGCTTTATAATCCTAAACTTGCATGATGTGTTGACGAAGAGTAACCTGGAGAATGTGATACAAGTTTGGGTTAAGAAACTAGACCAGGCCAGGCACAGGGGTTCATGCGTCTAATCCTAGCACTTTGGGAGGCTGATGCTGGCGAATCGCTGCACACAGGATTTCGAGGAATTCGAGAGCAGCCTGGGCAACATGACAAAACCCTGTCTCTACAAAAAATACAAAAAACATTAGCCAGGCATGGCGGTGCTAGCCTGTGGTCCCAGCAACTCGGGAGGCTGAGGTAGGAAGATTGCCTGAACCCTGGAGGTGGAGATTGCCGTGAGCTGTGATTGTACCACTGCACTCCAGCCTGGGTGACAGAGTGGACCCTGTCTCAAAAAATTAAAAATAAATAAATAAATAAATAAAAAATTAATAAATAAATAAGAAACTAGACCAGAGACAGGTTGTGAATATGAACGGTCTTACACGCCTTTCCATGGAATCTGAACTTTATCATGCTGAAATGGGAGCCCTCTTTCTCTTTGTTTACAAAACTTTAATAAGGAGGCGGTGTGAAGTCTGTACTCTAGAAGGCTGATTAATGAAGGTATGGAAAGTGGGCTGGACAGGAAGCCTGAAAGGAAGGTGAGTGACAAGGGAGTGACCCTGTAGACCTTGAGATGTGCAGAAGCAGTGGGACCGACAGGGAGGCAGGGCTGACCCAGGGGGCATTTGTGAGTTTAAAGTCAGGCAAAGGAAGGTTTCTGAGATTATTCTCCAGTGTGCAGCATGGGCATCCAAGTAGGTGTCAGTATAGAGTTCAAGGAATCCAGGAGGAACAGGTCTAAGGGAAGACAGTGACGTTGCTTTTGAACATAATTTGCATTATGGTAGATGTCTTGAGGAAACAGAAGTGTTCAGTGGACAGTTGGAAATATGGGTCGGGGAGTTGTGGATGGTGAAGAGAGACATTCGAGGTTTGGGTCTGCAGTTACTATGTAGCTCAGTGGTTCTCAGCCCTGGCTTTCCATTAGAATCAGTTGGGGAGCCTTAACAAATAGCCACGGTGTGCCCCATCCTCAGACTTTACTACAGTTGGCCTGGCGTGGGCCCTTGGACCTGTGTAAGCAGGGCTGAGAATCACAATTGTAGGCCCACAGTGGAAGCCATAGGAAGAGATGTGTGTTGTTCAAGGAGGGGGCTGAGCACACCTTGGCATCCCAGCACTTAAGGGGGGTACATGGTGAAAGAGGGCACAGTGAGAAAGTAAGACGAAGGCAGAACAGTAAGAGAAAAAACCAGAAAAGAGCTCTGTCATAAAATGGACGGATATGGGCTATTCCAAAGGAGGATGCAGTGGCCAGCACCATCATGTACTACAGAGGGTCAGGGAGAAATTAGGATTAAGAAATGGCTAGAGAGCCTTCCTGCAGTGATTGAAGGTACAAGGCAAAGTGGAGTGGTGTAAGGAGTGAATGACGAAAGGAGGAGGCCCTGGATGTGGACGGCTCTTTGGGACTGCATGTCTTGTTGTGTGAGAGCCAGGAGTGCTTCTGTGTTACTGAAGGCCTACCCTGTGCCCGCCTGGGGGCTGGGCCCTGGCAGTGGAAAGTCATGTCTAGATCACTCTTCCTGCTCATGAAGAGCCAGGGAAATAGTGAATGACAGAACAGATGATGAGTTGAGTTTCATAAGATGAACAACAGTCATTTAAAAACAAAAGGCAGGTGGGTAGAAAGAACAGCAGAGGAGGTGAAGTGTGGAGTCAGTGTCTTGAAGGAGTATGGGCCTGTGCCTTAGTTGCATGTGAGATGCTCCTGGAGACAGTCATGGAGGATGTGAAGATTAAGTTGGGAAGTTTGACTGGACCCTGTACTTCCTCTCCACTTCTAAGAATGCCTGAAATTAGCATGTTAGGTCACTTTTTAACCTGCTGCTTGTGGTAGTAAGAAGGATTTAAAGGGAAGGAACCTGGAAACCACCTGTTCTGAGTCTAGGCACACAAAGACCAGAATAAGGTGGGATCTCAGCAGATTAGTATAGTGGTGGGTAATAAGAGATGAGAAGGAAAGAGGGTGGCTTTAAATCTATTTAGGGGGCTAACCAGGCAGGGCAGGGAAGTTGATTGCATTAGGGCAAGAAGGTTTGGGATGAGTGAGCAGGAGACTTGGATGACTCTGGATTCTCTAGGTTGGAGGAAGAGAAGAATATGGGTCTCTCAGCCAAGAGCCTGAGTATAGGGGAAGAGGCCAGTTTTAAAGATGAGGATGATAAGTTTGATTTTGGATATGGTGATTTTGAAATGATTGTATTGGTTGTGGATACTTGAGGACCATAGAGAGTAGTTTGTATTTCTTTTTCCTTTAAGAATCTTTAAACAACATATATATCAAACTCTCCTGTGAAATACAGGAGAGTTTTATGTCTATTTTATAGATGGGGAACCTGGAAGCAATTAAAATATTGACTTCCCAAAAGTATGAAATAGGAAGTAGAACCCAGGTTAGTGAATACTCCAGTTCTGTGTCCTGATTGATTGAGCAGTTGCCAAAACTGTGTTTTCAGTTGTTGGTTGGATGAAAGATGAATTCTTCCCTTTATGATGCTGCACGTGGCTTCTAAGCATTTTGGATAGACGCTGGGCCTCTTTGAGTCCTTGGCAAAATCCATGTGCAAAATTGGATGTGTGGGGTGTGGGGAGGGGAGGGGAGGAGAGATTCCATAACTTCTTGGGCCTCACTAGTTTGAACATTCCGTTTCCAGACTTGCAATACCATCATCTCAAAATTGTTCCTTGAAATAACTAAACAATAATTTTCAAGCTATAACAGATGATTTGTTTTGTATGCTTTTTTTCCTCAAGTAGAAAATGGAAAAATTATGTCTGTAGAACACAGTAGGCTGGAAATGACTTGTGAGGACTAGTTTTATTTTTTCTTAAAACTAATCTTCTCCCTCATAGCAAAGCCTTATGTACTTAAAGTAATTGAATGGGCTGCAGGGTATACTGGGAATTGTAGTTTTCCACTTCTTTGTATTCTGAAGATTAATAATCTTGCAGCCCTCTGAGGGAGATAAGGAGAGGATGCTCTCTGACAAATTGTTATCTTGTCTTTCAGAAGTGTGCTTCGAGCAGTGAGTATACCCTCCATGTCTCCCTTGGGCTCTTGGCTTGATTCTAAGTAATGGTAATATATAGGATGGCTTTAAAATTGTTTTTGGCTTATGATATTGTACTTTCCACTAGCTATCTTTAATCTTTTCTTTTAGCCTAGTTTTTAAAAAGTTGTTACTTGTATCAAGGTTATATATGTAAATGGTTTACAGAGTCCATGCTTGTGTAAACTTTGCTGTCAGTAACAGTAGGTACTGCCCGCCTTCGCCCATGCCCCCTTCCCCAGAGGCGTCCACTTTCAACTCTTCTAGCTGCGTCTTTGAGGATACCTTCATGTCTAGAATCACATTCTTACACTGCTCCTTGAAGTTTTAGGCTTTGTCTGGTGCTGTCCCTGCTGGAAGATGATGATTTAGTACTCCATTCTCACTTGGCGCTCACCACAAGCATGACTCTTTATCCTCTCTCATCCTCCTAGTATAGACTTGCTGGAATTGTGGTTTGATCACTCTGGTATTTACATTATGAAGGCTGGGGAAACGCTATTCAGAAATGAGCGATGTCATAAACTGTTATTTTCCTTTTCTACACAGCTCTTTGTTCTTCCTAAATAACTGGTGTTTTTTTTCTTTTTAAAAATTTTCTGTATAAACTTACCATGCACTCCCCTTTAGAATCTTAATCGGTTATAACTGTCTGTCTCTCCTTGTAAGATGTTTAGACCCATCAGTTATGTCATCAGTTTTGTCTTCTAGAGGACTCCCTATCTTAGAGATTTCTGGCTTGCTGCGGTCTCTCTGGATTCACTTTCTACTGATGTTCAACTGTTATCCTGGGATTTTTCCTTTACTTGGAGTTTCACTTCACTTTCTTTTGTTGAATCTTTGGTTTCCTGGATTCTGTGTCTTTCTTATTTTGGTGGAGCCAATTCTTCAGTAGCTTTCTTAAGAATGATTCAGGAGAGCACATTTTTAAGATCTCACATGTCTGAAAATGCCTTTTATTTTACCCTCATGCATGACTGAGAGATTGACTGAGAATGGGAATCTGGAAATCACTTTCCTTCACAATTCTGAAGCACTTGCTCAACTCTTCACCACCAGTGTTGCTGTTGTGAAGGTTGAAGCCATTCTTGCTTCTTGTTTCCTAATCCTTTGCATCTCTCTTCCTTCAGCCTCTAATGTTGTAGGACCTTCTTCTTTTGGTCTTTAGTTTTATTTCAGTCCATTTTATTTCATTTCCCCACGTACTCTGGCTCGATTATGGAAAAGCTCTTAAGTTTCTTTTTATCTCCCTGTTCTCCTTCATTTTTACTCTTCTGGCTTTCTAGAACTCATCGTCTCATACTAGACTTTTAACTTTACCTCTTCTTCTATTTTTCATGTCTTTTCCTTTTTATTCCATTTTCTAGAAGAGTTTTTCATTTCTATTATATTTCTAATTTTCAGGAGCTCTTTCTGGTCCTCTAAGACTGTTTCCCTCCTTCCCTCTACCTTCTTCCTTTTTCTTTTTCTTGATTCTTCTGTTTTGTTTAATAGCCTCCTGTTCTTATTTGAGGGTGGATTGTTTTTTCTTACCTCTTTGAGATATTGACTGTACTGTGTTTTGCAGATTCCCTGTTGTCTAACTTGCCCTTTTCTGTTTGTTTTGGTCTCTATTTTTATGTTAAAGGCTTTCCCCAAGTAATTATTGGTTGCCTGGCCAGTTGTTCATCGTAAGAACTGCTGTGGGGACCTTGGTGGGCTCACTTAGGGAAATCTGGGACATTCCCACTCCCATCCCAGGCTGTATTTAGACCTTTCTTACTGGTCCAGCCTCGGGTTTACCACAGAAAGAGGGCTGTTGGCAAGGTCGATTGTGCGAGGGGATTCTGTAGATGCTGCTGTAGTACTTCTACAGCGGTGGTTCTGAGGAACCTCTCTTTTGCTCTTCTACAAGGAGGAAATCTCTGGGCATCTGCTAGGGTGAAGGAGAGGCTGTGCTTAGTGGGAGAGTGAGTGCTTCATAGTCAGTCCATCTACCGCCACGCTATACTCGGAGGTGTCTGCTGCCACCAATCGCTGAGCCTTTGGATGGTTCTGCCTTGTCAGCTGGGTGTGGGACTTAACCTTTCCAGGTTGGCTAAGTTAGTTACTATTTGTCCATCTGTTTCTAGCTTCCAAAATTTTTGGCTGTTTTTGTTCCTCTTCTTGTAGGTTTGTTTTACAAAAATAAACAAAAAGCAGGCAAGCAAAAAGCAAACAGTACTGCCATTTTTATTACTAGATGTGAGTGCTGAATCTGCTGTCTTTATCCAGAGTCTCTTTAGGTTTTAAAAATATGTGAGTCATAAAGTGAAAACAGTTTGGTTTCGTTTACATTTGTGGGTCTGACTGCTGTTGTGTGCTACTTTATAAATACCTTTGTAATTTATGTTAATATGTTCATAGCTGTGGGTTACTGTCTGTCTGATACATAAACAGAATTGTCACAGACATTAAAATGTAATTAACAGCTACAAGAACTGTCTACAGGAGTTCTTTTGAGTGGTTTATACTACTTGGAAACGTTGAAAAACTCAGTTGCTGTTGCAGGCATCATGAGGTTCCTTCATTTAAGTGTGATTTAGTGCATTTTATTTTCTGTGCAGACATAGGAAAGTTATTTGTGACCACAGTTTTTCCCTGTACATGAATATCTCCCTTTAACGTGGCCTGGCACAGTGCTGACTTATTATAATGCTATTTGTTTCAGAAGTATTTTCCTTGGAGTCTTCTGCGACCTGTATTTCAGCCATCCATTGCATACTCTGACAGACAGTTTTGATTTTTAACGACCAACAAAAGGTGTACAAATGACATTTCTGGACCTGCTAAAGGGTGCCAAAGGAAATCATATTGCTGGATGTTAAAATCAAAGTTTTAATGTGGCTTGAGACTCCTCCATGGAAAAGATGGTGCAAACACCATAGGCAGTTAGGTACTGGCGGCAGTCCTGTGTTGGGAGCCCTGGCCAGAGCCGTGTGGATGGCAGCAATAGGAACCGTCACTGCCGAGGACACTGGAAGAGACAGGCTGGGTGCCGGAATCCATTTCCTTGGGCATAGACTGAGCTGGGAGAAAGGGGTGTTTCCTCCCACAAACTGTGAGAGGCGTGATGAGCACCGTTTCCTGTGGAAAGCTGACCTAGTGATTGTATTTTATTGGGATATTTGATCCTTTAATTGAATGTTTTTAAAAGTATCTGGGTGATGTCATTATCAGGAATACCACCTGGTTATTTTTTTTTTTTCATTTGGTTACATTTGAACAGTATGTGAATGTACTATTTAGAAGTTTTAAAATAACTTTGGAGATACTTTTGGTTTCCTTCAGGCCTTCTTTTCAGGTTAAGAGTAAGACCGAGAATCTACTTCTGGTGTGACTGTTAAAAAATATCATTTTACCTTAGAAGTGGTCCAACAGATCTCAAGCTCCTCTTCACATGCCCTGCCCTTTAAATCTCAGGCTGTTCATTGGAGTTCAAGATACAGCTCCCCTACCAATCAAATAAGCTTTCATTAAAAAGACAGGTGGAGAAAACATGTTTGTTTCAGAAATCAGTTTAATGTCCAAAATGAGTTGCTGTGTTCGCAGTCAGTTATGCACCTTGTCGTTGAGCACGGCTGCTACAGTTCCACACTGTCCCGGTGCCCTCCCGTCCCTAGCACTCTTCCTCACAGTGGCGGTTGATGGCTGGGTCATTTCCATCCTGCCTCTCTATGAGGAAAGCCTTGTAGCAGGCCGCCAGGTGAATGCTTGCCTCGGTACCGAGCCATGCACAAACATCTGATTCATTATTTTGGATCAGTTTTCCACATGGTCTTTATTTTGTATTTGTTGAACTATTTAGGTAAAGTGTAAATTATAAAAGAAGCTCCATCATTCTTCTTCCTCCCTGGAAAGAGAATTGAGGAACTGGTGTTTCCTTGGTTGTCGTCACTGATATATGTGGGTGCTTCTATTGTATCGTTACAACATGAGGATAAATATTAAGGATTTAAACCTACTGTGATAAAGAAACGGCTTTAGAAAACAGACATGCTGAAAGGGCTTAACTTAGTCTGTTCAGGCCGCTATAACAAAAATACCATAAACTGGGTGGCTTATAAATAGCAGAAATGTATTTCTCACAGTTTTTGAGGCTGGAAGTTCGGGATCAAGATGCTTGGCAGATTGAGTGTCTGGCGAGGCCCGTTTCCTGGTTCCCAGACTGTGCCTTCGGGCTGTGTCCTCCTATGGTGGAAGGGAGTAACCATCTGACTGTTTCCCCTAAGGGCTTCAGTCCCATTCATGAGGCTGCACCCTCATGACCTAGTCATCTCCTGAAGGCCCCACCTTTTAATGCCGTCACCTAGAGGGTTTAGATTTTAACATATAAATTTTGGAGGGACACAATGTTCAGACCATAGCAGATGTAAGACAATACAAAACAAAGCAATAAATTCGGTATTCTTATGAAACTACTTAGAACCGTAAATGTTGTTTTTTAGAAATAGGATTTAGAGACAATTTTTGTCAATTTTTAATAACACGGTACTTTGTTTTATTAATGTCAAAGAAGAATTCAGCAAGATCATTACAACATAAAAGAAGTGACAGACCAAGTATGAATAGGGTTTATTTGGGTATGTAATTTTAAGTGACTGAAGGAAGAGGCATTTGGTGATTTGTAAAACATTTCTGATTTTTAAAAAATGAATTTAGTTTTTTTGCTTCTAATGCATTAAATGTTCTTCGTCATCAGTTAAAACTTTTGATTTCATTTTAATTGCTATATTGTATGTGCATTGTCTATATATTTCTTTAACAGAATTTAAAGATTTGGAAGTCTATTTTCAAGTTTGTATCAGAAGAGGCCAAATTTTCAGATTTAATACTTTCAGCTATTTTTTCTAATGATACTTCTTTCAAAGACAAGAGATTAACAAATATTTTTTTGTCTCTGTCATAGGTCATTGTCTTTTTTGGTATAGTTCATTCATCTGTTGCCTCAACATCTGTCCATAAAAGCGAATAATGGTTTTTTGAATTTGAAATTTGTATGTGAATTTTTGGATGGGAGACATTTTTATATAATTTATGGGTAAACATTGAGGACTATATCTGCCTCATAAATATTAGCAAAATTTCACACTCAGATTTATGGGCTTATAAGTTGTTAGTCTGCATATATTTGATTTGCCTGAAAATAGGGTATTCAGGAAGTCTCAGTGACCTATATTAACTACTTTTCATAAGGGCTAGGACATGGAAAGACTGTTTTACCATGCTTTTCTTCACCCTTTTAACAGACTTGCAGGCATGCAAGTGGAAGCCATCAGGAATTAATACAGATGTCAGAAAGTATGTGAAGAGATGGATTTGTCTAGAGTGAGCTATAAAGTGAATTTCTTCATATCAAATTTTATATGCCCATTGAGATTCTTAAGGAAAAAAAAAGAGTGAGCATTCCTGTGGGGGAAAATTGGTTCTGAGAGCAAGCAGTAAAATCACACTTAACAACTTCAGACATCTGTTGAAAATATGTCTTTAAAAATATTTAAAAAATCATTTCCAATAATGTTTTAATCCTCATAGTAGCAGGAGAGAGCATTTGATAATTGAGGCATTACTGATCTCCCTGAGTGAGTTCTGGGAACTGATCTCCCTGCTCCCTACACACCAGGGAGCAGTGGCTGGGGCAGGGTGGGGGCAGGGAGGGCAAGCAGTTGAGAGGCTGTCCTCTGCCTTTCCCAGGGAGTAGCCATTCCGGTGGTCCGGTTCGTTCAGGACTTGCTGTTTTCCTTCCAGACCCGTTCTAGCTCCGAAACACCCTGGATTACAGTCTTTGAAGAAGTAGGAGAGCCGGTGGCCGAAGTGCCCACTCATGACCTGGCCTTGCTAGTGGAGGTGGCAACCAGAGAAGCTGGAGGGCGCCTCCTGTTTCACAGGGAACTTCAGTAAATCCTGCTGCCTCCCCCAGTCGTCAGATGCATGCAGGCCCCGTCTGAGGCCCACCCTGGCGGTGAGAGGCTGGACGCTAGCAGGGAGCTCCAGGAGACGTTCCACTGGCTGTTTATAACCTAATCCTGAACATAAAGCTTCCAGCCTGGTGCTAGAGGCCAGGGAGACCTGAAAATGTCTCACTTCAGGGCTTAGGGTAACATGGAATAAATATATTTGCCATTGAACAAATTATTTAGGTTAAATTGCCTTTGTTGTCTTTTATGTATCTATAGTTTAAAAGGTCTCCCATGCCTTGGGAGCTGTGGATTGAAGAGCTTGCTGTGAATCAAGTCTTGTCAAAGACCGAGTCTGTGTGGTAACGTAGACCTGGGTGGGGAAATGTGGATTCTGGATTTGCTGGGAAAATAGAAGTACTTTAAAAGCAATACTTAAAATGGTAGTGTTTATAAAAAAAAAAAAGTTTGCATACATCCAGCTAAGAAGCTAAGAGCTGCTAATTTTGTTGTATTGCACATTATAGATACGTTCACATTTTTAGAAAGCTGTGTGACATTGGACTCTAGACTCAATCAGAACTAGAATATTTTACCAAACCTCTTTGTTATCTTGTAGTAATATTTAGTAATGATTCTGTATCCAAAAATGTCCTAATAACATCTAACAAACCATGTTCCTAAAGGCTGTACATGTTTTGTATTTGGGATTTTTATCGTTTTCGAACATCTAGAACCTTTGGATTTCCTAGCATTATGCCTCAAAGGGTTTAGTATTTATGTCAGTAAGTTTCGTAACTAGAATCTGAGTGACTTTTTTTTTTTTTGCCCTGTCATTAATCTGAGGAGGTTTGAAACTAAGACCGCTGTCATGGTTTCTCCTTTCTTGTGCATCCTGTCTTGCTACAGTTTCTTACCTATACTCATATAAACAACAGGCCAGCCTGTGGTGTAGAAAAGTGAGATTTTTGGAGGGCAGGGATACCGTAGCTTACTAATCTTTTGTATTTATCACCTCCTAGCTAGTACAGTGCCTGGCATCCAGTAGGTGATGGACAAATAAATGGAAGGCAGTAATGGAATGCTAAGTGCACCCCACGGAATGTTCTTGTTCACTAATGCAATGGGAAGTATGAAAAATGGTGCTAGACAGAGTGGAAATCAGATCGCATGGATAACCCTTTTGTACATTTGATAGGGAATAGTGGAGAAGGCCTGATACAGATGGGGACCTGAGGCTTTCTTGGAGTGATTAAGTTGCTCAAGGTCACCTAATTAATAAGTGACAGGACCAAGATGGGAATCCTGGACTGACTCCAACACTGTTGCTCCTAATTACTGTTTTATCCTACTTTTAGGACTCTGGAGATGCCACATGGAAAGAAACATTCTGGTTGACGAGTATCTTCTTATATGCTCTTACTTGCTCCAAGTCTTTGGGACAGCATATGACAGCGGGGGCAGCTGGCACATCTGTGTTGTTCCCCTCCTGCAGGAACAGGGCTTCTTAGATGGGAGGCTGAGGGACCATCCCTGTGCAGGTACATGTCCTGCTTGATGATACCAGGTCCTTCCAGGGCTTCCTGGAACTGTGCTCATTGTACGTTGCAAGAGCATTCACTTCTGGTTTTCCTTCTTGAGGAACCACATTGTGCTTTTTTCCTGATGGCTTATGTATACTTAATTGAAGACTTGTTTTTCTCTTTCTGTTTTTCTCCATGTTCTTAGATTTAAAAAATAGTAAAGGAGTTAATGAATGAATATATGCATATATAATACTATACACTGACATATTGTTGGGAAGTTGGAATAGAGTCTGTGTAGAATAAAATAAAATAAACTGGATTTAAGCAACAGCCACATCTCAAGGTGATTGACCCTGAACAAGTTACTTAAATCGTCTGAACTACAGTTTCTTTTTTATTAAATAAGAATTGGGATTAGTCAATGAGATTTCATGTGTAAAAGCAGGTCGCCTAGGACCTGGCACTTAGTGCTCAATAAATCTCCTTCCTCCATTTCGTCTGTTTTTGGAATCATGCCTGGTCAGTTTAACCCACTGTGTTTTTTTTTTATTGTTGTTGTTTATTTGTTTGTTTTTCTTTTGAGATGGAGTTTTGCTCTTTTTGCCCAGGCTAGAGTGCAATGGCACGATCTCAGCTCACTGCAACCTCTGCCTCCCAGGTTCAAGTGATTCTCCTGCCTCAGCCTCTCGAGTAGCTGGAATTACAGGTGTGCGCCACCATG
The DNA here is from genome assembly GCF_003255815.1 of Theropithecus gelada. Classification (NCBI taxonomy): domain Eukaryota; kingdom Metazoa; phylum Chordata; class Mammalia; order Primates; family Cercopithecidae; genus Theropithecus; species Theropithecus gelada. The sequence goes on along the minus strand of NC_037671.1, from coordinate 109,216,315 downwards.
CCCGGTTAATTTTGTATTTTTAGTAGAGATGGGGTCTTGCCATATTGGCCAGGCTGGTGTCGAACTCCCGACCTCAGATGATCCATCCGCCTCAGCCTCCCAAAGTGCTGAGCCACCTCCCAAGGTGTGAGCCACTGCGCCTGGCCTAACCCATCGGTTTTTAGTCTGTTTGGTTTATTGGCTTGCTAAGCTTTTTAAAATAATTTCCATTCAGTAGGACAGAGCCTTCCAGGGACCAGAAAAAGGGGAAATAGGTATTTGAGAAGTAACAAGGTCTCTTCAACACCTTGTTGCAACTGCTGGCCCCACGCTGTGGAGTAGATGTTGTTCCATGAACCTGCTGGTGTGGTCATTGGTCATCCTTACACATAGCTTGTTTCTTGGTGCTTTGTTTTCCTCCATGCTGTTTTTCTCCTGGAACCCCTGCCCATCGGCTCATCCGCATTTCATGCTGGACACCCCCTCCTGCTCTGAGGTTACTCCGTGTGCTGAAGACCCCTCTACTCTTCCTTCCTTCTTGTGCCAGCCATTCTTAACAGAACTGTCGGACAGCGAGGCAGTGACCACCTGAACAGGCCATTCCATGCGTTTCTTTCTTTCCCTTCCAGCCTCCAAGTACGCCAGCAGCCCCATGCATGGCTTCTCGTGTTTGCTCCTGGCACCTTGCATGATGCTTGACAGATTAACAGAAGGCTCTCAGAGAATAAGAGTTGAATAATTGGGGAATAGGCATACATTTTCGTATCAGTGTAAAACTAACCTGTGATTAATTTATGTAATTAATTATGTGATTAATGATTGGAAAGTTCTGGATTAGCCCACCGGATAGAATTTTCTGTCATTATAATTGTGGTCAACTTAAGATTCTGACATTTCATAAGTTCAAACTGAATAATTTTTATCATACTTTGAGGAGAGGGTAACTAATACTAGTCTTTTATTACTTTAAATTTAAAGCATGTTTAGTCACGAATATTTTTGTAAAGTTTGTAAAAATTAATGATCAATTTTTGAAGGAGAGAATTGATGATTTACAGGATAAGTGGGAATCTGAATAAACATCACTGAAGATCTGGAATCTACAAACGATCTAGGTTGATGCAGTTGTGTTTCTGTGGTTGGCTGCGTGCAGAGCTGTGATACACAATGTGAATTATTTAGCAAATGCAATGGAGTCTTGTGCAGCAGGGCTTTACTGCAGTACCTGTGTGCTTTGGCGATTCTCCTTCACTTACGTGTGTTTGCCTTCCTGCCTCCTGAAGGATGGCCCGGTCTTCCCCACCTGTGGACAGTCTCAGGCATTGGTAACTTCAGGCATCTGATGAGTGGTGTCCTTTAGAAGGCCCTCTCCTGGATCTGTGCCTCCACCCCAACCCGTGTCTCAGCTGCGGGCCAGCCTTGTCAGCACCCGCCAAAGCATTTCTCAGATACCCACGGGCTCCTCAGAAACAGCTCTTCCTCCATCTGCTTTGCCCACGTCTTCTCTTAATGGAATCATAGTATCCCCAGGCCCATGGGGGCAGTGCCAAAGAGTCAAATTGGATTTTGCCCTTTTTTCGGGTATTGACTAATTTCTCACATTTAGGTTTTTTTATTGTTTGTTTTGTTTTGTTTAAACAGGGTCTCACTCTGTCACCAGGCTGGAGTGTAGTGTCTCATGGCTCACTGCAGCCTCGACCTCCTGGGCTCAGTCCTCCTGCCTCAGCCTTTCAAGTACCTGGGACAATAGATGCGTGCCACCACACCTGGCTAATTTTTAAATTTTTGGTAGAGACGGGATCTACCTGTGTTACCCAGGCTGCTCTCAAACTCCTGGTAGGCTCAAGCGATCCAGCCACTTCAGCCTCTCAAAGTGCTGGGATTACAGGTGTGAGCCGCTTCGCCCAGCCGTTTAGTTTGTTTTAATGTTCTGGAGTAGGGGCCCTGACTGTCCTGATTCCCCTTCTCACTGACTGATTATCAGCTGTGTGCTGTGGGAATCTCTCACCTGTAGAGTGAAGTTGGTAAGAGTGAGTTGAACACCCCGGCTCAAGGCCTGGCATGCACGGCGTGACACATTTACCCCAAACTAAAAATCAGCAGGTGCATCTGCAATCCCCTTTTCAGTGTAGCCTCTGTTTTGCATGGGTCCTCTCTGCTGGCTCCAGGCCTGCCCCTTTCTGACTGTGTCCTTCATTCCTCTTACACAAACCCCATCTTCTTAAATAGGTCCCACATTTTCATGGTGCCATTATTTGTGACTTGGAAGTCCTGATCTCTTTCCCCGTATCTCTGTCTGGTGCAACCCTGGCTACTCCTCAAAGCTCAATTCCATTCTCCTTCGTGGAGCTTTAATCCATTTCCAGAATGTGCATAGTACCTTAAGGGTGTCTCTTTATGGTTGTGGCATATTGAATCTTGACTTATGGTAATTGGAATATGGGTCCTTTTCTCCTTTAAGGCCCTTAAGAGCAGGAGCCACATCTGGATTTTATCGCTGTGGCATAAAGTGGAATAGCCCACCCATAGTAACTGATCAGGTAAATATTTGACTTTAATTCACATATAGGATCTACTTTTACTTGTTAAAATTTACAGTATTCTTTGAAAGACCATCTCTGAATGGCCTATTTGAGTATATGGATTAAGAGCAGTGTCTAGATAAATATTTGAGGCTGATGGCCGTTCATTTATTCATTGTTCCCTCATTCCTTCATTAAACAGACACTGCACCGTCACACTGCCATGTGTTGTGTGGCAGGAACTCAGTGTATGAAAGGAAAGTCATTCTTTAGCTTCATAGGAAGTGGTTGTGATTGTGCATTGGATGACCAACTTTCAGAGCTTTATAAATCACTCATTTGAGTACCATAAGCTTTCTTATTATCTGCGTCCATTTTCCAGTCCAGTTAGTGACATCTATATTTTCTTCCTTAAAAATGTGTGGAATGCTTTGCCATTTATTAAAAATTAATTACATTTGTAGTGGTCAATGTTAAAAGCCAGGTGAGGTGAGAAAGTTTTCATTGACCAGCTGTATTCGATTCTGGATTAATGTTTTTGATATTTTTTATTTCACACTCTAGATTTTAGCATGAGACTGATAGAACCTTAAAATTATTACAGTCTTTCTCCCTGGCAGCTTCTCCTCACAAAATAAAGATGCCAGTCTCTGTTCAGATTTAAACAGTTCATGCCTTTTCAGTGAGCTGCTGTTTAAAATGAGTTCCTCAGGAAAAAAGTGACAAAGCTGCGCATATTAAGTATGTTTTCTTTGTCTTAATAAAAGGATGGCTTACTGCCGTGTTGTGCTGTTGTTTAATATTATAGAGGTTTTACTGCAGCTCTCTTGGTGGTTACAAGAGGGCTACGTTTTGGCTAACAAATGTAGTAAATGTGATGAAAATCCCCTGTGTTGTACATTTCTCTGAATAACATGTTTGTATAACAGGCTAAATACTTCTGTTAAAGAACTGCTTTCCTGAAATTGCAAATTCCATTCCAGATTTTAGTGTTACTAAAGTGTACTGTTGAATATTCCAAATTATATGGGTATTTTTAAAGCATCTTTAAAATTTGTCTTCATACACTGTCCTTTTTGAAGTCAGGCCTCTGAAAAAATTTAGAATTGTATCTCTGGATGATAGTGTTGACTTTCCCATTGTAACTACCAGGTACTGAACAGAGTTATTTAAAGACATTTGCCAAAGTTTTATATTTTGGAGTAGATGGCACTGATGTGACTGTGTGAATAAATCACATGCACAGAGTAATAAGTTTGTGTTAATATTTACAGGATGATAATTGTGGTGGTGTTCTGAGTCAACTGTGGGCCTATTTCCTCAGCCTCACCCATCTGGCCCTGTGGACTTTAGGTTGGGTTTGCCTTGTGAACTTGGGCCTAGGTGTCTGTGTAGGCTCAGCTGTCTCATCCGAGTTCCAGGCTCTAGCCTGGACCACGGCCCGCTCAGCCTGACACTCACTGCTGATGCCGACTGGGCGTGTCCACCGGGGAGTGTCTCCAGCAACCCAGTTCTGAGTATCCTCATGGTGTTTCCTTTCCCCAGTCCACCATTTGCCCCCACAAAAACATGGCACTGTTCAGTCTCTTAAGTTGCCCGCCTGGGAAGTTGTCCTTGGTGTTTTTCCCTCACTACCCTCCTCTGCTTGAGCGCTAATTCCTGAAGACGGCCTCAGACATTTTCTGCGTGTCCCGTCTTCATAGCCTTTACCCGAGTTGAGGCCGTTGCCATCACTGGCGTGGGCAGTTGCTTTAGCCCCTCAACCAGTGTCTCTGCCAGTTACCACCCTCCTACTTCCAGACCATTCTCACTCTGAGATCCACAGACCCCTGAGTGTTCACAGATGGACCTCAGGAAGCCGTGAATCCTTTGGAATGAAATATTAAGATTTCTTTTTATTTGTTTTTGAGACGGAGTCTTGCTCTGTCGCCAGGCTGGAGTGCAGTGGTGCGATCTTGGCTCACTGCAACCTCTGCCTCCCAGGTTCAGGCGATTCTCTTGCCTCAGCCTCCTAGAAATTAAATATTAAGATTTCTATATATGTGTGTAGATGCATTTTTCTGGCCAATATACTCTCAAAGGTTTTATGAATCCCGAATGATTCACAACCACTTATTATTTATTCTTTCACAAAGAGCTTTCACAGTAATCTTGTTAAAGTGAAAATCTGCTATGTTATTCTCCCGCTTAAAGTTCTTTAGTGAATATCTGTTGTGAAATAAAATCCAAACTTGTGAATCTGATGGCATGACCCTTCTGGGCTCCTGTCTTCCTGTTCACCCTTATTGCTGTCAGCTCTCCAGCCTGGATCTAAGCACCACTTTACTGAGATGCTTGCAGTTCAAGATTGCGTGGTGCTGTGTTTCACTCCGCAGTGTGCTGTACTGTTCCCTGTAGACCCACACTCCTTCCTATCTCCTGTTTCCTTCAGGTGTCTCTTTCTCCGTGCTTCTTCCTTGCCTGCTGGCTCCACCTACATTTATTCAACGTCTGCTGGACAAGGAGGTAATGCAGTGTGATATAGATGGGACAGTTAGCTCTTGAGGGCGGAACTACAGCTTCTAACTGCGGTGCCCGTGAAGGCTCTCCTCCACACCAGCCTGGCCCCGCTGTGCCCTGTGCATTACTGCAAGGGGCCAGGGAGGTGTGCTCGCATCACACTCGGAGCCTCTTCCAAAGGACTGAGATGCGTACTAGGGTATCTGGTTCTGTGAGGGCTAGTTTGGCATTTTGTATTCTTGTTCTGTCTACTTGTGTTGTTTAATGTTGAACATCTCTCTGGTTGACTGAAGCCATATGTCATTCAAATGAAACCTGTGCTTTGGTGTTGGCCTGACAATCACTCAGCTGTAGAGTACAGCAATAAAAATTAGGAAAACTGCACTGTTCACTAGACCAGTGGAATTTACAGTCACTTTTGTGGCTGTGCCCCACAACTCTACACTGTGGCAAATGAGAGTGCAGTAAATGAAGCCTTTGCCCTTTTTTCCCTCTGTGAATTACATATTTGTTTCACACTTGTAAATTGCTGTAGAAGCCAGATAGATGAGCACTTTAAAAGATTATAACAATGGAAAATGTGTTTTGGGAATGAAGTGCCTCAAAACAAGTACTATAAGAGGTGTTCTAGTGGATTCTTTATCATATCGTGCTAAACACTTCTGCAAACCCTTATGAATTTTATTTTAGGAGTATCGGGTAGCTTTTCTGTTACAGGAAGCAGAGGGTTTATATCATTGTTTTTGTAAAGTCAACTCTTGCTGGGAGTTAAGATATAAACATATGACACGTATGTATATACGTGCAGCGTGTGTGTGTGTGTGTGTGTGTGTGTGTGTAAGCTTAGCCTTCCTGTGTTTTAGACTAGTGATCTTTCACATACAGCAGGAAAGCTAAGAGTCAACCCATTCATGATGTTGGGAGCAAAGCAAAGCAAAAACTGCAACAAACTAAATCGCAAACCCTCTCTGCTGCAGCAGATGGCAAATGGTGATCAGAGGAGAAGAACCCTTCCAGCATTAGAAGATTTCTGAAGCCTGTTCCAATAGGGACTGCGGGCTTTTGGGAGCCCAGATGTCCCCCAACGGTATATTTGAGGTGCGAGGTGGAGGCCAGGTGGCAAGAGACTGCAGGCCAATGTCACTGGGAAGAAAAAGAGGTTTTCTGGGAGAGGGAGACATCTCAGTGTGAGTGAATGACCAGGTCGTTTAGTAGAGCAGGTCAAAGGAAAAGAGGGATGTGATAAGAGAGAGAAGCGAGGAGCTACAAAATGGAATGTTGGTCGTGAAAGGAGAGAGAAAGAAAAATAGGGAGAATGTTCCGTGATTGTGTTAGAGGCAAAAGCTTACTACAAGGCATTTCTAAGATAGTAGATAAGATGATGTAGTGTTTAAAGTGTCAAACTTAAGGCTCTGTGTAGAGTAGGAAAGAATTATTTAGATTTATTGTGTAAGTTTTGCATAAGAAAAACACACATCGGCCGGGCAATAGCTCACCCTAGAATCCCAGCACTTTGGGGAGCTGAGGCGGGCAGATCAACTGAGGTCAGGAGTTCGAGAACAGCCTGGCCAATGTGGCAAAACCCCTTCTCTACTAAAAAATACAAAAATTAGCTGGGCGTGGTGGCGCATGCCTGTAATCCCAGCGTCTGTGTATATATATAGTGTCACGTGTAATACCTTTAGCTTCTCTCTAAACGTCTGCGCAAATGGCATATTGTCTTCGGTTTTGCATAATTCTGTCTCAGAGCCTGAGGACTGCATGGGTTCCCATACCTCAGTACTGGGCTACTTTCAACACCTGTGGTTGGAATTTTAGTCTTTAGTGATACATACTGGTGGATCTCCGGTGTTCCTGTCCCCATTGTGGGGAAGCAGTTACAGCAGTCATTCCAAATGGTAGGTATTCCTTAAAAATTGCCTCACGGTTTGGGGCTGCAGTATTCGATTTGGGGTGGCAGCAAGTTAAACTTCCTCCCCATGGCTTATTTGGGTTCATATGGCAAAGATGTGTTCCTGACTAATGTGAGGGGGCATCCTGAAGGCCAGTGTAGCATTGGGGGAAGCCCTAATGCTTAAGTATGCACAGTTGATATTTGAGAACTAGAACTCATTCATTTGCATAGTAACATACATACTTCTGCTTTAAAATAAAATGTACTAATTTATTTCAGAGTCAAGCATTCATACAGCCGGTACTTTTTTAAGCATCTGCTGCATGCACAGCATGGCCCTGGGAATTAATAAAATTCTGCCCCAGCACTGCTTATGCTGTCCTGAATGATTCCTCTTTCTCTTAATGTGTTCCTTTCTTCCCCAACCAGGTTGCAGCTGTTCAACAGATCTCACTCTCTTTTCTCTTCTCTGCTGGTTGAAAGTGAGTCCTCCCTCTCAGCCTTGGTCCCGGTGGAGCAGCAATTCCCATGTTCTGGGATCCATTTCCCCCCAACTCCTCGGGCAGAGTTGGCCAGCCCGCCTCTTTGCTGTGCTTCTTTGGTGCCCCTCAGAATCTCCCTGTTTGCCCATGGGCTCCCTCTCTTCTGCTAGAGGCTCTTTCTGTGCAGAGATTCTGTCTTATTCATATTTGTACCATCTGTGGGGCCTGGGATGATTCTGTGGACATCTAATCATTGCACAATAAAGTATCAGTCAACACACGTGAATAATGGAAAATATAAAGGTGTTTGAGATCCATTTGGGAAAACAAAGCCTCGCTGCAGATACGGACTGTAAGGGCGCCTTGCCTTGCCTTTTTCTTCCATTGCTGTGGTCTCTTTCAATCAGGAGACCAGAAATACACCACAGTTTCCATCACCCACTGGCCGCATACTCTTAAAGACATTTCTCGGCCGGGCGCGGTGGCTCAAGCCTGTAATCCCAGCACTTTGGGAGGCCGAGACGGGCGGATCACGAGGTCAGGAGATCGAGACCATCCTGGCTAACACGGTGAAACCCCGTCTCTACTAAAAAATACAAAAAACTAGCCGGGCGAGGTGGCGGCGCCTGTAGTCCCAGCTACTCGGGAGGCTGAGGCAGGAGAATGGCGTGAACCCGGGAGGCGGAGCTTGCAGTGAGCTGAGATCCGGCCACTGCACTCCAGCCTGGGTGACAGAGCGAGACTCCGTCTCAAAAAAAAAAAAAAAAAAAAAAAAAAAAAAGACATTTCTCTGTGAAAGGATACTGATTCTGCACTTTTTCGTAGGATTGTTACGGAGGTAAATGAGATCATCTGTGTGAAAATAGTTTAAAACGTTTAAAAGTGCTCTGTATAACGTCTTGCTATTGTTGTGAGTACTAGTTTTGCGGGAGGGAAGGTGATATCGATGAGAACATTTTATAATGAGGTCTGTTTGATAGTTATTTTGTAAATCCTTTTGTAGTAAACAGAGCTGATTAGCTTTATACTGTATTTTTGTGGTTAGGGGCTTTTATGTTGAGGCCTCAGGATAGAGAACAAAGTAACGTTATGATAAAATCTTACAAGGGGGACCTGAAAAGAGGGAGAGTGCACTCTCTTAATTTCTGCATTCTCTAAGGGTAGACCCTGAATTAACACAACTGCCTGAGGTTTCTTCTGGCCTTCCTGGGAGTTACGGTCAGGGAGTGTTTGTGAGGTGCCTTTAGACGCCTCCTACCGACAGCATCTTACTTCGGGGCTCTCTCCCTGCATCAGATCTTCCTTATCAGCTTACAGTTTCTCAATTATATGTTAACTGTCTGTATTCTTGGTAGTGTTATTGTAAATTTCGGGTAGTAGTTACAATTTCTTCCATCATTTCTCCCAGCGCTATTATTTGCCTAGTATTCCTATAAACCTGGCAAAGAGCTCATTGCTAGGGGATTCCCAGGTTACTCCCAGGACTTGGTGCTCTCAGAGCTCCCACAGTTGGGGTCCTCCACTGCGGACAAATAGATTGCCTTGTCTTCGTGACAATTGGCTTTTCTTCTTTGGGGATCTGTGTGGAAAGTTAAAATAAGTCATAGCCCTTCCTCTCCTTGTTTTTCTTTACTTTTCTGAGCTTTACTTCCTTCTCCTCTGGCTGTGCCGCCTCTGAACGCCATATCTTCCATGCTTTCGTCTCCAGCGTGAGCCTGACAACACGCCAGCCCCAGTACTCGGCCCACGCTCCCCATAGCATGATCTCACTCTCCCATCCTCCCCTCGGGACTGTCACCTGGCTGGCTCCAGCCCCATCTCTTCACCTTTCCTTGCTTTGACTCTTGACTTCTGAGAGTTGCCGCTCCTCTGAGGCAGGTGCTGGAGGTGCTGCAGGTAGGCTGTTACCTGTTCTGTTGGTGTTTGCCTTCCTCCTTTGTGGGGGTTTCCTCTTGACCTGCTCTGGCTCTTCAGCCTACTCAGACCAGCAGTAAGTTCTCTTTCTCTGGCAATGGCATTCTGTGTCAACAACATCTGTAGGTCGGGGAAGAGGCATTTCAGGAGCCGGAATTGCTGGACCCTCATTTATTCTGATACAGTATCACTTGGAACTGTTTTCTTTGAGATTCTCTGGGAAAAAAAAATATCCTGCCCTAATGCAGTGTTTTCTAAGTTGCTGATTATGACTAATTAATGGGAGCATGAAAGTAATGTTTTAGGCTGCAACTAGAAATGTTTTTAATGGAAGGAATTTGATATAAAGAGTAGAAGATACACATGTAGCACATGCAGCGAGTGTCCTCTGTGTTCAAGGTTTTGACATAAACTATGTTTCTTCCTCCGAATTGGAGTCAAAACATTTGACAGCCATTATTCTAATTAACTTTTGGTATTTTTTAATCTCCTTTGATTCTCCTCTCCCTTTTTCCTTCTAATGATAATTTAAGAATTTTTTTTTGTTTTTTTGATAGTTCAGTTAAAGTAGATTTAGAACATGGTCTATTTCCGGGACAACCTAATGAAAAACTGAAACCAAAGCTAAGTGATTTGCCAGTTGCACGGCAGGTCTTCTCTATTTCATACAGGTCTTTGCCGCCTAATCAGTGTGCCTTCCCAGTAAGGCTCCAGCAGGTAAGGGTAAGGTGGCCACCTGGAGGGCCTTGTGTAGATGGGTGTTCCGTCCGGGAGGATTAGGAGGTGTAAGGATGGAGCACCCAAACCCCAGCAGTTGGTTTTTCCTGGATGCTGTACAGTCACCACGTGTCTGCTAAGGGGGTGGCCACGGTGTTTCTAGGATTATTAGGCTACCACTAGTTTGGGGAGTGAAGTGCATTGGAAAAAGGTTCTGAGATTCAGGAACCACCGAATGCCCAGATACTAGTGTTGCTAATTCTTTTTTCTGGCAGTAAGAAATAACTGTAGGTTTTAAACGATTGTGAGTGATTGTGGAATGTAGTATCTCTGGTCAGAAAATATCATTTTCCCCCAATTCCTTATATCTTGTCTTGAGCTCAGGGAAATCCTTCCTGACTACAGTGTTGCTGCTAGGATAAACTTTCATTGTTCTTGTAAGAAACATTTTTGAAAGGAAACTAAATATGTCAAATGAATAGTTGGAAATCATGTTTCCATGTAACATATACAATGTATCTTTCAAATTTAAAGGATTTGTTAAAATGAAAATCATTGTAGGATACTGTTTGAAACCCGGCTTTACTTTCTAAAGGTAATATAGCTAAAATAAAGTATAATTGGAATATGATCTAATTTCAGAACTAAAATATTTTGGCCCAGTTATCCTTATATGTTTTGGAGGGTTCTGTCTTAAGACAGGTATTTGTACCAGTTAATGTCCAAAATAGTGAAATGGCTTCACTGAAGTCTATTGACTTAACCTCAGAGGTGTTTAGAATGGGCAATCAGAATATATCCATGTTGAAGTATTGGTTTGAGGTGGATAAGTATCATTTTATGATTATTTATTGATTTGCAAAATGTATGGTTTTTAGGATGCCTAATTTTAATGATTTGTAAATATAAAACGGGGAGGCAATGGAAAGAAGTGAGACATTTAATTTGCTGAAAATTCTACATTTAGTAAGTCCTCCTCCCTTTCCCCTGCCTGCCCCTAGGTGTCTTTCTGTTACTGATTTTGAAATGTCAACATCCTATATTTTTTTCTGACCAGTCTTTTGGGACTACTTGGTACATTTGCCACCTGATGAAATTTTAAAAGTTGCAGATTGTTTTTCTCAAGGAAAATAACTGAATTATCGTCTTTTTATATAAACATTTACTTTGAAATATGTTGCTATTTCAAGGACTTTGATACTTTATCCAAAGCATCATTTCTTCATATTGCCACAACTTTAAAATGGAGTTCTTGTTTATTGCCTGGTATGACAAGTTTATCATGTAAGTTAAGTTTATGTGCTAAATGACTCACAAAGAACTCTCCCCTTCCCACTTGTGCCTAGAACTTACAGTGTCTGTGTTGGTAGAAATTTTGTATCCTAATATCAAACAAATTGAGTATCCCTCATCTGAAAATCCGAAATTAGAAATGCGCCAAAATCCTAAACTTTTTGAGTACTGATGAGATGCTCAGAGGAGATGCTTATTGGAGCATCTAAGATTTTGGATTTTTGGGTTAGGGATGCTCAACCAGCAATTATGTAATGCAGATATCTCAAAATTTGGAAAAGTTTGACATCCAAGACACTTCTGATCCCGAGCATTTCAGATAAGGGACATTCTACACATACTTCCTAAATTAATCTCAACTACATGATTTTACAATTTTAGTGTTATTGTTATTGTTTATTTGTTTCGAGTTTTGTTCTTGTCGCCCAGGCTGGAGTGCAATGGTGTGATCTTGGCTCACTGCAACCTCTGCCTCCTGGGTTTAAGCGATTCTCTTGCCTCAGCCTCTGGAGTAGCTGGGATTCCAGGCACCTGCCACCATGCCTGGCTAACAATTTTAGTTTTTAAAACTTAAAGAAATGTGTGTGTATTTCTCATTTGCAGGCTTCCTTCCTCTGTCCAGCTTCTTTTCCCACCCCTGCTGGCTCTCTTGTGTCCTCTGGGCTCCCCGTGCCTGACCCCGTACTGCTCTCCTGGGACACAGCATGGCCTCCAAAGTGTCCTTGCCTCTCTTGTCCCAGTCTGAGTGGCTGTTCGCTTCCTCCACCTTTCACTTCCATTTAATGACTAAGCCTTGTGGGAGAGTGGAATGGGCACTTCCATTTGTGACTACTGGGTGAAATGGTGCAGGTTTCCTAGCTCTTGACCATAACAAGGACAGAGTTGAACCAGTGGCCTTTCAAAGTCTTTTCCAGTTCTAGAAGTGTTCTTAATAAAATAAGGTAGTTCTTAATAATGTGTAACTGTGCCGAGCCTTCCAAGGAGGGAGGGATTGGATACATATATTTTCATTGAAAACAATAGCTCATTGATCCAGCAATATGTGGACTGTGTCCTGGATATATTTTTGAGCATCTCCTCATCCCTTCCCTTTACCCCAACTCAAACTATGATCCAGGGAACAAGCTGCAAGAAGTCAGTTTTTGAACCACTGATAGGCTTTTGTGCTCCACTAACCCTACCTTTGCACACAGAATTCAGGGGAGGAATCATTGCTTTGTGAAATGGTGGGCTGGTGGTAGCAGCATCTTCTAATGTAGAAAGATTTATTTATTTATAAACCCACTCCTCATTTGTTATGAGAACATTCTGAAACTCAGGAAGGAGACAGAAGACTCATGCTCATTTGAAGCCTGTCCTGTCCTAGGTAATAGGGACAAAACCCCCAGCCTCCTCCCTGTCTGTGTCAGTGTGCAGCCTCGTCTCAGTCTGTGTCAGTGTGCAGCCTCCTCCCTGTCTGTGTCAGTGTGCAGCCTCCTCCCTGTCTGTGTCAGTGTGCAGCCTCGTCTCAGTCGGTGTCAGTGTGCAGCCTCCTCCCTGTCAGTGTCAGTGTGCAGCCTCGTCTCAGTCTGTGTCAGTGTGCAGCCTTGTCTCAGTCTGTGTCAGTGTGCAGCCTCCTCCCTGTCTCTGTCAGTGTGCAACCTCGTCTCAGTCGGTGTCAGTGTGCAGCCTCCTCCCTGTCTGTGTCAGTGTGCAGCCTCGTCTCAGTCGGTGTCAGTGAGCAGCCTCCTCCCTGTCTGTGTCGGTGTGCAGCCTCCTCCCTGTCTGTGTCAGTGTGCAGCCTTGTCTCAGTCTGTGTCAGTGTGCAGCCTCCTCTCAGGAGAGCAGTGGGTGTCAGTAATGTACCAATGCTGGCTCTTCCCACAGGACTGTCTGTTCATGGATTCTGCAGTTGACACGATTCCCAAAGTCTCAGAGGAAGAAATTTAAGAGCCAAGTTGGGTCTTGGACGGTCTGTGGAGAAGTTGGACTCCTTGTATGATCACCATTGCCATTACTTCTCTCCATTGCTATGTTTTTCACCATGTACATCATTTAAATTTAGGGGTAGATAGATTAATGAGGAAATTTTCTCCCTGAGAAGTATCTTCATGGAACACTTAGACTGTATCTTTTTAAAGGATGATGCTTTAAATTGATGCATTTTTTGGAATTTTCATTTTTGAGGGGCTTGGCATTTTCTTTTATTTTCATCAGCTTAGTTACAAAAATCATTTTGGCGGGGCGGGGCGGCCAGAAGAGCAAAAGGATATAGAAAGGCTGTGGAGCACCCAGCCTCCCGCACCCTCAGAGAGTGGGCTTTTGACTCCTGGTAACAATGCAACCGCATAATCTCACCTCACCCCCAATTCTTTCATTTGAAAAAAAAGAAGAAACAATTTCAAAGGCTGTATTTAAAACCCACACACGAATGAGTAATTTATATGCATTTGTCATGCAAGTATCCGGTCCCCAGGGTAGAAAGTGGCCTGCCGTGAATGGTCTTGCTCCTCCTGTTCGCCTACAAGGCTCCCCTTCCAAACTGGAAGATACCAGTTGCTTGTCTGTTGACTCTTTTAAAATTCTAGTCCTCTTCTGGTAAATCCTATTTTCTGTACCCTGCCCCCACCCCATAGTTATCTCAAAGAGAACAGTCTCTTTTCAATCAAGCATTCACTGCACATGTTCCAGTCATGCGGTTACAAAGTTGACATTGCAGCCTCAGCAAAGGTTATCTCTTTAAAATTTTCTGAAATTCCCCTTTGGCACATTCATTTTGGCAGCTGGGTTTATATAGGAAAGTGGTAAAGCTCTTGGCTCCTCTTTTTGTGCTTTATAAAAATAGAAATCTCTGGCCAGAAGGGCAGATAAGCAAAAAGCTCCTCTGTAATTCCCATCACTTCTGCTTCCCGAGTGTTTTCTGTTTTACAGTGTAGTAAATGGTGTCCTCACCATGTGCTTGTGGACCAAGTGGGTGGTTTTTAGAAACACGAACATACTGTAGCCTGACACTTATTTTAAAGTCTTATTAGAAAACCCTGCTGTTCTTACATGTGTGTGAAGTACTGTTAGACTGTTTTGACTTTTGATTTTGTAATCCTTTTGCATTAAAAACAATGGAAACAACTCAAAGAGTACCTTCACGGATTCAAAATTACCAGTTACAGTTTCGGCAATAATATAACAAGAAAGAGGGAAAATCCAAATTGCTTTGTAGTGAGATGTACTCATTACTAAATAAATCATACCTCGTGTGCGCTTTCCTGGGGCAGCGTTTTGGGATGAAAACAACCAAATCCCTGTGAGACAAGGCAGCTCCGGCCTTTTTATTTTCCTTCAGCTTTTTCTAGGAAAATGTTGCTTCTGTGAGTAGAATTGACCCATTCGTTACTATAGATTGCCTTCTGAGCCCTTCGTTTGTTTCCACGTATCCTGTGACCTTCATAGGACTAGAGTTTTATGAAGTCAGGTTGATGCACTTCCATAGTTATAATTCTGTCATTTAAAAATGACGGTATATTTGGTATGGAAAACACTAATTTTTAAATTTTATTTTTAAATGCAAATATTGGTACCCTAGGTGTCAAAGCTTCCACATTAAAAGTGAGTGTGGCTCTTTTTACTGTTAAAAATTCTTTCCTGTTTTATATTGTTATATCAATAAGGCACACAAGCTTATAGGTGAATTTTTCACCGCTGTGACAGTTTAGGAAAGACCACATTTTAAAATGCCAGCTCTGTTTTCTTCAAGAATAGGCAGTATGAATTATTTAACTCTTAGGCAACCCTCCTACCATACCAAGTTTATATACACTGGAAATATGCTGTTTTTTTTAAGCTATTTTAGAATAAAATTTGTCATCCCTTGTATTAAACACATGCTCTTCTCTCAGCTGCGGATTTTTTCCTGTTGCTCTTCTGTTTTGTCAAAAAAAACACTGTAGACTTTATAGATCTGTGGTATCGAATACCCTCGATTGGATCCTCAGGAAGAAAGTGTTTTAAAGTGTGTAATTAGGGCACTTGAGCATAAAACTACAATTATACACTTGTGTGTTAATTTTGTGTACAGTAAGACTTTAGTTGAACACTGGTTGTAAATGAGAGGAAGCATTTTACTGCCAGTGAATGCCTGCATTTTATGAATACTTAAATAAAATCTCCTCTAATTGGCTGACCTGGAAAGAAAGGTGAAAACATCTGTAGTTCGGTGGGAGAGGAGAATACAAAATGTGTACTAGAGATTTCTTTTTACAGGTACCTCGAAAAGTGATCTCACTCTTGTGTGCAGCTGTGCTTGCTGTGCCTTCAGGATCGTTTGTGCTATTCTAGCTGCTGTTTCACAATAAAGGCGAACGGGGTGACAGCAGTTTAGATAGGCCAAGGAAAAGAATCAAGGGACAGAGTGGCATGGACAGTAGTTGGCAAGGAATTTTTGATATGGTTAAAAAATAAAAAGGCTTTGGGCTGATATAATTGACTTGCATTGGTTGACCATACGTTCGTTAATCAAATTCTATGTACAGGAGTTAGGCAACACTCCTTGAAGCTTGAAGGAGTTAATTTTGTGAAAACTAAAGGATGTACCACTTTGCAAAGTGGATAATAACATGGCAGAGCTTGTTACCCTAAAGAGATAGCCTGAACTGGAAATATAAATTAATTTAAGAAGTGTATAAATAAATTCATGGATAATAGATTCATACTGGTTATTAAGAGGAAATAAAGTCTGCTCAGGACATATCCCTGACTTCTGGAAATTGAGGTCATGAGAGGCACTACACGAGAGGCATTTAGTTCCCACAGCTATATGGAATGTTCACTCCGCAGAACATTGGTCCGACCTGCTATTCACTGAAGCTGTGATTTGCTAAATATAGAGCAGTTGAACTTACAATAAGCAGTGAGATTTTGTAGGCAATTAGTAATTGTAAAGAAATCCAAGAGGGATTGGATTGTATGTGTATGTCTTTATAATCTTATATCGTGTGTACCCTTTTAAGTTTTATAAAAAATTTGTCACAGCAAAAGACTTGTTACTGATAAAAAATGAGAACTTTTCAATGTTTCCCAAATCAGAAAAGGTAAATCTGTTTTACCATATGAATTTTTTAAAATTTCTAAGCTAGTGGGGAGGGTTAAATTATCCCAGATGTGCTGGTTTCAGAAAGCCTGTTAAAAACTGGCAATGTTTATGGCCCAGAAGTTACCTGTTAGGAAGGAACCAGGGCCCAGACCAGAACGTAGTGGACTTCAGAGCAACGTGAAAGCCATGGACTCAGCTTGTGAGTGAGGGTGGTCAGCTAGCCCATTCTGCAGTGTGAGATCCTGCTTGACCCTTTTGTATACTTTGCTAACTTCTTTCTCATCCTGGGTCGTCTTTTTCCTGTTAGTCAAGAGAAGCCAGATAAAACTGGAAGGAACTTAGCTTTAGTGTACCGTGTATACAGTAAGTGCTCAATATACATTTGTTGACTATTTCTCATTTTTCAAGGATGAAAGATGAATTTCAGGAAATCGTGAAGTTTTTGTTGTTGTTGTTGTTGTTTGTTTTTTCCTTAGATACAACTAAGGACAAGATTTATTTTTCTTCTTAAAATAAGAAAGTGGGGGGAAAAAAAGGCACCTAAGTTGTTTAGAAGTCTCATTTGGGACTGTGGAATGTCGAGCAGTTGTAAGATCTTGACCTTGTAAACTTTATTACCTTCTAGCACATTATTTTTGACTGGACATGTTGACATAATAAAATTTCCTCATGCAATTGGTTCAACCACGCATCAGCTTAGCATCTGAATTCCTTGCTGTGGGGAATTTTCAGTCTGTCTCTTAGGCATGAAAAATGGTGTTTGATCTTCCTATGAAATCAGGAGCCAGCAGGATTTGCCACATGTGAATGGAGCTGTTGTGGACTTAAGATTTTTCTTCTGCTTTTTGCTTTCCCATTTTGTAGAATTTACCTGGAGGGGTTCAAATCTGTGGTGAAAAACAAACACATAAAAATTAAGGAGCTTTCTTCTGTTTAAGATAAATTGTTATAATATACTTTTTGATAACTCTTAGAAAGACAGCAGCAATAAATAATCCTAAATAAATTTCATTTTGTTCTAGATTCATGAAAAACAGAGTTGGTTTAAGGAGTGATTTTGGTATATATTCTTTGAGGCTGTTAATTCTTTATACCACACACAGATTTTCACATTCAAAAATAACATTATACTGCATATGGTTTTGTAGCCTGCTATCTTTAAACCTCACCTCAATAATATAAGGATAGAACTTTTTGTTATTAAATATAATTAAAATGATAATTGTTATTTTCAATGGCTCTACAATATTTTATTGAAACCTCACCTCTGCTTTTTTTTGTCTTTTCCATCTCAAACTAATTTGTTATTGATGGACATTTAAACATTTAGGGTGTTGTCCTATTTTTGAGTGGAGCTGCAGTAAACTCCTTGCTACACACGTGTCTTTGCATACTTGTTTCATACTTTTTCTTTTCTTTCTTTCTTTCTTTTTTTTTTTTTTTTTTTTGAGACAGAGTCTCGCACTGTTCCCCAGGCTGGAGTTTAGTGGCGTGATCTTGACTCACTTCCACCTCTGCCTCCCTAGTTCAAGCAATCCTCCTGCCTTAGCCTCCTGAGTAGCTGGGACTGCAGGTGTGCGCCACCACGCCCAGCTAATTTTTTTTTTTTTTCTTGACCTTGTGATCCGGCTGCCACGGCCTCCCAAAGTGACAGGTGTGAGCCACCACACCCGGCCTCATACTTTTTCTTAAGATAAATTCCCAAAAGTAGAATTTTGGGTTAAAGGAATGTTGTTTCTATACATATTATGACTTGCCTTACATATTTTACTTTGTATATTCACCATGATCACTTCAGTTTGCCCTGTTGCTCTGTAATATTTTGGATTATGTAAAATGAAAACATAAACACTCACTGATAAGCATCTAGGAGCAGTCATTAATTATGAAACAATTTACATCTAGGTCTAAAGGCAAGAATGATTTAAGCATAAATGTGTTAAAATGTGTGTTACAGAATGATAAAAATGGAGATGAACAGTTTAGACTTCTGTATTAAGTATATATACATATTCCACCAATATTTTAAAGCTATTATTTATATCCATTAAAATGCCTAAATCTTAAACATACAGTTCAGTGAGTTTTGACAATTATGTACGTCTAGGATGCCACCATCCTAATTAGAGTATTTCCATCTCTTCTAGAAAATTCTCTCATGTCTCTTTCCAGCCGGGCCCCCTATCCCACAATCATTGTTACAATTTCTGTCACAATAAGTTGATTTTGCCTGATTTTGAATTTCATGCAGACAGACCATACAGTGTGTTAAGAATGTATACATTTAATGTAGTTCTTTTCAAAAAATAGTTCTTGATGGATGTGTAAATACCAAACTGTACATCTTAAAACAAAAAGATCCAAAGCTGATGTGAAAATTGTGTAGAATAAAAACAATAAGTCTTTCAAAAGAATAAAATTGGACACTTTACCTTACACTATATATAAAAATTAACTAATAATCTATCATACACCTAAGTGTGTAAGAGCTTAAAGCTATAAAACTCTTTTTTTTTTCTTTTTCTTTTCTTTTTTTTTTTTGAGACGAAGTCTTGCTCTGTCACCCAGGCTGTAGTGCAATGGTGCGATCTCAGCTCACTGCAACCTCCGCCTCCCGGTTCATGTGATTCTCCTGCCTCAGCCTCCCGAGCAGCTGGGATCACAGGCACTCACCACCACGCCTGGCTGATTTTTGTATTTTCACCACATTGGCCAGGCTGGTCTTGAATTCCTGACCTCAAATGATCCACCCGCCTCAGCCTCCCAAAGTGCTAGGATTACAGGCATGAGCCACTGTGCCCAGCTATAAAACTCTTAAAAGAAAACAGGGGAAAAGTTTGGCACTGGATTTGGTAATTATTCCTTGGACATGACACCAAAAGCATAGGCAACAAAATAAAGGACAAACTGGAGTACTTCAAAGTTTTAAAAACTTTTGAGCATCAAAGGATACTATCGAGAGAGTGAAAAGGTATAACCGACAGAATAGGAGAAAATATTTGCAAATCATATATCTGATAAGGGATTAATATCTATATAAAACACTCCTATCAACAACAAAACAAATAACCCAATTAAAAAATGGCAAAGGACTTGAATAAACATTTTTCCAAAGAAGATATATACATGGCCAATAAGCACATGAGAAGATACTCAGCAGCACTGATGATTAGAGAAATTTCATATTTCACAGTGAGTATGTTATCACTTCACACCCAGTATTAGTACAGCTGATACTTAATATTAAGAAAAGCCCAGAAAATACCAAGTGTTGTCAAGGATATGGAGAAATTGGAACCCTTGTGTCCTGTTGGTGGGAGTGTAAAATGGTGTAGCCACTGTGAGAAACAGTATGATAGTTCTCAAAAAATTAAACATAGAATTACCATATACTCCAGCAATCCCACTTCTGGGAATGTACCCCAAGATGTAAAAGCAACAATTCGACCAGATATTTGTAAACCCCTATTCAGAGCAGTATTTTTCACAATACCCCAAAGTTGAAAACAGCCCAGTATTTATCCGTGGGTGAGTCGATAAACAGTTATGCTGTATACATTCCGTAGCCTTAAAACAAAATGAAACATGATACACACCACAACGTGGATGAACCCTGAATACATTATGCTAACTCAGACACAAAATAAGTCAGACACAGAGGAACAAATATTGTGTGATTCTGCCTATGTGAGGTAGCAAGACTAACCAAATTCATAGAGTCAGAAAGTATAATAGTGCTTGCCGGCGGTTGGGGTGGGGAACAGAATGTGCAGTTGTTATTTCCAGGGCGCAGTTTCCGTTTTGGATGATGAAATCCTGGAGAAGGATGGTGGTGATGGTTGGCCAACAGTGTGAATGTACTTATGCATCATTGAACTGTGTACTTAAAATGGTTAAAATGGTCAATTTTGTGTATATTTTAGCACAATTAAAAATTAAAGTCTTTAGACATTGAAGATCAGGAGAAAGTTACTCATTCTATTACATAGCAAAAAAGTAGCATGTTAGAATTCAGTAGCGGGGAGTTTTCACCACCTTAGGTATGTCTCTGATAAGTTTAGGACAATGCCAAGTATTTCTTTTGTTCATAGATTGTCTTCCTCCAAAAGGAGGAACAAACTGACAACCTAAGTAGATTGAGATATTCAGAGGCACCAGATCCATGATAGAAACTGGGGCGTGTTTTAGTATCCTAACTTCAAAGCTCACGTCGAGGAGGTTCTAATACCTGTTGCAGTGTTTTTCTGTGCTTTCCAAGCGATAGAACTGGACTGGATTCGTTTAGTGCAAGGCAGCAGCTCTTAACGTTTCCATTGACCGTGGTGTGTGATTTCTATACGTATTTCGGGAAGTTCAGTCAACAGACATTCACCGAGCTCTTAGTACCGGACAGGCGTGCTGAATACAGTGATGAACTAAACCAGCAAAGGCCTGTCCTGTGCAGTGGACAGTCCAGTGGTGTGGTGGTGTTCAGTGGTCTAATGAGTTGGAGAAATCTTGGATGTAAAGGTGGACAGGTTTCCAGACTTTTTAAAGGATTTCACATATCCTTTAGTGTGATGATATGGTATGTTTTCTTTTTATAGTATATTTATTTTTTAAACTTTTTTAAATTATAGAACTCATTTCTGTGTGATATTCTATAGAATTAGTGTACCTTGTAGGACCCATAGGGAAATCAGTGACCTTTAGGGAAATGCTGGCGTAAAGTTCTGTCTGTTAGAGGTTCACCAACCTACAGGACACTTCTTTCCCTTGGGAGGAGACCATAATGAAGGCTTCCTCCTAGTTCTGTCCTGAATACCCTGATGGCTTGTGAGGAGACGAACAGCCACTCAGACACCAGAACTCAGAAGAGCCATGGCCGGGAGCGTCCTAGGTGAAAGGCCTGGGAGTGATTGGAGCACCTGGTCTTGTAGTCAGGGACTTGGCCTTTGAGCTCTCTTTTCCCAGGACACCTCCTGGGGTGTCCCCTCCTGCCTTGTGTGAGTGCTTGAGCTTCCCAGGGCCACCTCTTTTTGGGAGGAGGTTGACTGGGGTGGAGGCAAAATCTTTATTGTAAAAGTGGGAAATTGTGAAATAATTTAGGCTTACAGAAAATTACAGATGCAAATATAACAGACACACTTGTGTAATTACACATAAAGTATATACAGGTGTGTGTGTGTGTATATATATAAAAATATATGTATATAAAATTATATACAGGTATAAAAATAACATTTTACCCAATTTGCTTCACATCTTTCTTTTTGTAAAGGAACAAAGCACGGCTGAAGCCACGCCCCATCATCCCCAATCCTTTTCAATGCGTGTTTCTATACTTTTGCTATATGTATGTTTATAAACAGTATACACTAATATCTTATGTATTAAAATTTTATACAAATGGTATGCTACTGCATTAACTTTTTGTTGCTTTCTTTTTAAACTCAACATTGTATTTTTTAGTTTTGAACCATTTTGATGTGTGATGTCTTACTCCTTCCTTTTTACTCCTGTATACATTTAATTGTGTGCCTATAGCAAAGTTAACTTTTCCAATTTACCTCCTGTCCTAGAGTTAGATTTTGTCCTCTTCTGTCAATTGTAGTAGACAGGACTGCATTGAATATCCTTCCTGGAACATGCGTGTTCGTGGGTGTATACTTACAAGGTACATGGCTGGGTTGTGGGGTCAGTGTACCTTTAAACCTGGTAGGACGCTGCTCTCCAAAACTTCTTCAGGCCGGGCGCAGTAGCTCATGCCTCTAATCCCACCATTTTGGGAGGCCACGGCAGGTGGATCACCTGAGGTCGGGAGTTCGAGACCAGCCTGACCAATATGATGAAACCTGTCTCTGCTAACAATACATAAATTAGCGGGGCGTGGTGTCACGCACCTATAATCCCAGCTACTTGGGAGGCGGAGACAGGAGAATCGCCTGAATCTGGGAGCCAGAGGTTGCAGTGAGCTGAGATCACACAACTGCACTCTAGCCTGGGCAACAAGAACAAAACTCCGTCTCAAAAGTAGTAATAATAATAATAAATTAATTAATTAAAAAAAAAACAATGTACGCGGCGGCTCACACCTGTAATCTCAGCACTTTGGGAGGCCGAGGCGGGCGGATTACAAGGTCAAGAGATTGATACTATCCTGGCCTACATGGTGAAACCCCATCTCTACTAAAAATACAAAAATTACCTGGGCATGGTGGCGGGCGCCTGTAGTCCCAGCTACTCGGGAGGCTGAGGCAGCGCTTGAACCCAGGAGGCAAAGGTTGCAGTGAACTGAGATCACGCCACTGCACTCCAGCCTGGCAACAGAGTGAGACTCCATCTCAAACAAAACCAAACAAAACCAAACTTCTTTAGAAGGAAAAAGGGAGAGAGGGTAACCTTTGGTCATTTCATTAATTTTGGAGGATGAGCCAAAAGTTCAGGGTATGGTGAAATGAAAAATGAGTCCTGACCCTGCATATCTAACATGATACAGAAATGTGGAAGGTAGTACTTGTGTTCTTTATTGGGTTAATTTTCTAAAATAAATATTTAAGTGAATCATTTTTAGCTGTAAATTTTTTGTTGTTGTGTGTGTTCATGTCTTAAAGGTCTTTATTTAGAAATGAGTGAAACAAATTCTTTTTCTTCTTCTTCTTCTTCTTATTTGAGACAGAGTCTTGCTCTGTTGCCCAGGCTGGAGTGCATTGGAGCGATCTCGACTCACTGTGACCTCCACCTCCCAGGTTCAAGTGATTTTCCTGCCTCAGCCTCCCTAGTAGCTGGGATTACAGGTGTGTGCCACCATGCCTGGCTAATTTTTGTATTTTTAGTAGAGACGGGGTTTCGCCATGTTGCCCAGGCTGGTTTGGAACTCCTGACCTCAGGTGATCTGCCTACCCTGGCCTCCCAAAGTGCTGGGATTATAAGCTTTAGCCACCGTGCCCCACCAGATTCTTATTTTTAAATAACAAATGGAAATGTTCTGATCCGAGGCATTTTTTTTAAGATCTCCATTTAGTTCAGTTTTGCAGGTTCAAAATATATATGTATTGTTAGAACTGTGTTCAAGGCAAAGCATGCGCTGGACAGTCAGGACTTCTGTGGGCCAGCGGTTTTTGTCCAAGGACACTGTGCTGTTAGTGTACCGTTCAGTGGCTGTAGATGAAGCTGAACATGTGTGTCAGATTTGGGTAGTCAAGAGATCTCCATATTATAATGTGTTCCTTGATTCATTAAAATTTTTCATATAATAATAGCTTGCTTTAGTAATCATCAAACAGTACTTACCATTCAATAGATATTTGTTGACGCTCAGATCCTCTTCCAGGAGCTTATATTCTACTGATGAGGACAGACAGCAAAAATGTGAACACGTAGTTAAGGGTTTCAGTACATAACTAAATCAGTCTCCCCTGTGATAAGATCAGGTTGTTCAAGGCAGGAGAATGACCATGGTTAGGGTTAGACTGGGGAGGGAGGGCTGCCTCAGCTACCAGTGCTCTGTGTCCCCAGCTCCCAGCAACTGCTGGCTGGCACTCAGTAACTGTTGGTTGCATGTCACTTGCATGCAACCGTCTGGTTATCTTAGTTATCCTGCATATGGTTAAGAACTAAACGATTTAAAAACTCTCAGCAATCAGAGTAGGGTTTGCAAAACTTGGGACAGTGAAGCTCAGGTGCTTTCCTCACGGATCGGTCCTTTGGGCCCTCATTGTGCGGGCAGCGTGTGTGGGTGTCTTGGTCCTCAGCACATTAGAAGCCTAACTGGGTTCGGGTGGGGATTGAGCTTGAGTGGTGAGCAGTGCTGGCGTGCTCTGATGGCCTTTGAGGAGAGGGACAGCCACCCAGACACCAGAAATCAGAGGAGCTGTTGTCTGCAGCATCCAGCAGAAGGCTCTAGGGCCTTCCATGTCTTGTGGGGCAGCCTGTTGATTTGTGTTTCATAATGCTATTTAGTTTCAGAAGTCTGAACAGTATATATTAGATATTTCAAAGCCTTGCATCTGAATGCATTAACACACAAACAATAGTGATCATTAAAGAGTTAGATTTTAGGCCGGGCATGGTGACTCACATCTGTAATCCCAGCACTTTGGGACGCTGACATGGGCGGATCACCTGAGTTTGGGAGTTCGAGACCAGCCTGACCAGCATGGAGAAACCCTGTCTCTACTAAAAATACAAAATTAGCTGGGCATGGTGGTGCATGACTGTAATCCCAGCCACTCGGGAGGTTGAGGCAGGAGAATCGCTTGAACTTGAGAGGCGGAGGTTTTGGTGAGCTGAGATCGCTCCATTGCACTCCAGCCTGGGCAACAAGAGCAAAATTCTGTCTTAAACAAACAAACAAATAAACAAACAAAAAAGAGTTAGACTTCAGCTTCAGTCAGCTGGGGTATTCTAATTGAGAAACTGGTTTTTAAAGGTAACATTTAGGAAATAATATTTTACAGACAGCACTACAACTTCTAGTTTAATAAATCTTAATGGCACCTGAATAGACTTCCAGGTGGGACTGGGCAGGGCATCCGCATGACTTGGGAAGGCAGTTGGAGATGTAAGGCAGAGTCATGTGATTGACCGTATTCACACAACTCACGTGCAAAGGGAATTGGACTTAGAGTCCATGTATTTCGAACCCAAAGATTCTTTGGGTAAACTAGAGTTGAGCAATCCGTCCCGTCACGGCTCCCGTTGAAGGACAGCTGACCGGGTCCAGTTGGTTGGCACCGGGCCCCAGGTCTCAGGGAGAGCCCCTCTGTGCCGTTCCAGATTTCCTCAGCCCAGGCTCGCAGAAGGTGGGTGCCAGTGAAGTTGGTCCTAAATGGATGAATGAGCCATGTGTCTGAAAGGAGAGCAAATTGGTTTTAATTGTGGAGGAGCATATTTGAGGGCACCCAGGTCTCAGTTTGCTCAGTTCTGTAGGCGGTTGCTCCATTGAAGATTTCTGCTGTGCCCACCTATCCTCCTCCTTGCCCCACACCCTGCACCCAAACTTCCTGGAGCTGGACTAGGTAGTAAAAAATTCTAGTCAGCTTGTGGCTGCTCTAGTGTTAGTGGGTTCCTGCAATCTGTCCTGTTGTTGTCTTGCTTAGAAAACAGCGCCCCCTCCCCAAACAACACTTCCATATTGTGTGTGAGGGTTTCTGTAACCAGAAAGTCAACATATTAAAGCGCAATTCATAGGGGAGTTGCTGGCTGTGTTGACTGAGCTTTACAGTCATTTTAACACTGGCAGAAGTGTTATCCTAACTGCTTTAAATCAAACTGCAAAGATGCTTGTGTGAAATATAGTATTAGATATCAAATCAAACATATGGGTGTTGAACGGAAGGATGTGTGTTGTAGTGGTATATGGTATTCTAGCATGTGGAGTTGTATTTTATGGAAATTCGTTGGCTTGGCTTGTGGCAGGGACATACATTCATTATG
Source organism: Theropithecus gelada (assembly GCF_003255815.1). Lineage (NCBI taxonomy): Eukaryota > Metazoa > Chordata > Mammalia > Primates > Cercopithecidae > Theropithecus > Theropithecus gelada. The sequence goes on along the minus strand of NC_037671.1, from coordinate 109,190,533 downwards.
AGATATCAAGCTGTAAAATAAATAAAAGCAAAAAATTCAACTGTGCTGTTAAATGGCTTTCAATGCAGACTTTTCTGCTCCAACAACTTAGGCTCTGTGTGATGAGAGGTACTGTGAGACATTGTGGTCACATTTATTCTCATCCTTTTTGGTAGATGTTGAAAATAATCTGGATTGGATTGAAAGAAATATAGGAACTTTAACTTTTTCATTTTTTTCCCCCTTTTACCCCATTGTATGTGTTAGGAATTACTGTGCTGATTTTTCTGAGAGGCTAAGGGTTTTACTCCTTTCATCTTTTACCATTTCATCTGTGTCCTCATTCAGCGTTTCTATAGTGGGGTTGGGTTTTAGGTGCGTATCTGGTGCTTATCATTAATTTCGTAAGTGTGTCTGCCTATGGGGCTCCAGTTCTTGAAGTTCTCCAATGGGCCATATTGTGGTATGAAACAAAATGACTGTGCCATTCTTGTCTCTAGAGTACATTTTGCTGTCCTGATATCTTGTTTTTCTTTTCCTTTCCTGCTCTCTCTTGAAATTACAGAAAGAGGCAATAGATTTCTCATTTTAAAAAATTCAAAAATACTATCCATGGTATATTTACTGCATGAGGAAGGATTTTCCTCTAAACGATGCTTTCAGGCATTTTTAGGCTGATGTAAATTAGAGATGGAGAAGATTGGTTGAGGCCATTTTTGTCTATACCTCTGGTATTTACACTGTCATATGCCTTGCTTTACATTGTTACCTGTTTTATCAACTAAGAAAATGCCATCCTTAGCAAAAATAGTAAATAAAATTGATAATTTAACTGGTATGTATGTGCTGTAAAGGCAGTTGGTATATTCTGACTTTTTTATTCTGAACTTAGAAACAAACATATACCATAATAAAGCATTCCCAACCACAAGCCTCCTATAAAGTATTACTGAGTTAACCTGGACTATTTGAGTTCATTTTAATTTTCACTGTTACGTGGGAGTGGATTTCATATCATGCGTCTCTTTCTTAGTAGAGGCTATTTTTTAGTCTCAGTATTTAGCACTTCCTCCCTACTCCGTCTTTATGGTATTATTCAATAGTTTCTATCTGATAGAATATGATGGTTTTTAAAGGCAAAGTCAGATTGCCTTTTGACTTCATTGATAGTATGTGAATAGAAAGCAGCATGTCAATTTGTCTAATGAAGAGAGGATTACAAATACTGAGTTTAGTTGCTTAGCAGAGAACCCCCTTCATGTTGCCGAATTGAAACCATATTCAGTTTCATTTAATTGCACATTTTGACTTTCTTATTTGCTTTGCTTGACTTTTTGACAGATGCCTCCTCAGTATGGACAGCAAGGTGTGAGTGGTTACTGCCAACAGGGCCAACAGCCATATTACAGCCAGCAGCCGCAGCCCCCACACCTCCCGCCCCAGGCGCAGTATCTGCCGTCCCAGTCCCAGCAGAGGTACCAGCCGCAGCAGGTGAGCACAGCGCACTGGCCCGCAGGGCCCTGTTTTCTCCACCGAGGCAGACCCGGTTCTGAAACATCTTCCTGTCCTTTATTAAAAATTATATTCTCAGTGGAAAAAAAATTAGTTTTGAGAAAATGCACAACTATAACCTAATTTAACCCCATCTCTCCCTCTGTCTTTTCCCCTTCTGAGATTGGAGGGTGAGAAGAATGACTGGTTTAATAGCTGTTTGCATTATTGGTTAGTGGCAGTAGAAAGTTATCAGTCATTACTTGTTCCCTGTCATTTGTGTTCTGAACCTTTCAAGAAAGCACTCTGCCACTTCGTTAAGGCTTATTCAGGAGAAGGATTTTATCAATCATTTAATCCTTGTAGTTGGCACATGCATGGTATTTTTATCTTGACCTTTGTTTTGTTTTGTTTTGTTTTGTTTTAATGGTAAGTGTTACTGTGTGAAAACATTGTTGCCTTTGACTGGGTTATTCTCTTTAAACTCGCTTATAAGTAGATATTCACTTCAGTTGCAATATATTAAAATACTAATTGGAATCATGTACTTTAACTATGTCAAGCAGTTTCTAGTTTAAAATACTCTTTTAGGTTATTGGGTTATATATTTCAGTTTACAGAATTTTTAGAAAAATAGTATATATGTTATGTGATAAAATGATTCAGTTTCCTTATGTTTTAGAGACTGTCACTATTGAGTGACATGAAAAGGAGTAATGAGTGAGGGACTCTTACTCTGAATCCAGATAAAATGTTCATAGCACATCCAATCATAAGCATCAAAATAAAATTTTCCGACCGGGTGCCGTGGCTCAAGCCTATAATCCCAGCACTTTGGGAGGATGAGGCGGGTGGATCACGAGGTCAGGAGATCGAGACCATCCTGGCTAACACGGTGAAACCCCGTCTCTACTAAAAATACAAAAAATTAGCCGGGTGTGGTTGTGGGTGCCTGTAGTCCCAGCTACTCAGGAGGCTGAGGCGGGAGAACGGCTTGAACCCAGGAGGTGGAGCTTGCAGTGAGCCAAGATCGCGCCACTGCACTCCAGCCTGGGTGACTGAGCGAGACACTCTGTCTCAAAAAAAAAAAAAAAATATATATATATATATATATATACACACACACACACACATATATATAGTTTTCCACTTTAATACTTTCTTCCTTCTCTTTTGTGTGGTGAGGTAGCAAAGAGAAGATGGACACGTAGTGTCGACTTTTTCCTTTTTGAAGGACTTCTTTTGTGGCTTGAATAGATCGTGGATATTAAGCAATATAAATAAATTTATGGAGCTTAATTTTAATCAGTTTGGCTGGTTTCTTAAATATTTTCTTGGGTTTGTTGGAGTCCACTTCCATGTGACTTACCAGAGAATTCTGAACAGAGTTTATGACTTTAAGCAAAACATGTTAAAACAACAGCTAGGATTTGAGACCCAGTACAGTCTTGTTTTCACATACGTGTTTTTAAAAGCTTGAACCCGGGAGGTGGAGGTTGCAGTGAGCCGGGATCGCTCTATTTCATGCCAGCCTTGCAACAGAGCAAGACTCTGTCGCAAAAAAAATGTGGTAACATATGGGGTTTGTAGCAGTAGGAATGTACATCATTTCATAGTTACCTGGTCAAATCTTTTATTAAAGTGTATGAAAATTTTAAAACACTTTAATATAATTTCTTTTTAGATGAGAGAGGCTGGTATCTGGAGTTTTGATAAAGTTATAACCTTTTTCAAGGGGCTTTCAGAGCCTTATTGAACATATCTGTAGACCCAGAGTGTTTTGTCGTGTCATCAAAATTTAAGGACTCAATAGATAAATTATATTACTCATTTGACTGTAGTATGCTGAAATGAATCTCTGATCATAAAACCAATTTGATTAAGGATTCTGAATGCCTGTCATTTTCTTCAAGACCAAGCTCAAAATTTACTTCCTTTAAAAACTATTCACTGATGACTTCTAGCACATGGCAATTAGTTATTTAATATCTTTCATATTTAAATATTTAAAGCATCCTACAGGTAAAATCTTAATGAATATTATTTTAATGTGCTTAGTTTCAGTCTATCTTATGCTTTGATTATTACTATCATTATTTTATTGATTTGAATACAATAAATTGTATGGTAAGATATATTCTATAACCATGCCTTTTTAATGTAATTGTAGTAATTTTTGCATATTCTGAATAAAACCAAACATTGCTCAGAATACATTGGAAATTTGTTCTTGGGTTCGTACTCCCTAACTATAAAATGTCTGAGTTATATTCATTGTGGGGTAGAGAGGTGAAAGTTGGAGACGTTTAGGTGCCCGCATCGGATGGTCTGCTTCGACAGGAACAGTCTTGGATTTTAGGGAGTTGGATGGCCAGATAGATTTGGAAAGTTTTTCAAAAAAATGATACCTGGCATTATAGATATATTTAGCACCTCCAAAACCTAAATAATCTATCCTGAAACAAAGTAAAAATTACCATTAGAATATTATCAAAATCAAGCTAAATCTTAATAACACTGAATTCATATACCTTTAAAAACTTAAGAAACAACCATATTTAGTTTAACCAGCCAGTATTTCATAACGACCAGAACATTTCTTTATGCAGTCTTTCCTTTTGTTTTCAAATGTGGTTTACGTAATCTCTTGCTTTTGCATAAGACAGTCAGTTAGCAAGTATTAGTAGTACGTAGTGTCTTGTTAATGCGATTGATACAGATGGTAATTTTAGGGTTCCATCAAGATACCTCACATTGTGTCTTCAATATTTTTCATATGTTTAATATTTTGGCTAATCAATACATTCATTGGTTTCAAAAAATAAAAAGTACAAGAAAGGGATTCTGAGAAAAGTCTCTTCCCATCTTAGTTCCCTCTGCCCACGTCACCACCCCTGTTCTTGACTGGATGACCATTTATAGTTTATTGTATGTTTTTTGAGTTTCTTTATATCAAGAAGCACAACACCGTATTTTTATTTTTCACCCTATTTTTACACAAATGATGGTGTATATATAGTATATACTATATGCCTTCTTCCATGTATTTTTTTTTCTCATCCCCTTGTTTTACTCACTTAGATATATTTTCTGGAGATCTTTCCAAAGGAGCATATACAGCAGTGCCTCCTTTTTTTTTATAGCTTCATTACATTTTATGGACACACCATGATATATTTAACCAGTTCTTTTTGAGGAACATTTAGATTAGTGCTGGTTATTTGAATTGAAACAATGATGCCATGCTAAACTTTGTGTAGGTGTCATTTCATAAGCGGGCAGTAATATCTGCAGGATGAATTCGGGAAGCCACAGTGCTGGGCAAAGGGTGTGTGCATTTGCATTCCCAGTGGGTATTGCAGGTTGTAGCCAATTCACACTCCTATCTGCACGTGAGAGGACTCTTCCTACATATGTGTTAGTAGCGTGATTTTACAAAGTTTCTGGATTTTTGCCAATCTGGTACATATTGAGCATTCTAAATCCCAATGTCTGAAATATGAAATGCTATAAAATCTGAAACTTTCTGGGTGCCAACATGACCCCGCAAGTGGAAAATTCCATACCTGACCTCATGTGATGGGTCACACTCAAAACACATGTAAAACATCGTTTCAGTCGCACAATTATTTTAAAATATTGCATAAAATTACCTTCAGGCCATATATGTAAGACACATTTGAAACATAATGAATTTCATGTTTAGTCTTAGATTCCATCTCTAAGATATCTCGTTTGTGTATATGCAAATATCCCAAAATCTGAAACACTTCTTTTTCTAAGCATATAGTTTTAGTTTACATTTATCTTGTTATGAGTAATGTTGAGTGTTGTCTTGTGTATTTAAAAGCATTTGTGTTTCCTTTCTCCGGAACTGTTAATTTATATATTTTTATTTTGAATTTTCTCTCTTCAGTTGTTGGTCTTTAAAAATAATTTTAAAAACCCTTTGTATATTAGGGAGACTGGGCCTTTGTCTGTAATATGAGTTATTAGCTCCAGAGGCAGAATCAATAGAGTAGAATAATAGAATAGAATCAATTGTGCTCACACGTGCACGTGCGTGGACACACAAATACATACACACACACACACACACACACACACACACACACGGAGATTTATTATAAGGAATTGGCTCATATGCTTACGGAGTTTTCATTTCCGAAACCTGCAGTATGGGCTGGCAGGTGGTGAGCCGATGGTCTGATGAAGTCAAAGGCAGCTTGCTGGGTAATTCCTTCTTGCTTAGATGGGGCTGGTCTTTTGATTCTAGTTAGGCCTTCAAACTAAATGGATAAGGCCCACCCACATTATGGAGGGCAATCTGTTATTCTCAGAGTCTCCAGTTGAAATTGTTAATTTCACTTACAGTACCTTCCAAGATCACGTGTAAAATTAACCATTGCAACTATCTTTCCCCATCAACTGGAGAGGCCAGTAAAATCATTAACTGAATTTCCTTAGGTGTATGGTGTTTGGGGTCATTTTGGGATTTCTGTTATTTTCCATTGGTTCTTCTATTAATGCATTAGTACTGTACTGTTTCTCTATTGTCTTTTAGTATCTGATAGGGGTAGTATATCCTCATTATCCTTCTTTTTCAGTTGTTGGTTTTCTTTTTCCTTTTGCTATTTGTATGTGCTTATTTTTTCACATAAACTTTTTCTTTTTTATCACGCTATGTTCTAAGAATTTTATCTTTTGTTATTGTTATAATGGGATCTTCTGTGAAACAGGGTACTTGGAAAAGAATAACGATAAGACACGCAGAAGCACTTTACTTGAATAGCTTTTTCCTTTTTGGAGCCCGCTGACCAAAGATGAGAAATATCCCTGTAATAAAAAGATGGGTTTGTTTAGCTCAGGTGGCTGCAGGCCAGGGAGGATGCGGTCCTGAGGAGCCCCAGGAGCACTGTGGAAATGGGGAGGTGGGGCTGTAGGAGGGTTGGGGTGTGTGTTAGATGAGTCTAAGAGGGGGTGGCATCTTGAGGGGTGGTCCTCAACTGGCTGCTCTCAAGAAGCTGGGGCTACTTTTGTGATTAGGTATTTTAATTTTTATCTAGGAGACAGGAGGATTGAAGTGGGGCAGGGTTGTCATTGGTAAAGAAGCACCAGTCACCACATGCCTATAATCCCAGCACTTTGGGGGGCCAAGGCGGGCGGATCACCTGAGGTCGGGAGTTCGAGACCAGCCTGACCAACATGGAAAAACCCTGTCTCTACTAAAAATACAAAATTAGCCAGGCGTGGAGGCGTGTCTGTAATCCCAGCTACTCGGGAGGCTGAGGCAGAAGAATCGCTTGAACCCGGGAGGCGGAGGTTGTGATGAGCTGAGGTCGCGCCATTGCACTCCAGCCTGGGCAACAAGAGCGAAACTCCATCTCAAAAAAAAAAAAAAAAAAAAAAAAAAAAGCACCAGCCACTTAGAAAAAGAAGCGGGGATGGTTTGTCATTTTTGTCATCAACAAGTGGCCCTAGGCGCCTGTTGTTTCAGGCACTGTTGCTGTGCTGTAGGAGCTGTGCAGTCTGCTTGCTCTTCTGTCTGGTTTTCCTTTGCTTGCCTTCGCACATTTCCACTCCACCATCCCTGCCTCTCCTGCGTGGAATAGCTTTCCGTCTCTCCACTTGTTCAGGTACTTTTCAATTTATTTTATAATATTCTTCAAAAAATGGCTGCTGTATTGCTTTTGTTAGCATTATTCCTATGTACCTTATTTTTTGTTGCTATTGTAAATTGTATCCTTTAAAAAATTACATTTTCTCATTGTTACTGTTGTATACAATTGTAACAGACTTTGTATATTAACTTTCTGTGTCTGTGTGTCCAGCCACCTTTTAAATTCTTGTGAATTCTGCTACTTCCAGTGATTTGCGAAATCTGAGGTTTTTTTCATTAAAATAAAACTTTAAAAAATCACTGCCTTCCTACTTTTTTGCCTTTCTGCAGACTGGCTCCTCTGTACGCATTCTTTGAAACATCTGGCCATTCCTGTGTTATCCCTGATTAAATGAAGGCTTCCAGCATTTCATCGTTTAATACAGTGTTTCCCCTTTCTTTTCTTTCTTTTCTCTTTTCCCTGTCTTTTTGTAGCTGTCCACTGTTGGGCTAAGGAAGTTCCCTTCTTTTCTAGTTTGCAAAGAGATTTTTTCATGAGTGGATACTGAATTTTATCTTCTGTCTTTTTTGTAGGTATTGAGATGATCACTTTGATTTTACTTATAATCTGTTTTTGAGATAAATTACCTTTTAAGTATCAAACAAAACTTGCATTCTATAATAAACATAGCTTCATGATATATTATCTTTTTTATTCATCACTGGATTCAGTTTACTAACATTCGTTTTAGGTTTCTTGAATCAGAAATTCATGAATTAGATTGAACTGTAATTATCCTTGTTAGGTTTTGGTATCTGTACTTTTTGAGCTTTGAAAATGAATTGGAGGCCAGGCGTGTTGGCTCACACCTGTAATTCCATCACTTTGGGAGGGCAGATCACCTGAGGTCAGGAGTTCGAGACCAGCCTGGTCAACATGGTGAAATCCCATCTCTATTAAAAGTGCAAAAAACATTAACCAGGTGTATTGGCACACACCTGTTATCCCAGCAGCTTGGGAGGCTGAGGCACGAGAATTGCTTGAACCTGGGAGGCAGAGGTTGCGGTGAGTCAAGGTCGCACCACTGCACTGTAGCCTGGGCGACAGAGCAAGACTGTCTCAAAAAAAAAAAAAAAGGTGAGTCCCTTTTTTAATTTACTAAAAGAGTTTGTGTTGTTATCTGTTCTCTGAATGGTAAAAGTGTTTATAAAGCTATAAAGGGTTGTGTAACTTTTGATTTTTACCTTTTGTCTTATCCCTGATTTTTTAACTTTAGTAGAGATGAGGTCTTGTTCTGTTGCCCAGGCTGGTCTCAAACTCTTGGCCTCAAGTGATCCTCCTACCTTGGTCTCCCAAAGTGCTGGGATTACAGGCATGAACTACTGTGCGCAGCCATTTAAAATTTTTGATTTCATTTCTTTTGTCAATATAGGCATATTCAAGTTAAAAATTTCTTCTTGTGTGAGTATTGCCATATATATTCCTATGTATAAGAATTTGTCCATTTCATATAATTTTTCAACTTTATTAACATAAAGTTCGTAATAGTCTTTATTACTTTAATCTCTGTACCATCCAGAGTTAAGGCATTTTAATTCATAATGGTTTTTCATCTTTTATTCTTGATAAAACCCTTTCCAAAGTGACTTGGTCTTTATTGTCTCTATTGTGTGTCCTTGTAAACAAACTTAATGAAGTTCTTCTCTCACCTTGATTACGTCTTGCTTTCTCCTTTATTAATGTTTATTTTGCTGTTCTTCCTCCCCCACCCCCACTCAAGTGAATGCTTATTTGAACCTTTTTTGTTGATGAAGCTAAATATGAGACAAAAATTTTTTCTCTTAAGTACTGCTTTGGCTGAATCTTTCAAATTTTGATATGCATCATTTTTGTTTTAGTTCTAGAATTTTTTTCTTTTTCTTCATTCCTTATATTTTTTGAAGACAGTTTTATTGGGGCCTGGGTTTGCATTCTGTTTCCTCAGAAGGATTGATGGGTCTTTGCTTTTGCCAGTTGCCAATGGGTACCAGTCCTCTCAAACAATGTTTTGTGTTTGATTTTGTGAAAGTTTTATTACAAGAAGATTCTTAATATACAGATACACAGAATGACATAATGACCACTCCTATGCCCTCACCTGGTTTTAATATTATCAATATTTTACCACATTTGCTTCCGTGTCTCATGTTTTCCTCCTCTTCCGACTTTCTTCAAAGTATTTTAAGTCACAGATACAACTTTTCTCCGCAATATAGTTCTGTATGTGTGTATGAAATGTAAGGGCATTTCTTTTTTTTCTTCGTTTTCTTTTTCTTTTTTTTTTTTTGAGACAGAGTCTTGCTCTGTCGCGCAGCCTGGAGTGCAATGGTGCAATCTTGGCTCACTGCAGCCTCTGCCTCCCGAATTCAAGCAGTTCTCCTGCCTCAGCCCCGAGTACCTGGGACTACAGGTGTGCACCACCGCGCCTGGCTAATTTTTGTGTTTTTAGTAGAGATGGGGTTTCACGATGTTGGCCAGGATGGTCTTGATCTCCTGACCTCGTGATCCGTCCATCTCGGCCTCCCAAAGTGCTGGGATTACAGGCGGGAGTCACTGCGTCTGGACAAGGGTGTTTCTTATATAACAGCAGCGCTGTCACTACATCTTATTAAATTAAATATAATTCCACTTGTCTACAAACCTAACCATGTTCAGATAGCCCCAGTTGTCTTCAGAATACCCTTCTATATAATTTGTTTCAAGCAAAATTTAAACAAGATTTATTACATTGATTTGGTTCTGAAGCCTTTTTATCTAGGACAGTTTCTCCTCCCCCAAATTTGTGCTTTGACATCTTGAAAATCCTGGGTCAGCTGTCCTGTGGAATGACTTTGTCTGCTTATTTTCTCTTGATGTGGCTTAACTTGCTCATCTGTTTCCTATACATTGCAAGTTAGATCCACAGGCTTGAAGATTAACATTTTGTCTGTGGTCATTGTAAATTATGTTCCCAACATTTTAGGCCTGCTCTTGTTCACAGGATGGGTCTGTGATCCTCCTTTTGAGTGAAGAGCCTCCAGGTGGTTCTAGCCCCCGCCTTTCTTGTGACCATCAGCTACAGCTGAGGCTGAAGAGACATTGTGATGGACAGATAAAGCTTCCCTTTGTACGCTGTCCAGATTCCTCACAAACTACATTGGTGAGCACAACACATGCTGGTGACCCTAGGCCTCTGGGTTTGGGGTGGTTGTTATCCATCATTTCTGACTGACTTGTTCTGGATGCTTCAGAGGCAATGCTGTGGGTTTATTGTATCAGATGGAGCGTAATGTTTGGTCGTCCCACAACAGTGAAGTTAAGATTGATTAGAGGGTTTAGGTGATGATGGTCTCTGGGGCCGTTCTAGATGAAATATCTTCTTGAGGTTTTGTAGACCGCACCATGAAGTGTTAATTTTGACCGGATACCCTGGTGATGGTTAGCTTGTGGTTGCTGTTTCTTAAAGGAGCCACTTTAAAAAGTCCTCCTACCTCAGCATATCAAGTTCAAGAAAGGTATTTCTCTTTTCTGTTTAGTGGGTTTGCAAGCTCTTAAATGATGGGTATAGCCCTTCTTGGTCCTTAATTTAACTGAGAGGTATTGTCTTGTATTTTACTCCCTTTTGGCAGGCCCTGGACTTCCTCTTCTTTCCCTGTTCCTCGTATAGTCATCAAAGGGAAAGTTAGACTCTATAGCAAAAGTCAGCTTCTACCGCTGTCTTGGTTTCTCTGTTCTCAGTTTGCTCTCTAGGTGTTCTTCGTGTCACTCACATTTATGGCAAGTCTGGGATTCATTTAAAAAGGGTTAGAAAAGGCGTTTTATCCACTATTTCGGGTTTTTCAATCGATAGCTATTTAGAGCATCTAATCCGCCATACTGCTGTAACTGGTAGTTTCATATTTTCTAGTTGTTTCTTTGGTATCCTTTATATAATTGGAAACCATACCAATATGTAATATTTATGATAGATCATTTAGAACATATAGATAATACCTTCTCATTGTTTTGAATCAAACTTTTCTAGTGTCTCCCTTATTCTTTTAAAATAAAGTTCTTAGATAATGTGAACTCTCCACACACAAAATTTTAAACAAAATTAGAATAATGCACTGACTGTGTATGGAAAATGAAAAGAAAGAAGTTTGTAATATTGTATGCTTGATTAAGCAAACGTTTAGGCATACTACTTTAGAAGACTTGTGAAATAGATGCTTGATGTATATGTGTGATCACTGTGAACTTGACAGCTACAAAATGAGATTGATGCAGGAATGTTGTATTGGCAACTCAGATGTCTCAAACAGGGTTGTCAGTGGTGATGTCGTCTTTTGAAATGGTGAGCAACTGTTGGCAAAGTTCTGTGCAAAGCAAAGTATAATCTTCCCTCAATATACTTGATGGCTTTGTTTCTGGAAGATTTATTATGTCATAAGATGATTTTAAGAACACCTTGTTCTTATTTGCAAAATGGTGTTGCATTCTAGACTCAGCTAAATAATTAGCTTTTTTTTTTTTTTTTTTTTTTGCTTTGTTTTTAAATATACCCGAATGTTGGCACTTTTGAAAGTAGTGTGGGCTGTGGCATGCTGATCTTTTCTATCACTCACTCTTACACTTTGCAAGATAAGCTAGCATTCCTACCCTACAGCCACTGTTTAAATGCATTTCTGTGTCCCTGTGACAACTAACTGCTCCCTTGAAATCCTGTCACTACATGTGTTATATATGTCCTTAATGGTTCTGAAATTCAGATGTAAAGTGAGTTACCTATGTATAAAATTTCAACCATGAGTATAATGCCCTGAGTGTACTGGGAAGAGGTAGGAAAGGACAGAAAGCCGCCTATAACACGTTTGTGTGTCTCTTAAGTAAATGCTCAGGCTCTTCTCCATTAGAAGGCTTGTGAGGGAGTCAGAGGCTTGTGCCTGGGTGTGTGGTAGCCATGGACTCCATAGGTGCAAATGAGGCTGCTACAGATGTGTGGGATGAACAGCTCAAAACCACCAGCAGGCAGAGAGCCCATGGCTCAGTCACCACACAAGTAATTATAGAAATGAAAGTATAGAAGACCACTTTAAATAACATGCTCACAGAGTTGGTAAAAAGAAAAGGTAAGTTACCCAAAAGTCTGGAAATGTTATAAATTTGTAAATAAAATACAAATACATAGTAAAAACTGGTAAAAAAGTAAAGATTTCTTTTCCTTTGCCTTATTTGTATTTTCTAAATTGTCTACATAAGCATGGAGCACATATATAATATTCTTAAATGTTGTGTAAAGGATTCCACGTTACCTATTATACAATGTAAGGAATTACCCGTTCCAGTGGTATAGCAGATAGATGCTCTCAATGTCTCTATTGATCAAAATATCCAAAATAGTGGCTCAGTTCTTCAAACTAAATGAAATGGTCAGTCAATCCTTTTTTTTTTTTTTTTAACTGTTTCTCATGCCCCTCCTGTCATCACTTTCTTCCTTACCCAACTAAAATTCCAAGCCCATCATTATACTTGCCCTCACTCTCTTGCATGTACTCTTAAATACTTGCCAGCCCCATCTTATAAACCTATTTATGCAAGCCTGATGAAATACAGCTTCATGCCCAGTGAGTGGGATGGGGAAAGAGGGAGGGAGGACCCTGCTATTCCTTTCAGTTGGTGACCACTGATGTGAGATCATTCTTGCCTTGTAACTTTGCATTTCCCTAAGGCTATTTCAAATCCCCCTCTTGTCTTCAAACCCAAAAGGCTTAAGCCCTGCTCCTCACTCTGAGCTAGTGAGGCTGCTTCCTGTTTCATTGAAGAAATCAACACAAGCAATTAGGAGAACTTACAGGTACCAGCCAGCCTGGGTCTGCCTATCACGTCTGCCTTCTGTGATGTACACACTCTGCCAGAAATCTCCTTGTTCCTCTGGAAGGCTGCCCCGTGCCCCTGGTCCACTCAAGTTCTTGGGTTTTCCCCACACCATCCGTTTCTCTGTCCTTCCCATTGCCATTTAAACATGCCATCATTTCTCCCACCCCAAACAAAACAAAACGAAACAAAAACACCTTTCTTGACCAAAATCAGCCTGTTTTTCTCTTTTCTGGTACTCTCCACTTGCTAGTGTCCCTTGAATTTACTCTATCTAGACGTTTGTTTCAACTATTCTATTGAAACGACTCTTTTCATACTTTCTTTTTTTTTTTCACTTTCTTTGTAAATTGAGAGGTAAAACTGTATGTCTTTACTGTGTACAATGTGATGTTTTGAAGTATATATACTACATTGTAGAATGAATACATCTACCTAATTAACGTATACATTACCTCACATAGTTAACCATTTTTGTGGTAGGAACACTTTATATCCTCTCAACATTTTTCTTTTTTCTTTTTTTTTTTTTTTTTGAGACGGAGTCTCGCTCTGTCACCCGGGCTGGAGTACAGTGGCGCGATCTGCGCTCACTGCAACCTCCGCCTCCCAGGTTCACGCCATTCTTCTGCCTTAGCCTCTTGAGTAGCTGGGACTACAGGCACGCACCACCATGTGTGGCTCATTTTTTTATATTTTTAGTAGAGACAGAGTTTCACCATATTGGCCAAGCTGGTCTTGAACTCCTGACCTCGTGATCTGCCTGCCTCAGCCTCCCAAAGTGCTGGGATTAAAGGTGTCAGCCACTGCGCCTGGCAACATTTTTCAAGAATACAGTATATTACTAACTACAGTCACCATGTTGTACAATAGATCTCTTGAACTTATTCTTCCCATCCTACTATGGGACTTCCCATCCTACTAAGGACTTTGTTTTGTCATTGTTGTGTCCCCAGCACCTAGGTCAATGCCTGCACAAACTAGAAACTTAGTAAACATGTTGAAAATTGTTGATTTAATCATTCAAAAAATCTTTTTTATTTGCTGAAACATGAAGATCCCACTCTCCACTTCCCAACAACCAGCCTGCCCCAGCCTGTGAGCCACCATCCTACTATCTACTTCCCAGCTCCCAGCCCATCATGCCCCCATTCCACTCTCTACTTCCCAGTAACCAGCACCCCCACCCAGCCAGTGAGCCACCATCCTCCCATCCACTTCCCAGCAACCGGCCCAACCCAGCCTGTGGTGCCTCCATCCCACTCTCCACTTCCCAACAGCCAGCCTGCCCCAGCCCTACTATCCACTTCCCAACAACCAGCCCATCGTGCCTCCATTCCACTCTCTACTTCCCAATAACCAGCACCCCCACCCATCCAGTGAGCCACTATCCTACCATCCACTTCCCAACAACCAGCCCATCCCAGCCCGTGGTGCCTCCATCACACTCTTCACTTCCCAACAACCAGCCCGCCCCAGCCCGTGAGCCACCAGTCCCACTCTCCACTTCCTAACAACCAGCCCATCCCATCCCATGGTACCCCCATTCCACTCTCCACTCCCCAACTCCCAGCCCACCCCAGCCCGTGAACCACCATCCCACTCTCTACTTCCCAAAAACCAGTTCACCCCAGCCTGTGAACCACCATCCCACTCTCTACTTCCCAAAAACCAGCCCACCCCAGCCCATGAGCCACCATCCTACTATCTAATTCCCAACTCCCAGCCCATTCCAGCCCGTGGTGCCCCCATCCCACTCTCCACTTCCCAACAACCAGCCCATCCCAGCCCATGGTACCCCCATTCCACTCTCCACTCCCTAACTCCCAGCCTTTCCCAGCCCATGGTACCCCCATTCCACTCTCCACTCCCTAACTCCCAGCCCTTCCCAGCCGGTGGTGCCCCCATTCCACTCTCCACTTCTGAGATCACCTTTTCTAGAGGCCACATTTCAGTGAGGTCATGCGGTATGAAACAGCTCTTTTCAAAGCCTCCAGTGTTCTGTTATTTAGCCGATGGGTGATAGTCATTCCTTCCATCCTTCGCCTGTCATGAGCATTCCACGCAGTTGATGGTATCTTCCTCCTCGGAGCACCTGTCTTGCCTGATTCCTGGGACGCCACCCTCTCCTGGCTCTCTTCCTACTTTGTGGCTGCTCCTTGCCTTTCTTTGCTAGATTTTCTTTATCTCTCTGGCCTCCAAATACTGGCCCATGACCAGGGCTCAGTGTTGGCCCCTCTTTTTTTGTGGCTCTACCCACCTTACCTGTATGATTTCTTTTACTCTCAAAACTTCAAGCATCTGGAGGCTTGTGACTTTCATATGTGCTTTTGCAACTTGGACCTGTCTTGTCGTTTCTACATCTATGTATGTCCAGCTCCTGCAGGTAATCACTAATTTGAATGCCCAACAGGCTTGGGAAAATCAGTATATCCAAAGCAGGCCTCTGGCCACTCAGCCCTTTATCCACAAACCTGCCCTGTCTATATTTTCCCCCATCCCAACAATATGTATGTCAATCCATCCTTCCTGACACTTTGAAATCTTTGGTTCTTCTCTGTCAAGCCCACTCTTTTTCTTTTCTTTTCTTTTCTTTCTTTCTTTTTTTTTTTTTTTAATATTGTGTGTGGTTTCCCCTTAAGAAAATAAGATTTATGAGTGGAAGGACTTTGTTTTGTCATTGTTGTGTCCCCAGCACCTAGGTCAATGCCTGCACAAACTAGAAACTTAGTAAACATGTTGAAAATTGTTGATTTAATCATTCAAAAAATTTTTTTTATTTGCTGAAACATAGTAAATATACTTTACAGTGTTGAAGAAGATAAACGTTTACTGCTGGGTATTTAAATTTTGTGATTTCTTTGGAATTGCAGATAGTGCTTTGTTGAATGCTTTCATAGCTGGTTCTTTTGTGCAGTATAGTTGCGTGTATGTGAGCAAGCAGGCTTTCTTCTTCAATAGAATTGCTGGGCAAAAGAACAGGCACATTTTAGGCCAGGCACAGTGGCTCATGCCTGTAATGCCAGCCCTTTGGGAAGCCGAGGTGGGTGGATCACCTGAGGTCAGGAGTTTGAGACCAGCCTGGCCAGCATGGTGAAACCCTGTCTCTACTAAAAATATAAAGAATTAAACAGGTGTGGTCGCGCGCATCTGTAGTCTCATCTACTTAGGAGGCTGAGGCAGGAGAATCACTTGAACCCGGGCGGCAGAGGTTGCAGTGAGCTGAGATCGTGCCACTACATTCCAGCCTTGGTGAAAGAGCAAGACTCTGTCTCAAAAAAAAAAAAAGAACAGGCACATTTTAAAGATTTGGTTTTGGGCCGGCTCAGTGGCTCACTCCTGAAATCCCGGCACTTAGGGAGGCCAAGGTAGGCAGATCACTTGAGGCCAGGGGTTCAAGACTCGCCTGGCCAACATAGTGAAACCCTGTCTCTACTAAAAATACAAGAGGCATACCTGTAGTCCAGCTACTTGGGAGGCTGAGCAGGGGAATCACTTGAACCTGGGAGGCAGAGGTTGTAATGAACCAAGATTGCGCCACTGCACTCCAGTCTGGGCGACAGAGTGAGACTCCGTCTCAAAAAAAAAAAAAAAGGCCCCCCTGCCTTTTTTTTTTTTTTTACATCAAATTCTTCTCTAGAAGGTTTTAACAAATTATGCCCTCCCCCAGCTCACTTTCCTACATTTTAATCTATATTTTCCAATGGTTCGTATTTTAAGTTTTATTTTTAGTGAGAATTTAACTGTTTTCCGAGCACCAACAGAATTAAAGAGACCTCACAGAATTTGGAAGTCGAATGGATCTAGGTGATGTGTTACAATGGTAGAACAGATCGTGGAAACTCGGTTGTATCAGGAAGAAGTACACAGTTGGACATTGGTAATTTTTTTGATTTACTGTTGACACTGCGGCTCCATAAATTCCACAACGTCTTGTTGTTTACATTTTCATTACCGTCACCATTTCTTGTCTCTGCTGCTCTTTTTAGGGGGCAGAATTAGAACTGGAGTGCGTAGGCCCGGTTTATTCTTCCTGTTGTAGAGAGAGGATAACTAGGACATCAGAGGTGCATACTGTGCCTTCATCAGATATCTTATTTACCCAACACTCATCATTTCCTCCTTTTAAAAAGTATCTATTTTTAAGGCCTTTTAAAAAAAGCTATTTGAAGAAGTTGCTTCCATTTTAAACTATTTTTACATGCTAGCTTACTTCCTCAGACTTCATTATCTGAGATTTAATACTTTTGTATAAAAGGGGAAAACTCCTTTAATACTGCGTTTTAGTTTTAGTTTTGTTTTGCTCTAACGTTTCTGCTTGCCTTACGTTTCACCATTTTCAGGTCTCGATGCATCTCGTGCGGGTCTGCTTCCTGGTTCCCTGTCCCCTCTTAGGAAGCTCACATGACCTTTCTCTGTCCTCCTAGGACCTTTAGACTGAGAATCGTTTGCCTTTTACCTCTGACTCCTGTTCTGCTTCAGACTCACTCTCCTAAGATCCTGGAAGAGACCCCCTTTCCTGTTGAGGCCCACATTTCTCCAGGAACCTTCACCCATCGTCTCCTGGCAGGTGTTGTGTGTTAAGTGTCAAGGCCAGTGTTCCAAGAATCAGGTAACTCAAAGAGAGCTGCCTGGCCACAGACAGGGGGCTGTCTGTCAGTACCCTTTCTTGTGACCTAGGTCTTCTGCTGGTCTGGGACAGTTGGCATCCTTGTACAACCCTGTCTGTTTTCATGGCTTTAAGGGACACTGTTGTGCCCTCATAGCCAGAAGAATCTTTTTCTTTTTGTAGGAAGTAACCCCATTTAAGAAGTCACCTTTTTTTTTTTTTTTCGAGAGGATGGATCTTTTTTAAAAACCTTAGTGTAAAACAGTGACATAATTTCAAATTTTGCTTTTATAGATATAGTTTCTCTTCAAGCTGATAGAATTGCTTCAGATTCTTAAGAGAAATAATAGGTATCATAAAAGTGTACTTACTTACCTCAGGTCTGTTGGACAAGTAAAACATAAACCATTTTATGAGCTGCTTTGGGCTTGGGACTGTTTTGCATGTGGGAATCTAGTGTTGAAACAGACGTTGTCGCTGACCTAAAGGAGCCCCCAGGTGAAGAGGAGGGTTGACGGTGCCTTGGGAGGGGTGTGTTTCAAGCTGTGATTCTAGTGTTGTGAGGCTTAGGAAAGGATATTGTTGGTGAAAGTGTCTCAGAGGAGGTCTGGAAGAATGAGGAAGACTTTGCTGGTGAGAGAAGAAGTGTTGCTGGGGTAGGGCCGGTTCCCAGTTAGTGAGAATAAACGGGATGCCCGTTCCTGAGAGATACCGAACTAGACAATGAGGTCAGTTAACAGTCAAGGTCATTTAGATGGAGCATATTAATTATGGTGAGAACTGTTGATTTATATTGCCTTTGCCTCAGTGATTAAAAATGAAATGAGGTTATTTATTGTTCAATATCGTTTAAAACAGAAAATAATACTAGTTTAGCAGTTAACTTCTAGCAGTAGATCACTTGGTAGTTGGACCAAGTGGAAATCTGAGTCTACTTTTCTGAGAGTAGGTAGATGGGTGTTTAAGTTATATTTTCTAAAATATCCCTTTCTCCAGACATCTTTGTGATCAGCATTTTTAAAAGGAGATGCAGTGAACTGAAAGTATTTGACACATGGGCAATCATTTGGAAAAGAAGGAAATAGTACTGGAACATGGGGGTAAAATAAGTTTGAATTTTTTAACATAAAATATCCATCATGATCAACATAATAAGCAAAATATTTCAAAGGAGCTTAACTTAGAAAAATACTTTTTTGAAAGCTAAAAACATAGTGAAATATATTTTTGAATTAAAGCTTGTAACAGCATGCCACTCAAGCCATTGAAGGAACACAGAAGTCACATTAAGGACAGAGGCTGTGATCCATTGTGGGATAAACAGTTCCTTATATTGTGATTTATATTATGCACATCTGTTTCTTATGTAAGAATAAGACCAGAATTTAATTTATAAGCCAATCCTGCAGATTTTTGGGGAAAATTAACCTTACAAGGCCTGTGGAAAGCCACTGAAGTGTTCCTTTCACTTGTTTTGAGATTTTATTAATAGAGCAAAGACAAGGACATATATAGTTTGTTGCCATTAATTGCTTAGTTTTTAGATATTAACATAGTCTATTAATTAACTCAATAAAACCCAGAATGTAGTTAATTAATGTTATTCTTTGTTTTAAAGGATATTATTCGTGAAGCCTTGGGTTATGTTTGAATTTTGAATCTTTTTCTTTCTTCTTGCTTACCCTGTATGCGGTTGTCTCAGGCTTTGAACCATTGCTGAGGCAAATTTCCTTTTAAGTTTAAAGAGCTCGTGAGCATCCGAGGAGACAACTTGTGTGTCACTTAGTGACTGAGCAAGGCCTATTCCTAGACTCTGATTGTTGACTTGGGGCTTCTAACCTTGTGGGGCCGGTTCTGGGAGCACAGAGGTGGGGTTAGATAGACTGCAGGAGCTATCAGCCTGCCTGCGCTCGCTCTGGCAGGATGACTGATGCCAGGAGGATGGGAACGAGGAGTAGTGACCTTCCTCTCTCTGTTCCCTTTTTCTCCCTTGAGGGAAAAACTAGTATAGTCAAAGCTCAGCATTCGTTTCGAATATAGGTGTAATTTGCTGCATTAACAGTTTCAGTTTATTGTGTGTTTTGGTGGCGTTATTCCTGAAAGCTTTTTAAAATAAAAAATAGGAAAAAAGACTCATTGAAGAATGAAGAAAAACAACATTTTGCGAATGTTAAAATGTCTTTTGGTATGAATTTGGTTTAATTAATTGCTGTAGAAATCAGGGTGAATCTGTAGTTAGTTGCAACTATTTCTGCCTGGGCCTTTGCTTTTCCTTAATGGTAGCAGAAAAAAGCAAGAGAAAAATCCTCAGATTTTATACACATCACTTCCAGTATCAAAGCATTTTTGGCTTTTAATGGAAAACTTTCAGTAGTTTTAAAATATGTTTTGGAGTACAATTGGGAATTTAATTGCATTGGATCATAATTTGATAATGCTACTTATTCATTTTCATGTTTAACATGTATTTTAAGTTTTTTTTTTCTTTCTAGTACCAGAATCAAACCAGGAAGTGAGGAATTATATAGTAGTAATATTTTCAATACTAATTTTAGAAGGGGATGGAGGACTCCTGAGAAGAGTAGCCAGGAAGCCAGGCAGGCCTGGAGTGTGCGGCCAGCTGTGTCCCGGTTTGAAGCATCTCAGACGCTGTTGGGCAGCTGCTTAGCCCAGTTTAGAAATGTAGAGGAGATCACATCAGCTGGGCATGACTGTCTACCATGGAGACAGGAGAGGAAAACCTTAGATCGTTGAAGATGTATTTCTTAGTTGGGCGTATTGGCGGACATCTGTAGCTCCAGCTGCTCAGGAGGCTGAGGCAGGAGGATCCCTGAGCCCAGGAGTTCAAGGCTGCAGTGAGCTCTGATCGCACCACTGCACTCCAGCCTGGGTGGCAGAGACCTTGGCTCTTTGAATGAATGAATGAAGATATATTTCATCAAAGGCTTAAGAAAAACTTCAAACACCTTAAGAGGAGGGTTTAGTCTAAAGAGCAGTTAAGCTTCACCTCCTCTCTGATCCTAACGCTGCTGTAACTAACTGTAGGTGAGTGATCCCTCTCTCCCACCTGAGGAGGATTTATGGAATTGAACCAGATGTCCTCACGCATGAATGGACATTGCCTTCTTCTCTAGATTTTAGTCCTAGTTTCCTGGACTCAGCAGCCGGAGGAAGAAGAAGCCCGCTCTTCTAAACCAGAAAGTTGGGTAGAACTGGCACTCTCCGAGCAAGGCTCCTCATTGCACCCCTTCACCTCCCTCCTCTTCAATTCCCTGGGCCTGACAGCCCATCTGTCTTCCTCTCTGATACCCTGCCCCTGCCCCCACTGGTACTGAGGGAAGAAGTTAGGAAGAGAATGCAGTGTGCAATTAAAAGTATCATCGAGGCTCATTATATATTCACTCAATTCTCTTCTCTTTCTTTGATATTTATATTTTGACACAAGGGAGATTGGGGAATTATTTTTTTCCTGGATTGTTTTTTCACTACTCTCAGCTGCTTTCATTTGTCCTTAACATGCTCATTTCAATATGTTAAACTATGAAAAATGAAATAAAACATAATTTATACATATATTAAAGTTCTTCATCAATTTCTTTGATTTTTAAAATTTTTAGAGTAACAAGCTCTATGTATATTGTATTCCAGAGGAAGATTATCTGCAGATGTTTGAAGCGTAGCATTATTTTTAGCATTTGCTAATGTGGGCGGTGGTCACCTTTTTCTTTTTTTCTGGAAAAGAAAGAACAGAACCAGCTGTAGGTCACTGATTGATTTTCACCAAAGTGCTAGGCTTTTGGGAGAGGAATGGGTTTATGTCTCTTTGCATTAGCCTAGGGAGGCAGAAGAAGATGGCGTCAGGAAGTCAGGCAGGGAAGGCCCTTTGGTAAGTATACAGCTGTGTTTTTCTTTCTTTCTTTTTCTTTTTTTTTTTTTTTTTTTTGAGACAGAGTTTCGCTCTTGTTGCCCAGGCTGGAGTGCAATGGTGCGATCTCAGCTCATCGCAACCTCCGCCTCCCGGGTTCAAGTGATTCCCCTGCCTCAGCCTCCCGAGTAGCTGAGGGATTACAAGCAGTAATTAATTAATTAGCAGGGGGACTCCAGGACCCTGGACCCCACCGTTTTACCGGTTGCCAGATATTTGGTGTATCATCCTTGCTTCAAAGCAATGGTTCTCATGTCTGCTTTCCTTATGGAAGAGCAGAAG
This sequence comes from Theropithecus gelada, assembly GCF_003255815.1. Classification (NCBI taxonomy): domain Eukaryota; kingdom Metazoa; phylum Chordata; class Mammalia; order Primates; family Cercopithecidae; genus Theropithecus; species Theropithecus gelada. The sequence goes on along the minus strand of NC_037671.1, from coordinate 109,168,773 downwards.
GGGATTATCTTCAGGATGAATATATTACTCACCTTGCTTGGAAAGTTGGAGGTGTTCATTTTAACATAAAGTGGAATGAATGTATAGCTTGCCCTCCTTGGAAAATTGGAGGTGTTTAACATAAAGTGCCTAAAGAAATAAAGTGGGTAAAGAAATAAATTTTATTTTTATTTAATTTCTATGTAATTGATGATAATCTTCAAATTTCTGGAGTCATCTTTGGTTTTTTCCCCAAATAGAAATTTGACTGTTTAAAAGGTAAAAAGTCTCCTACAATAATAGCACCACTTGATGGGAACACACATACACATACACACACACACACACACACACACACACACTCTCTCTCTCTCTCTCTCTCTCTCTCTCTCTCAAAATGTAAGGGAATCTCTAAAAAATTCACATTTTCTGCTATTTCTTAGAGAAAGGGGATGCCTGTGGCCTGTCTACTTTCATAGAAGATTGGTAAAGTTGATAGTAATTGGATGCTAAGTTCTTTGTAGTATATTGTTTCTCTGAAAGTCTGTACTCTTAGAATGGGGAAAGAGATAATTTTGTAAATCAAATGATCCATTTTAACATCTTGTAAAAACTTCAAAAAGTAATACATACTTGTAAAAAAATTTGGCAGAATCCTTTATGCTTCTTGCATTTTGAAAGCATTATGGATACAATGCAAAACAACAGAAGCTTCTTTATCTTTCATTGTCTTTGGCTGTTTCTTCTGTTTTTCTAGCTTTTTTTCTCTCTCTCTTTCATTCAGTTATTTTAGCTTTCACTCTATAGGCATTTCACAGAGAAATCAGACAACTTTTGAGATTAACTCCCTCAACAGTTTTAGGGATGAATTGGCAAGGCAGGCTTTTGAGGCAGGATCTTTCTGGCACTTCTTTACTTCACTCTCTTTGACAAAAAAAAGTTCTGGACCTGTTTATCCAGCACGTGGGCTCAGGAGCTCTGTCTCCGCAGGTCGCTGTCATGCCACTTGCAACCCCCCATGGTATCCATCTCTTTAAGTGAAGCATGTGGATAATAACGTAAGGTGTCCTGTATAGGTTGCCCCCCACCCTTTTTCTTTTTGAGACAGAGTCTCGTTGTGTCGTCCAGGCTGGAGTGCAGTGGTGCAGTTTCGGCTCACTGCAACCTCTGCCTCCCGGGTTCCAGCGGTTCTCCTGTCTCAGCCTCCCAAGTAGCTGGGATTACAGGTGCGCGCCACCACGCCCAGCTAATTTTTTAATATTTTTAGTAGTGACAGGGTTTCACCATGTTGGCCAGGCTGGTCTCGAACTCCTGACCTCAAGTGATCCGCCCGCCTCGGCCTCCCAAGGTGTTGGGATTACAGGGTGAGTCACTGTGCCCAGCCTAGGTAGCTCTTCAGACTAGAGTTACTTAAGCAGTCTGGGCTTTTATTGCATGTTTAATTCAGATACTAATGACATATTTGCAAATTCTTGAGTAATTTTTATTTGTATTTCAGTTATTTAGAAAAGTATTACAATATTGAATGTAGTTATTTGCAGCTAATCTGGTTTAAAACATCTCTATGAAATTATGATGTTCTCAGTTTTGGTAAATCCCATTGTCGATCATCTCTGTTCTTACCCTTTAATCTTTCTGGAGTCTTTGAAAATCTGGTAAAAGCTACAGATTCTCCTCCCAGACAAATACATGCATCACAGAGTTGCTGTATTCTCAGGGGAGTGTTCAAAGCCCTTCTACTCCAGGTCGAGAATTCAGGCCCTAGATATGAGTTATGGTCCCTCAGTAGGGTAGGAAGAACTGATGTTGTTAGTTTCTGAAGGCCCCCTGTGGCCCTTCAGGTCTGTGGCTCATGTGCCGTGGTGGTCTACTTCTTGGCTAGGAGAGGAAGGGGCTTGGGTTCTTAGAGCAAGAGTTAGCCTTTCAAGTGTGAGATGCCAGTGCAGGGCCATGTCATTGAAAAGCTGATGATGATCTTCTCAAGTTGTTGCTGTAACCACAGTAAGACAAATGAGACCATCGCTGGCCCATGGAGGATAGGTGAAGCGTGGGTGGACAGGTATCTACCCGGGAAATTAATCATTGTTAATGTTAGAGCAAAATGCCTTACTACAGATGCCAGGTAATGGAGTAATATCCAAAACCCCACATTGTAGGACTCACTTAATTATAATTTAATGAAAATTTGACACTATACTTAATCAACAGTCCTTGAAATTTATAGGCAAATCTGGGAAATTCAGATTCCTGGACCCCAGCCTCAGGTTGGGAATTGTCAGCCGTCAGGTAGGGTCCAGAAGTGCCTCCTTATCTGGTGGGTAGGAGCATCGTTAAGTGCACACACTCTAGAGAAAGAATATCTTGGTTCCCATCCCTGCTCCACCACTTGCCAACTGAGTGACCTTGGCAGGTTACTCAATCTAAGTTTCTTCATGAGTAAAATAGTACTTACTTTATAGGGTCAGTGTGAAAATCAAGAGTTTATTGTATGAGCAAAGCACTTAGGAGAGTGCCTCATAGACGGTAAGTGATGTAGAATTATTAGCAGCTGCTGTTACTACCAACATGTTAGCTTCATGGCCGCTGGATAAAGTTCTATTAGTTGATTCTCATCTTTTTTTTTTTTTGACAGAGTCTTGCTCTGTTACCCAGGCTGGAGGGCAGTGGTGCAATCTCGGCTCACTGCATCCTCTGCTTTCTTCCAGGTTCAGGTGATTCTCATGCCTCAGCCTCCCAAGTAGCTGGGGTTACAGGTGTGTGCCACCATACCCAGCTAATTTTTTGGAGAGACGGGTTTCACCATGTTGGCCAGGCTAGTCTTGAACTCCTGACCTCAGGCGATCTTCCTGCCACAGCCTCCCAAAGTGCTGGGATTGCAGGCATAATCTATGGTGGCCAGACTGATTCTCATTCTTAAGTATGCTTTTAGAAATAACAATAGCTGACATTTATTGAACATTTAAATGGCACCAGGCACAGTGCTAATTGCCTGAAGGCAGTGTGTCATGGTCATGAATCCAACTTTAGACGGTGGGTTCCTGTATCTTAGTAGCAGGTCCCTTATACAGTAGTCCCCCTTGCTAGCCAGGGAATGGGATAAGTTCCAAGATCCCTGGTGGATGCCTGAAACTGTGGATAGTACTGAACTCTGTGCACACTGTGCACAAATTTGTTTTTCCTTCACAGTTTCAAGGATAAAAGATTCATTCTTTCCCTAGATCTTAGCAACCTCAGCATGTGCTACTTTTTTCTTTGCTTATTAAGTCAAGAACTTTTCACTTAAAGGAAGTAGTTTACAGCTTCTCTTTGGCTGATTGATTGCCAGCATCACTACTGTGGCACCTTGGGGCCGTTATGAAGTAAAATAAGGGTGATTTGAACACAAGCACTGATACTGGATCTGGTAACAGCTCCTAAGTGACCAGTGGATGGGAAGCGCCTGCAACGTGGATTTGCCGCACAAAGGGAGGAGTAACATCCAGGTGGGCAATTTAAAATTGTGAATTGTTTATTTCTGGAATTTTTTCCCTTTAATATTTTTGAACCACAGTTGACCATGGGTAACTGAAATCATGGAAAGCGAAACCGCGGGTAAGGGTGGTGGGGAGCTACTGTATCTTGGTTTTACGGATGAGGAAAGGAATTCTTTAGGTAATAAGTTACAGGGAGTTGAGATTCTTGGATGTTGTATAGATTTTTTAAAATTATTAGATACGTTACTTTTTCCCTACAAAAAGCATAGAGAGCAGAACATTTACTGTGGCTCATTTGCCTTTATGACTTTATTAAAATACATTCATTATTAAAAATCTTAACTACTTTAGTCTTTAGTCTTGCCTATCATTATGTTGATTATTTTAGGAAAATTAATTTTAGGCAACCATGTGGCTTCCTTTCTCATTCTGAGCCCACTTTTAGTTTAGGAAGAAGTCTTATGAAAACTTCTTTCTTACGAAAGAAGGCAAATTTAAAAGCTTGTCTTAAGTTTTGAATATAAATTAGCAGCTTCCAGGATTCTTGCTTCTTAAGCTTAGGGGAGACGGCTGCTCTTGGTGTTGCTCCTTCTTTTCTTCCGAATCCCCTCGGGGTTCCTCTTTACTGAAGCCAGGGACTGCAGGTCCTTGTTTACATGGGTGTCTGTGCCATGGTGACATTCTGTGGATTGCAGGCATTTCGCAGTGATGAGTCCTTTGTCAATAAGACTGAGACTTACCAGTAGGAAAGCATCATGAAGTACCTGATACAAGCCTGTCCTTTTTCTAGAATGGTTTTGTGTTGGGTGTGGTGCCACACACCTGTACTCCCAGCTACTCAGGAGGCTTAGGAGAAAGGATCCACTGAGCCCAGGAGTTTGAGGTCACAGTGACCTATGATTTTGCTACTGCAGTCCAACCTGAGCACCACAGTGAGACCCTTTCTCTTAAAAAAAAGAAAATTAAAAAAAAAGAAGAGGTTTAAAAATGTCTGGAAATAATTATTCCTTTGCATTGATAGAAAATAAATAATATCCTGAATATTCTTTGGACTCATCAATAATATATGTAGTTTATTAGAAGAAAAATGGTTTTAAGCTTCTAATTGGCCTCTGGAATTAGTTGCAGTCAAAAAACATTTGCACTTTGGACACATGATTTTTATCTAAACTGAAAGATTTTTGGAGCAGAGGGGAAGGGAAACCATCGCTGTGAACTGGGAAGAATTAAAGGGATTTAGTAGTCTTCTGAGCAGATAATGAACAGTACTCATCATGGCATATGCAGGAGAGCCATTCCACCCCTGTTCTCTGAGCATCATGAGCCTGAGATAGACAAGCAGGAGGAGTGAAGGTGGATGTGATGCACTTGTGGTCTGCATAGGCCATCGCCACCCAATATGGCTGGTAGAATAAGAAACTAAGCTGTTTGGCATCATACAGCTGGTGAATAGTGAAGTTGGCATTTGAATTTGGGTTTGTCTGAACTCAAAGGTTCAGGGTGCTTAGAAGAGGTCTGTGGCTGCATAAGGCTTCTTGGAGCTGGTGAAATAGGACACCAGGCCTTTAAGAGGTGGGGCTAAGATAAAGTCAGAGTGTCAGATTTAGGCTAGGAGGGCACCCTGAGCTGAGATCAACAGATTGAACAAGGATCACTGAGTCAACAAGAAGAGCAGGTTTTACTTTGGGAACCTAAGGGAAAAATGAAATTGTTAAGGTCAATTTGGTTAAGATCATGGAGGAGTTTTGTTTGTGTAAGAGAGCTAAGCATTAGGATTTAATAGTGCAGCAAACAGGTTAAAGATGAAAATGGGTGGGGGCGTTATGAAACAGAAAGATTGAAAGTTCTATGGTTAATGCTTAATGTGTGTTCACAGGGGAGGAGGTTGGAGGCATAGTTTTTCAGATGAAAGCCATAGTCAGTCTCAGCCCCACTCTAGGTTCATGAAGTTGCCTTTCATACCATTAACTTTACTTTCATTTAAAAGGAAGTTTTCAAACGTAAACACAAGTAGATAATGGTGTAATGAATCTGGCACATGTCACTCCACCTTCATCTTGTTTCACCTCTACCCTCTCCTGTCTCACGCCCCCGTCCCCTGACCCCTTTATTATTTTGAAGTACATTTCCAGATATTATTATTATTTTGAGAAGGAGTCTCTCTCTGTTGCCCAGGCTGGGGTGCAGTGGTGTGGTCTTGGCTCACTGCAACTTCCGCCTTCCGGGTTCAAGCGATTCTCCTGCCTCAGCTTCCCGAGTAGCTGGGATTACAGGCGCCTGCCACCATGCCTGGCTAATTTTTGTATTTTTAGTAGAGACAGGGTTTCACCATGGCCAGGCTGGTCTCGAACTCCTGACCCCGTGATCCACCCGCCTCAGCCTCTCAAAGCACTGGGATTACAGGTGTGAGCCATTGCGCCTGGCCTAGATGTTGTATCATTTAATGGGTAAATATTTCGGTATGTGCCTTTAAAAGATAAAGAACTTTTAAAAAGAGACAAAATACAGCTATCACCGTTAAAATAGTTTATTCATATCAATTATCAGTGTTCAGATTTCCAATAATCTCGTAAGTGGAGTATATATTGTTATTTAATTTACATTCTGGGGTAGTTTGAATTGGGATCCAAATAAAGTCCAGTGTTAACAATTTGTTGTTATCTTTTAATCCCTTCATTTCTAGGATTTTCCTCCATCTCCTCTCCTTCTCGTCCTCTCACTTTGTTTTTTTTCTGTTGCCATTTATTTATTGAAACTGGGACATTTGTCTAGTAGAAATTCCCGCAGCCTGGGATTTCCTGATTGATTTGCAATGGTTTAACATGTTGCTTGGACCTTTTTATTTCCTAAAATTAGTGGTTTGATCTGTAGGTTTGCCAAACTCATCATTTTTTGGGAGGTAGGATATTTTATTCCTGATCTGTTCTTTGGTAAGCATCAAATGTCTTGATTTCCCCACCCTCAGCCCCACCACCATTCTGGTGGCCTCAGTGATGCTTTCTGCAGTCTTAATTTCCAGTATATTTTTACTGCATTATTTTGCAGTCATCCTTTTGCCATAAGACTGCCTGTAACAAACAGCAAAATGTGTTCTGTAGCACATTTACTAGGCAAGTAGCTGTTAACATGATAAATATTCTTGGCTGTGTGCCCAAGTTTTGTTCAGTTTTATGTGTTTGTCCTCATACACTTGTTTTTGTGTTGCTGTGTCTAATTCTAAGTGTAAGCTCATAGAAACCATTCAGTCATTCACCTGGCTGTTATCCAGTACCCAACCATGCTGGGCCCTTGGGAATCCAAGACGACAGCATCCCCGTCTTGGAGAAATGGTGTCCAGTTTGGCATACACAACAGATAGTTAAGATATGGCATTCTAAGTTCTTTAAGAGGAGCCCATTTGAAGTTGGCTTGAGGTAGTTGTTTTGGAGGGTGATAGGGTTAACTTCTAGCAGGATCTTGAGGAGAGTGAGGAGGAGGAAGGGCATCCACTTGCACCGGCTGCAAGGCACGGAGGAGCAGTGGCCGCATGGCCCACGGGACCCGGGCAGCTGAACAGGTGAAGCACAGTTTTGCTCTGCACCCTGGGGCCGGCCCTGTGGAAGCTGACCTGGTGGCCGGAGGGTGCCTGAAGAGCTCTTCTGAGCGCAGACTGGGACTCAGACTTCCTTCTGTAGGCCTTAGGGAGGCATTTTCCGAGCACTTGTATTTGAGGAAGTCAGCAACATTGACCGCAGTGCGGGTGTCGGCTCTTGGATCGGGAGGAAGGGGACAGACTGGATGATGATTTGGGCTTTGGCGATGTGTCAAACATGCACAGATTGCAGAAGAGATAATGAGTTGTGTGGGGTGGCTCTGAGCGATCTCATCTGGGTGCTCACCTTCGATGAGGTGGGGGCCCAAGGGAGAAGGTACAGGTCTGTGGGGTCATTTGGGAGAGTCACTTCTTGTCCCGATGAGTGCAAGGCACTCTCTCGAAAGGTCCAGACATTAAGGATGTAGTTAAGGACCTCCTGTAGAGATTTGGGTATCATCACCAAGCAGGGGGGCCACATGGAGTCCTTGGGGTGCAGACATGAGGAGCCCCCGTTCTTAAAGGACAGGGGAAAGAGAAGAGCTGGTAGAAGATCCTTAAATAACATAATCTGGTGGGCGGGCTCCTTCACCTGGCTCCCCCGCCAGCCTGTGGGCTTCTAGTAATGCTTGATGATAAGGAGTGCGGCCTTGCCTTCACACCTGTGGAAGAGAATTTTTCATTTTAGCGTTTCTTACTTATTCATGATACTGGAGTTGATATTTTAGAAGTGTTCCACATATAAACTACTTAAGATTGTAATTTTTCAAAAGAGATTTTAGGGGAATATATGAAGCCCAGGCTAAAACCTTAAAAAGTAAAAATTATATTCTATCCCTTATTATGTGATAGTGTTTGACGCTTCCAGTTGTCTCTAGTGTACAGTTATTATAGAAATGAAGAGATATCCATCACTTGCAGATACTCCAGCACAGTGCTCATAAGCTAGCTCTGCAAATGACTTCAGTTTTTGTTTCCTGGTAGGAAAAAACGAGGTAGCAATAGCAACTATCTTGTGGTGGTGTCATTAGGACGAACTGCACACACTACCCCTGTGCACGCTACCTCTGTGCACAGTACCTGTCACAAGTCCCCTCTTGTGAATATGAGCTGTCATTGGGGCTTTCCTGAGGTGCCAAGGGCTGAGCGTGCCATCCTTGACGTGCATGTTGTATGAATTTAATCGCTTTATTTTTGGAAATGATATTTTAAATTCGTCTACACACAGAAAGTGGAGGGAGGTCAATAACACGCCAGACGTCCAAAGCCTAGGGATGATTTCACTAAACCGTGGCAGGCTGTGTGGCCACCAGGCATCCTCTCTGTGGAGGTGGTCCCAGCCACCTCTCCCCTTACCCTCACATGCTGGGATGGGCTTCTGTTTCCCTTTTAGGATTTGGAATTGGTGATAGGGAATTTCCAAAGCATGAAGGGAAAAGGATCAGAAAATTATTGAGACTGCTCAAATCGTCATTCATTCTCTCCTTCTGAATTATTGCAAGATCATAACAATGTGGCCATCTTAACTCTCTTCCTAGCTCATCTGTACTTGATGTGAGGATTGGAAAAACTTTTCTTACATAACATGACAGTTATCACTTATTCCAGATCAAGACACCATGGAAGCTCTGTTGCATTTTGTTTCTGACCTGACGCTCTTTGTTGGATTTTGCTGGCATCTGGAGACCTCCTCATTGACCTCTTACTAGGTGCCATTGCCATTTGTTTGTCAGGGACCAAGGCGCTCCTTCCTGTCCTCCGTTCCTCCGTCATCCTTCAGTTTATAGTCTATATGCTCTTAAATTCTTTTTTTTTCTTTTTCTTTCTTTCTTTTTTTTTTTTGGTTACTGTCTACCCATCTTCCCACTCATCCCCTGCTCTGGTTTTGCTACTTTTTCACATGATGTAGTTTGATACCTGGAGTAAGTTTTGTTCTATTCCAAAATGATGGACTGTGAGTATAAATTGACACTTTCTTTGTTAAGAACAATTTGTCAGTATATGTAAAAATTTCACCTGTAGCAATCTGATACAGTTTGGATCTGTGTCTCCACCCAGATCTCGTGTCTAAGTGTAATCCCTGGTGTCGGAGGTGGGGCCAGATGGGAGACGATTGGATCATGGGGGCGGTTTCTCTTGAATAAGAAAGTTTCAGACCATCCTCTTGGGGCTGTTCTCGTGATAGTGAGTGAGTTCTCATGAGACCTGGTTGTTTAAAAGTGTATAGCACCTCCCTGCTCTCTCCCTTGCTGCTCCCGCTGTGTGAGACACCCCACTCCCCTTTTGCCTTCCACCATGATTGGAAGCTTCCTGAGGCCTCCTCAGAAGCAGAAACTGCCATGCTTCCTGTACGGCCTGCAGAACTGCGAGCCAATTACACCTGTTTTCTTTGTAAATTAAGCAGTCTTAGGTATTTCTTCATAGCAGTGTGAAAATGGACAATTTCCCTTTGACGGAAATTTGACTTGTAAAGATTTATGCTGCAGAGATTTTCATATGAAGATGTATGCATAAGGATGCTGTGCTGTATGAAGAAGGGAAGACTGGAAACAACCTAAATGTACATCAATAAGTGACTAGTTAAATACGTTACTGTACCTACAAATAATGCATTGTTGTGCGACCATAAAAAAAAAAGAATAAAGTAGATATTTAGTTGTAGATATAGAATGAGCTCTACAGTATATTGTTAAGAGGCTGAACAATATGCTGTTTACAGAAAATATGCTCTAGTTATATATAAAGGAAAAAGGATTTAAATTCACATTTGAACTTGGTAACACATTGAAAAATTGCAGAAAGGTAAATAAAAAAATCCAAAGCTTGGCCAGGTGCAGTGGCTCATGCCTGTAATCCCAGTGCTTTGGGAGGCTGAGGTGGACGGATCACAAGATCAGGAGATAGAGACCATTCTGGCTAACACAGTGAAACCCCGTCTCTACTAAAAACACAAAAAATTAGCCAGGCGTGGTGGCACATGCCTGTAGTCCCAGTTACTTGGGAGGCTGAGGCAGGAGAATCTCTTGAACCCGGGACGTGGTGGTTGCAGGGAGCCAAGATCACGCCACTGCACTCCAGCCTGGACGACAGAGCGAGACTCAGTCTCTTTAAAAAAAAAAAAAAAAAAAAATTCAAAGCTTATACCATGGGAATGTTTTCCCTTTTTAATTTTTTAAAAAGGGTCTTTGACGTTTTGGTTATTCTACATTTTATTCAAAGTTACTTATTGCCAATAGGATTTTATTCATTTCCTAATAAAAGAAAACAGAAGCACTCCTGCTCCTGGCCTTTCTACTAGGCCCTTGTAATAGTTATCTTTACTCTTTCCTGTAGTAGAAGTGGGATTCTAGTGTTTTCTTCCTGGTCATGTTTCATTTCATACTGTGATATGTTCAAGTACCCAGCAAAGGAAATAAGTCCATAGTGGGCATTCAGTCAGCTTCTATGACATGTGTCAAAAGAGGCCTGGACACAGTGGCTCATTACTGATTTTCAGCACTTTGGGAGCCCAAGGCAGGAGAATCACTTGAGGCCAGTAGTTGGAGACCAGCCTGGGAAGCATAGTGACACCCCCATCTCTCAAAATAAATAAATTAGGCCGGGCATGGTGGCTCATGCCTGTAATCCCAGCACTTTGAGAGGTTGAGGCAGGCAGATCACCTGAGGTCGCAAGTTCGAGACCAGCCTGACCAACATAGAGAAACCTCGTCTCTCCTAAAGATACAAAATTAGCCAGGCATGGTGGTGCATGCCTATAATGCCAGCTACTCGGGCGGCTGAGGCAGGAGGATCACTTGAACCCGGGAGGTGGAGGTTGCGGTGAGCTGAGATTGTGCATTACACTCCAGCCTGGGCAACAAGAGCGAAACTCCGTCCTTAAAAAATTAAAATAAATAAATAAAAATAAAATTAGCCAGGCATGGTGGTATATGCCTGTAGTCCTAGCTACTAGGGGGACTTGGGTGGCTGAGATGGGAGGATTGCTTGAGCCTGGGAGTTAGAGGCTACGGTGAGCTATGATTAGGCTGAGCCACAGAGTGAGACCTTGTTTCTTAAAAAAAAAAAAAAAGAAAAAAAAGGGAAAGAAATACCAAACTGAAAATTTCTGAAACAAATGTGTAATTATTACTACCCTAAACTTTTTTTCACACTTTTGTGAGTCAGTTTCCCTTTAACCTTTGACTCATAACATAAAGAAGGTTAAGGCCAGAGTCCATCAATGGTTAAAAGATTGTGAGTGAGATGTATAAAAAATAGTACTGACGAATTCTGAAAGGGAAAACCTCATTCCCATTGCCTGGTTCTTGTGCATTGCAGCATTATCACAATATGGTATTCTTTTAAAGAGTTACGACTCTTTACATATACAGCAGATGAATGTGATTATTTATATGCGTATATTGGTTTCACTGGTGTTCACTGGCTGCTTAAACTTACAAATAACCAAAGATGGCAGTAATGTTTTAAAGTGTAAAGCTGTGCTTCTTTGTTTATAAAATATGATGCTGAACATATTCTTTATTTTCTGGTGCTGTCATTGCCTTCTTACTGTCTATTTACTCTTCTTGAGATGAAAATAAGTATGTAACAAAAAATAAATATAGCTTTTAAGATGAAAAAGCTCAAGTTTCATATGGAATATTTTTATATCATTATTAAAGCAGCCAAACAGACTTTATAGTCCCATTGTAAGTATATATATAGTTGATGATTGTTATAGGTTTCAACTTGGCACCTTTTCTGTGTGCTCCCTTATTAAATCAATACTTATGTTCAAACATAAACTGAGGCAGAACAAGTTTCCTGTTCAATAGTTCTCACTTAAATTTTGTTTTGATTTTATTTCCAACTGTACTTAATAGCTGAAAGCTTCTTGTGGTTAGGAATAGTATTGGAGATTTTGGTGGAATCTAATTATTTTGAACTTTTAAGGCCTTAAAGAGGGAATTGTAAGGCCACAATACATTTTTCTAATAGCTTTCGTAGTCTGTTAGTCTGTGCTGCTTATTTTAGGGGGATGATGTCTAAATTGAAATGTTTATCCACTGTAGTTGTAATGATCCTTTTCAACTTCTTTAGAAAGCAGTTCATTGAGCGAAGAAGAGAGAATAAAAAGAAACATAAAAGGGTAATATGCATAGGACTTTTGAGCCTGTTACTATTTCCTAGCTAAAGTTTACTTTAAAAAAAAAAAAAGAGAGAGAGCCTAGGCATTGGGCAGAAACTGTGTGCACGTGTGTTGGAGGAGGAGGCGGGGTCTGCTCATTTGTTTGCCCATTGTGAGGCTGTCCTGCACCTTTGTGCTTTTTTGTAACAGGGTGAAGGCCCCTGAATAGAGGCCTTGTGCCCTGCTTGATTTGAAATCCATGCTGTTTATGGAAAGGAACCTGCAGGGCACCCAGCGGGAAGTCTGTGTGACAAGTGGAAATCTAGGATCTGGAAGAAACGTGGTGTTTGAGGGGGAAGGTGGTGGGGGGAATGGTCATAATCTTTCAGCCTTTGCTTTTGTACCCCACAAGCTTAATTGTCACCCTCTGCTGGCAACCAGATTGCAGAGCCACTCTTTAAGTGTCCTTGGATTGCCTGTGCTTACTCTCACCTTATTGTTATCAAAGAAAAACTGGACAAATAGGATTGAATTCTCTTAGAAAAATATGATATGAACTGGGTACATTACTAGTAGAGGTTAAATATCTGAGGGTTTTGTTTGTTTGTTTGTTTTTTGATAGAGATGTATTTAAAGGGAAGAATGGCTACATGGGAAAAGCTGGAATTATTGGCACGCTCCTGTATTTCAGAGCCTGTTGAAAGGCAGGTCGCACCAACACTAGGCTGGTTAAATCTAGTTTGTACAGCTGGTGTACTTTGTGGTACCAGCTATTGGTCCAAAGTTTCCTGGCTTAAGAAGCCATGTAATTTTAAGTGTGCAAGAAAGGGGTGGGACAGCAGAAGCTTTTTATAGGATTTCAAGTAGTAAACATTAATTTTTAAAGCAATATTCCAGGGACTTAACAGAAGTAGAACTTGTATATGATGTTTCTTTAATGCCAGCACATATTTGAACTGACAAGGGAAGGGAGATAATTTTATTTTAAAGCAATATTTTCCATTCTTTTTTTCCTCTTCAATTAGAAACTGGTTCTTCAACTTTCAGTGCCAATTGAGACATGCTATAATAGGTATTTAACAATTCTGTCCTGCTGTTTGACTTCAGGGGGAAATGGTGGTGGAATGTTTAGTAGCTGACATACACAGTTAGGTAGCTAGGGACTGGTGTACAGTAAATGTGGTGTGGTGTGGTGTTTGGGTCATATATGCTAATTATTTCAGCACAATGCTGAAGCCATGCAGAATACGGAAGAGTGTTTGACAAGATGCCAGAAAGGCCGTGTTAATTATGTTTATTGTCCCCATTCAGGTTTTTTGGGTGTGTTTTGTTCCCCACTGTTGTTTTCTTCTTTATGGTGGTTCTCTGAAAACTGTGCCCTATGAACATATGGAGTTCTGTAGATGAATGTTTATTGGTTTTGTACAGACCCCGGATTCTATGAGCTTAATAACAATTTATGCTGTTTTGTGGGTAATTGAGAGGACGTGTTAAGATATAGTTGATAGTAAGGTTTTCGTTAGTTATTTCCATTTTTTGAGGTAATATTAAAGACAGTTTGGCCAAAATCGGAATTCAACAATACAGAGAGCTTTTGGTTTGCTCTGGGTTCAAAGACAGTTTGGTTTGGCTACAGCTGACCTCCCTCCCCATTTTTATGAACTAGTCTTCTTCCTGCAGAACTCAAATACAGTACTTGGTATGGTCTCATAATAAATTTAGTTGTTAATTTTATATATATATATAAATGTATATATCGTTTATATTTCTGCTGTTAATGATTCACTGCTTTTTAAAATTTTTCTTTCTGATAATGTATTAAATTATAGCCATAACATATTTATGTCTGCTAAAATGTAACATTAGTTGTTGGTTGTGATAAGCTTTTGTTTTGTTTTGTTCTGTTTTGTTTGACACAGGGTCCTGTTCTGTCACCCAGGCTGGAGTACAGTGGTGTGGTCAAAGTTCACTGCAGCCTCCACCTCCAGGCTCAAGCTATTCTCCCGCCTCAGCCTCCCAAGTAGCTGTGCCACCACACTCAGCTAATTTTTTATTTTTGTAGAGATGGAGTCTCCCTACATTGCCCAGGCTGGTCTTGAACTCCTGGGCTCAAGCGATCTGCCTGCCTTGATCTCTCAAAGTGCTGGGATTACAGGCATGAGCCACTGTGCCCAGCCAAGCTTTTGTTTAATTTTAGTTACTGAAGAAGCTTACAACTCATTGAGATATTTATGAAGTGCTTTGTGTTTGTGTTTTTTTAGGACATGTCTCAGGAAGGCTATGGAACTAGATCTCAACCTCCTCTGGCCCCCGGAAAACCTAACCATGAAGACTTGAACTTAATACAACAAGAAAGACCATCAAGTTTACCAGTAAGACATTATTGTGCTGATTTGGAATTGTGATGAGTTAAAGATTTTTAGAAAGAGCTGTTGTTTTTGTTTGTTCTACTTTATATTATGACATGATTGAGAAGTTTCTAGATTTCAGGTATATTTTGTGGTTAATTTTTCAGGGTTTACCTTTTAGGAGCTCTGTAGTCCTGGATAAGTCTATTTCATGTGTGTATATCTCTGTTGCAGAGTGTAGACATCAGTTGGAAGGTTTTATGCGGCTGGTCGATTTTGTGTGTGCAGGCGGTTATTGCTGTTGTACAGTTGAGCTTTCTTTAGGCTGTTGCTTTTTGGTAGTGATACAAAACAGAGGTATCCTTATAGGAGTTAAAACTTAAAAGAAATTTGCACTTTGCAAAGGATACAAATAATGAGATAAAATATCTGATCGTAATTTGAATTTCTTCTAGGACTTTCTATTTATGTAATGAGAAATCCCCCAAAAGAAAGTAGTTTAAAATTTGAGGCCGGACGCGGTGGCTCACGCCTGTAATCCCAGCACTTTGGGAGGCCGAGGTTCGCGGATCACCTGAGGTCAGGAGTTCGAGACCAGCCTGACCAACATGGAGAAACCTATCTCTACTAAAAATACAAAATTGGCCAGGCGTGATGGTGCATGCCTATAATCCCAGCTACTCGGGAGGCTGAGGCAGGAGAATCGCTTGAACCCGGGAGGCAGAGGTTGTGGTGAGCTGAGATGGTGCCATTGCACTCCAGCCTGGGCAACAAGAGTGAAACTTCATCTCAAAAAAGACAACAACAACAACAAAATGACAAAACTGTTTATTAAGTATTTCCACCAGTAAATAGTATACGGTGATTGAGGTTTCTATTTATAGGAATAGTGGCTATTACATGGGGTATCGTGTTGATGCCCATAAATAGTTCATGTCTACTTAATTTGCCTTTTTTATAGAGAACCTAATTTAAAGGAAGTCTTCTTTATTAATGAAAAGAAAAAGTCTGCAGGAGGCTGAGGCAGGAGTATCGCTTGAACCCAGGAGGCGGAGGTTGCAGTGAGCCGAGATCGCACCACTGCACTCCAGTCTGGGCGACAGAGCGAGACTCTATCTCAAAAAAAAAAAAAAAAGAATAAATCTGTACAAATAAATATTTTTACATTTATTTGAAGGATTATTGTCATTGCCTAGTTTCTATGGAGAAGGTTTGTTTAAGATGGGAATTCAGGATGGTCATGATTTTAATTGGAATTTCAACTATGTTTGCATTAACTTAGATTTATTATATTACTTCTAAACATGAGAACAAACATTTGTAGTGAATGTTATACATGACATTTGACGTGCATACCATACCATATACATTTTGATGTATATGCAGATTTAGAGAAGGTAAGTGATGACCACAGGATGTCTGCTGTCTTTGAATCTGATGGATGTATTTTTGAAACTCTAATTTTTATACCTTTTAGTTTTATGTGAGAGAGGGTGAAATCTTATTGTGGCGTTTTTCCCCCATTTTAGTTGTGTTGATGTATTTATTGTCTAGGTATTTGGTTTTGAAGGAGGGAAGTAGGGTTGGATTTTGCGTTTTATGCTGCTAAACTTTCTTCAGCAGATAGTTCACAGCCTAGTAAGCATGTAGTGTGTCCGCGTGAGAGAGAGAGAGGGAGGAGAGAGAGAGAGGCATGCATGCTGTTGATAAATACTACATTTACTACATATTTGGAAATTAGCTTTTGTGGCTCTATGAAATTTAAAATAGATGCATGGGAGCCAGATAAACAGTGAATTCCAGTTTTTTCACCAGTTTTTTAGTGGTTTTGTAGAAGCTCGACCTTGTAGATTTGTCACTGGCTGATGATATTGTACTGTGACACAGGTTGGTAAATTTGTCATAAATGGATGCAGATTTTCTGCATAGCTGTAAGAATACTTTGTGGCAAACTGCTTTCTTCATATCTACTCAAAAACTTCAGCATCACTCACTAGTAGATGCCTTTTGCCATGAATCTGTGTTGGAATGGATGGTTGACATTCAGCTAATTCTACAGTGTTATTAGGGATGGCATGAAGTATTGTAGTTTCAGATAACTGACTGAAGAGTTTGCTCTGGGATAGGAGCTTTTAACTAGATTGCTGGAAAAGTGGATGAAAGCATTTAGGAGATGAATATAGTCATCAACCGTTTAAATGTTTTCTGAATTGTTCTATTTCTATCTTGTTGTATATGTGTAACAGCTATCTTCTTTAACCTTTATCTTGCCTACTTCCCAAAAGTATTTAAAGTTGTCCTAATGTAAGTTTTTTTGTTTTTTTAATGAAATACCCCTATTGGTATTTTCTTTCTGTTCTTGTAACTCACAGATAAATAAGATGCTGGTTGACTCAGTAGTTCTTCAAGCACATTTCAGTAATCTCTTTAGAGAACAGAGTTTCCAGGTTTTATGTTAAGTGTGTGGAAGATTCAGTCACTGAATAAAGGACAAACTGTAAGATAACCTGCTATACCTGAAACCCCCAATCTGTTAGGATGAAATTTGGCTTTATTTAAATGAAATTTATTACACCAGTTTTTTTGTTTTCCACAAGGGCTTTGCATGTGTAAAAACTTTCTATATGGGGCTTACAAATATTTTTATTTATGTGGATACTTATAATTAAGTTGCACACAGCTAAGGTCATTGTGGTTTCAGGGAATGATTTGTTGATACTCTGTTATGGCTCTAATAGTCTGTATTTTACAGTGTTGCTTTTATTAGATACTGTAGTCCTCTAACTTGGCTGGGTTGATTGTGGAGAGCGCATAAAGCTGTATTTGTTATCACATCTGAATTTGCTATTGGATCCTTTGTAGATTTACTCTTGTGTTCTGGTTTTCCTTTTCAGGTGTCAGGGATGTAAATTTTATCTTTTCACCTAAAGTCAATCCATGATATTTGAAACCTGTAGTTTTGTAATTTGGAATTAAGTGTATTGTGTTATCTGTACCGTTTATGAAATGCAGCATAGTGATTCTAATGTGTAATTATTCTATTCATTTTATATAATGACGATGACAAGAATGCCTCTCAAGTAGTAATTTCTTAGTCTTTTTGCTTACATTGAGATAGGTTTGTTATATGTTTCTGCATGTGACATTTTCTACCTGTATCCTAAGTATATTTTTCTTTTAGCATGTTTGTTACAACGTAACAACTTTCCATTATAAGAAATCAAGGCATTTCCAGTATCTTTATGCTACATCTATCATTTGATCCCTCAGCAAGTTGTCCTCACTGTTGTTTGATCCTGTTTTTCTATATTTGCATGTCATTAAATTCTTCATGACCTTCAGTAGGCAATGCAGTTCTATTTTCCAGCTGACTTGATAGATCTTCACATCATCTGCAGAAAGCAAATGATTGATAAATTAATAACTTGTTCTCTTGTTGTCTTGGGGCCATGACCAGTCATATTTACTTTTTGCTTAGTGGACTCAGACCTAAGCTCTGAACAAATCCTCCTTAATATTGTCCACTTATTTCTATACCTCTTAGTCATACAGCATTTCCCTGTTGAGGTATATTAGTTTATACATCCTTGGTATTACTGCTATTGATGAATCTTAACATTGAAGAGCTCTCTTTCTTAGACTATTATCACTTAAAATTTGAGCACATTTAGCTTTCACAACCTCTAATATTGGTATGAAATAAACCCAGCATTTAAGCTAAAGACACAGTGGAAGGTCTAAAAGATGCTGTCACTTACTTAATTTCTTGTTTCATAAACATTGCATATCCCTCAATTTATGTTTCAAGATAGCCCTCAAATATGGGTTTAATACATTTTTTGTTGAATGTTCAGTTAAATTTTCACCTCTTGTGACATTTATTATTTATCCTTTTATTATAGTTATCCTGAACATTGTTTTGGCTCCCCTGTTTGACTGGAAGCTTTTCGTGGTATTTATTATGTCCTGTTCAGTAAATATTTTCCTCAAAAATTTCTATAAAAATGATTTTTAAATAAATTGACTTCCTCAGTTTCAGAATTTTCTTTTAATTGCTAAGGGGTCTGTTAGGTGGCATTGAATGGCCCCCGGGGCACCTGTGCTCTCTTTGTGCTGGTGCTGCTGAGTGATTAAATGAGTGGACGTCTGCATCGCCAGGCGTGTATTATTCTTCAAATGATTCTGTTTTACCAAGTGATGTTTGGATTTACCTTGGTTACCATAGCTTTAAGAAAAGAAGTGGACACTTTGGATAATTAAGCTAAAAATACCCTAAAAGCATTCTGTTCTTAGTAATACATATTTTTTACTTATAAAAAATTAATTGACAGAAATGGTAATCATAAGTTCAGTAATTATATTACAGATGGATAGTTAATAAAATATTCATAACCATGTATAAAAGGAAGTAAACATGGAAAAGGAAGAAGTTTTATTTTCTTATAAAACACTATATAAGCACTTTCTTATAGTGCTTTTCCCTCCAGGGATCTGAAGAGTCGTTAATATTCCTCAGTTTAGAAATAACTAATTTGTTTTATTCTTCAGAGAGGCATGCCGCTAGCTTTGTATTTCAGATAGGAGGTTCATTATTCTGTTTACCTAAGATATAGAATACAATCAGTTTGGCCGTCATATTCTAAGAGCGTTTGAAAATGGACTGATTTGTTAGGACTTTGTAAAATATGTCTATAAATATGGGCTATTCTAGAAGGCTCATCAGGTCATTAAAAACCTTTTTGTGACCCTTTCTTCCTTAAATAGGAAATATCTAAAGAGGTTGACATGAAAAGGGTTTGATCTTTCTGAGTTAACTAAAAATCCCTAAATGTGTCGAATAGTGCTTATGGCACTTTTGTTGAGTTTGCAATTAGACGGAAATATTGGGCTTTAGATAAAGCATATGTTTTTTGGCTCTTTGTGAAAGGAAGGAGGTAGTAAATGCTGGTCGTTCTTTGAAATAGAGGGTGTTAAACAGGATATTGGAAGCCTGAAAGAGAATGGTTGGAAAACTTTTATTACCAAGAATATTCTTTGGGCTTGGCTATTAGCAGCAGAGCATGCAGTGTTCTGCCTTTAATTAAAGAAGAATACTCTTGTTTGTGTTGGTTTTTGTTTCTTAATCTTTAATGGCACTTATGTTAGTTACTGGTAAAAGGTCATGTATTTTGGAAGCGTATTTGATTATTGATGACATTAATATGGATGTTCTAAGCATGTAGATTGGATAATATCGTTCTTGTGAATGATTAGAAACTACCCGGAATAACTTTTTAACTGGCTTCAGCTTTTTGCTAGTTCTCAGTCCAGCCCAGCTAGAAATATAAAAAGAAAAGACCATCTCAACCTGTTAGTTGGCAGGTTTTGGCAAAAGTTAAAATCTACCAGGTAAGAATTAGATATATGGCTATTGAATGAAGTATTTTGAAACCTTTTTGTTTGAGGTTGATTTAAATGGTTGTCCTTAAAAGGTTAAGAGGGGAGCTGTCTTCCGTTGATTGATCCTTCTCAAATCATTATGAACATTAAAAAAAGTATAAGTTAATGAAGGAAAACCCATATCTGTCGTCAGGCTTATCTCAGTGTTCAGGCACGGATGATGCCTGTGTGCAGCTGAAGACTTGAGCTGTTTATTTTCAGTATTCCCAAAATGTTATTAGGGTATGTTGAGTTTTAGAGTTTTAGAGAAAATACTTTATAAAATGGAAGCCTCCTGTGCCAGGGAGGAAGAGGAGGTTCTCTGAAGGATGGTGCCCTGTCCCCCAGAACATCTGCAGGTGTACCTTATCATTTGCATAGTTTCAAAACCAAAGGTACAGATACATTTTGATGTCTTGGGGAAGTTTTAAAGGGAACACCCAGTACTTCAGCTTCTTAGGATTCATCAAGTTCTTGAACATAATTTTAATCGCTGGTGTATTCTATCTGGGGATATCAGTTATTTTTGGATTAAGATTAAGAAGAGCATTTCAGGACCTTACTGGAAAACCTGAATTTAGAAAATATGATAATGACTCTGACAGATGTTTGTTTTCCAAAATGGATTATTTCTTTAGGATGTGCTATCCTGTGATTTTGTTCCCTAGGATATTTTCATGATATTGATAGTCATTTTGAAAATAGAGGATAATGCTTGAACGTGAACAAGATAGGAAGTAGGAAAGTATGTCTCTCTCCTTCTTTCAAAACAGTCTTCCATTTAAATATTTGTTCTGTAAATGAAAATTCAATAAAACCTCAACAGTTTGGAATTCTTCCAGGAAAAAAACAGGCTAAATATAATGGAAAATCTGAATAAATTAATATTGAGAAAGAACTATAGTTTGCTTTTAAATAATTCAGATGTTTGTGTGCAAAGTGTTTCTAAGTTGACATACTCAGTTCCGTTAAAATAAAATTCTAAATTTGTCATAGCTGAGATATTTGCTTAGTGGTAATGCATTAATTTTAAGAATTTAATTTTTTAAAACACATTTCAACTAAGCATGCCCCTGCAAACTTTTTCATATAGTATTCTGAAAATTTCCATTTAAAATATGGGGGAAATGAATTTCAACCCATTTTATAGGAGTGTCAATTAGTTCCTAAAAAATTAATGAAGGAGTATGAAGGAGTACTATAAAAAAATAGACACTAGACAAAATTGGAGATTAAGAGAGGCTGAAACATAACTGATTTGCAGGATATTGGTTTTGATAATAGAAGGATAAGGATGATCTATAGTTGATAAATGAGGCTCATTAGTAAGGGATGATAAATGCAGATATTCCTGGCTAATAGAAAAGTCAGCATACAAATTTTGCCATAACAAATGAGGAATGGGCAGGCTTTGACCAGCTTGCAGCTCTTCAAGTGACCTCTGTGAGGCCACAGAGCTCTTCTGTGGTCTGGATGCCTGGGCCACAGGGGCAGCCTGGACCCCACGGGGCCTCAGGCCAGCAGAAAGGGGAGCCAGAGTGGGTCTCAGGGAGTCTAGAGCCACCTAGAGCAGAGCATACAAGGAGCTCCGCAATGGTGCAGAGGCCAGGGCAGGACTCCAGCTCCTGCAAGTGTAAGTTTTTATTTTTTATGCTAAAAAGAAGAAAAAAACCACATGACTCTAATGTTCTGAGGTCCCTCTTCTCACCCTAGCCTGCACTTCTGGTTTTGGCATGGCAGTGCCTGCCGTGTTGGGCTAGATGCCATCTTCACCCCTGCCATCCTCCTCCTCCTCCTCCTCCTCCTCCTCCTCCTCCTATTGCTTCTCCTGGGCACTGGGATCTGCTACCTCCAGCTCCTGCCGGCAATGGCCGGCGTGAGGCGTTGAATGCATTTTACTTTATATTATCCAAGTTAGGTGGGAAAATAGCTTTTAATTTACAGATTTTCACTTCGCAGGTAACTCTGAAGGCACACATCTGTTTTATATAACAAGGGATATATAACCAGCAGGAGCTCATAGTAGCATTTGTGGACTGGTTATTTGCTTTTATGTTTCTTTGGGACTAGAAGTAACAATTTTTAATGTTAACTGTCAGTTTAGGAGAGGAAATAAATACATGTAGAGAAGGTTCTACCTGAGCCAGAATTTCCTATTCTTCCCTCACAACGTAGGATTTTAGAGGTGTCTCTCTTTTTTTCTCATCTTTTTCTTTTGCCTTCTCTAAATTGTTGTAAAATAACTGAATGGTCTTGTTTTCCTTTGTTTGGGTCAAGAAATTTTAGCTGAAAATTGTTACTGTGTGAAAGAAGATTATTGACTCAACAAGCCTTCAATTTTCCGTGAATAACACTCCCACCCCCTAGCTTCAGGAACATGCCGTGCGTGCATTCTATTTTAAAATACAGACTGTAATTTAAAACAGGCATTTTGATGCCCCACTGAACTTTGTTTAAGCCTGGAATAAAAGAGGAGAAAAAAGCTGTAAGCCACAAAAAAGTGACTAAGCTTTCTCAGCTACTTTTCTTCATAATGCATTCTTAAAAAAAAAAAAAAAAAAAAAAAAAAAGCATGTAGGTACAATTGTCTCTTTCCACAGGACTGAAATTGTACCCAATTTTAGATCATGGTGTGCACATCTTTTTACTTGGTTCACGATTGAGATACCATTTACGTTTTTCAGTGTGCAGGTTTGTATTTGCTGCTGTCTGTGTGCATGCGTCTGTGCATATGGTACATGTTCATTGCATGTGAGAATATTCTAAAATTACATATATCATTTTTAGCATTTATTTACTGATAGCTAATTTTTAGAGTTTTCTTGATTTAACCTGATTGTTAGACTGAAATGATATAAATATTTACCGTTTTATTTACCATCAGGTCATTGTAAAAATTTTGATTTGAAAGTAGTTATATAACTTGCTTTTTTTCCTCCTCACAAAAATGAAAATGAACAGCTTATAATGACTCGTATGGAAGAAACAATGGCTTTACTGTTTTGATAAAATAATATGTTTTGGCTGGGAGACCTGTGCTAATCGCCACACTGAAAGCCAACAGGGCAGACTCTCAGCTAAGGTTCTGGCCTTGAGAGATCCATGTCATTTCTTAGAGCTGCTGTTTCTTTGAAAAATGAGTAAGTTAGATTTAGAAAACTCTAGCACCTTCTAGCTCAAAATTTTACATTAAAAGCCATCTTTGTTAGTGTATGAGAAAAAGCACTGATAAAAATGGACTCTTGCTTTGCATTTGGGAAAAAGTCAGCGGAGTGAGTGAAGTGCAGGTACGTTGAAATCTTCAGAAACAGCCCCTGTGTGCCACTTGGTGGCCTCTCTTCCATTCTCCGGTGCCATTTACTTTTGTAGCAGGGACACTTGAACTTACTGAGGGATTTGGGGTTGCCTTACTGAGTATATAATCTTACTGTGCAGGCCGTGGGAGAGCCACAGACCTTCTGTGGTCTCCCTCTTCTCGTTCATCCTAGAGATTCCAGAGGTCCCTCCTTCCTCTCCTGTACCATCAGTTTGGGAGCCATGATGTCGTTGCATATAGGGAAGTCTAGGGAAAAGGAAAGGAAAGGGGGAAGTAGAACAACCAACCAACCAACCAAATAAATGAAAAAGCTGCAGGATGCCGAAATCTTTGTAATGCAAAGGCTAATGCCAACCAGACGGTTTTCTGAATCAAGTTGATCACGTGGCAGTTGCTCTTCATTTCTTGGTGGGAGAAGGAAGGCCCTAAGGGTATGTACTTGAGGGCCTCCGTTCACCTCCAAACCTCAGGTTTACATTTGTTATACTAAAAAGTCATTCCAAAACACACGATGCTTTTTAAACCGAGATTAACATGAATGGAAGTAGTAGCAACCCAGAGACATGAAAATCACTGTCTTTAATGCAACCCAAGCCACTTTTCTGGAGAATGCCTCCTCCATGCCCCCCCAACCCTTTGTGTATGTATATGTATGTGTGTGTGTGTGTGTGTGTGTGTGTGTGTAGAGCTCACTGGTTTTCATCTGGGTAGAGTGGTGTGTTACAGTTCTCATTTTTACTTGTTTTCTCGCTCCTCGTTCTGTCAGAGCACCAAATGGTATGCACTGAGGCAGTAGCAAAAGCCACACCTGCTCCTCAGGCAGATGTCCTCTCTAAAGCAGGCCACAGTGAGCCTGGGGACCACCGAGTGTGTTTCAGCTTCCTGGCACCTGTGCCTGCGTATTCTTTCCTGTTTGTAGAATTTCCTGACTCGCGTAGGTAGGGATCTCCCTGAGTCTTCCTTTTCCCCATGGGCATGGGTGGTTGAGCTGTGTGCAGTGAGTCAGTCCACACCCGGGGAAAATGTGTAGTTGGTCTTTTGTAATTATGCTGTACCTGGAAAAAGTTTGGCTTCAGAATGATAATATGACACTTCATTCATTGGACGCCATTTTTAAAAGCCTTGTTTTATATAAATGAAAATGTTGTCCAGGCATGGTGGCCCAGCACTTTGGGAGGCCATGGGTGGGCAGATCTCTGGAGCCTAGGAGCTTGAGACCAGCCTGGCCAACATGGTGAAACCCTGTCTTCACTAAAAATACAAAAATTACCTGGGTGTAGTAGGGCATGCCTGTGGTCCGAACTACTTTGTGAGGCCAAGGTAGGAGGATGGCTTGAGCCTGGGAGATTGAGGCTGCAGTGAGCAGTGATCGCATCGCTGTACTCCAGCCTGGGCAACAGAGCAAGACCCTGTCTCAACAACAACAAAAGTGAAAATATTAGTTAATGGACACTAGAGACTGCTAGTAAAAGAATAATGGGCCAGGCATGGTGGCTCAGGTCTGCAATCCCAGCACTTCAGGAGGCCAAGGCGGGCGGATCACTTGAGGTCAGGAGTTTGAGACCAGCTTGGCCAACATGGTAAAATTACCCTGTCTCTACTAAAAATAAAAAGTAAAAATAAAAATAAAAATTAGCCAAGTGTAGCCCCCACTCCATTCTTCTATAGTATTTTGAAAGTCTAGAACTTCCAGGTTACTAAGTGAATTGTAACCCCTTTTAACATACGCAAAACCTTCATTTTCAAAATGCTGTCCTGATACTGGAGCAGGGACACCACTTGAGAGTGTTAGCTCCGCGATGCTGTGAAATTGTGGTGGCAGTGGGAGTGCAGAGGAAGAAAATTGTTGGAATAAAGGGAGGGAGGGAGGGAGGGAGGATAGATGCTTTTGAGGTTTTTAATCTGCGTGACCAGGATGTGTTGGTGGCGTTGCTGACAAACACAGGGAAATGGTGGTGGGAAGAGAAAGGAATGCCCAGAGATTTTTAAGAGAGTAAAGCAAGTCCTGAATAACTTTGCTCAAATCCTATAACATCTAAAAGGAAGCAACTCACTCATCTTTGCTACTAAAGCCTTAATTCTTATATAGTTATTTATATGAGAAGTAAAACATCGTCATAAATTAGAATTGATGTTGAAAGAATGATGAATGATGGCATTGGCTATAACTTTGCATTTCCTTTAAATTTTTGGAGATGATTTGAAGGGTGTTGTAGCAGAATGTATATAAACAACTCAACACATCATCCCAGAGTGTCTCTAACTGTAACTGGGACTAGGGCAAGAGCACAGTCCCAAGAAAAAAAATTGAAAGTCTGTAGTTCAGTTGGGACTCAGGCTAGTCTTATTTTCTTTGCTTTTAGTAAATTTCTATCCAAATAGGTTCCTTTTCTTGGGTAGAGACAGGTTACTTTGTATTGCT
The DNA here is from genome assembly GCF_003255815.1 of Theropithecus gelada. Taxonomy (NCBI): domain Eukaryota; kingdom Metazoa; phylum Chordata; class Mammalia; order Primates; family Cercopithecidae; genus Theropithecus; species Theropithecus gelada. The sequence continues at coordinate 109,143,139 of NC_037671.1, read as the reverse complement.
TTGTCTGATATACTTTTGAATGATTTAGGCTACATTCTTAATTTAGTTCATTTTGGAGGAATATTTCTTAGTTTAATTTGCCTCATTAGCAATTCCTCCTTCTGAAACCTTTTGGGGGTATAGGTATGTATGGCATAGTCTACAAATTGAATGCCTTTACTTGTTTTTTTCTTTTTTGCAGATGTAAGGTGTGTGAGTATGGGGCGGTGGTGGGGGGAACCTGACTTTAACAGGCTATTTCGAAAGATATCCCCTTTTATTTTGTAAAAATGGGTTACCACTTTGAGCACCAGGAGTTTCTGATACATTTGGATCCTAGCAGAGGAAATGGGATTAGATTTAGAAAGATTACTCTGAACTCTGAAGGGCTAATTAAAAAATATATATATCAAGCCCGTCCCCCTCTTTTTTCTTCATTTTTAAAAAGCCCTGTCATTTTACTCCAGGAAATGACAAAGAAAAAAGCAAAGGTTTTGCTTTAGGGATGAAGAGAAAAACTTTTGGCTTAATTTCTTTAAAAAATTCTTTTTGTATAAGCTAAAGATGAAACATATTGCAGTTGCCGAGGGCAAATAATGAAACAAGAAAATATTAACGATTTCTTAACATGCATGTATTTTTATATATTTAATTTGATTTGGATTATTTTTGAGCTGTAATGTCCATTTATGAAAATAGAGGCTCCAAAATGTCAGGATAGCTGAATGGCAGTGGAATAGTGGTCTGTCTAGAGCTTGTTCCAGTCATGACAGCAGCTCCTCCAGGCACCTGCTCCTGAGCGTGGTGCCACCATGGCATCCTGTAAGCTTTTTCAAAGCTAAAACAGTCTCTCCTTTGAAATAAAAAAACTATTTTGCCAATTTTGATTAAAGTTAAGGGTATTCTTGAATAAATACAAATGTGGTCAAATTTCCCCAAATGTGTTTGCTTTTCATAGTTGCTGCATTTATTTATTTCTATTTAATATGTTTTTGAGACAGAGTCTTGCTCTGTCACCTACGCGGGAGTACAGGGGCATGATCAGCCTTGAACGCCTGGCTCAGCCTCCCACCTGATACTCTCGAGTAACTGGGACTATAGGCATGTGCCACCACGCCTGGCTAATTTTGAAATTTCTTGTAGAGATGGGGGCAGCGGGGGTTGGGGGTGGGGGTGTGGTGGGGGGTGTCTCACTCTGTTGCCAGGCTGGTGTTGAACTCCTGGCCTCACGTGATCCTCCTGCCTCTGCTGCCCGCCCAGGTGCTGGAATTGCAGATGTGAGCCACAGCGCCCAGCCCCAGTTGCTGCGTTTATGCCTTTCTTTAGCCAACACGCCTAAATATTGACATCCTCAATTAAGACGCAATATCTTGTCTTTTCCACATCTCAATTATGCAGAAAAATTCAGTTGTGTTTAGTAATCATTCATTATGTCTTACGTCTAAGATTTTATATTAGATGTAAAGAAAAATAAAAAATCAAATTATTTCACTAGCTTGTTAATGTTTGTTCTTTCCCACAACACATTCAGGAATAAGAAAAGAAATCCTCAACAGAGAATATCTACTTTTGGGATGCTGGTTACTGAAAATACTTTAACATCTTTTTTCATTTTATCTTCAGAGAACCACATACATATAGTTTCTGAATTCATACTTTCAGCACATATAATTTCACAGAAGTGTTTTGCCATCTTGTGGAAGTCTTGACTATTTGAAAGTTTAAGAGCAGCAATGGCTATGACACAACTGTGGTCAGAGCTTTTTATACATGACATTCAGGTGACATTGAGTCATGTCTTATCAGCGCTGGTGGTTTCAGAGGAAGAGAACACGGCCTTCCCAGGCTCCCAACACTTTTGTGAACACCTGGTGTAGAAGAGTAACATTTATGCTGGCCGTCTTGAGTGGCTTCATGAGGATTTTATTATTTTTACTATCTTTTTGCTGACGTAATTGGCATTTTCTATGTTTTATAGGGATATAAACATCTTTGATATAATTCTGGCCTGTTTTGGGGGTATCAGATTTATAAAAGTACATCTAAATATGCACCTTGTTTTTTGACAAAGCACATTTCACATCTAATTGAACTTTATGGCCTGGATACTCCACCGTGAGTCCTTTGCACATACATGAGATCTAAGGTGCATAAACCTCGTGGGCAGTGCCTGCCACATACACAGGTGTCCAGTGAATGTCAGTTTCTTACCCTTTCTTTGCCCTCCTCCTTTTGTGAAATGGTATTTGGCTTCCAGGGCCGGTTAGGGCTGCCGGTGCACCACCCTTCCCTGAGATTCAGCATTCCTTTCCTCTGAGCAAGGAACTGGAACAGGCAGCTGATTCTTGCCTAAATCTGATCCCCGGCACTCCTAGCCTGTGATTTCATTGCTGAACCCCGATACTGTAGTCCTCTTTGGATGCAGAGAATGTGAGTGTAAATGCCACTGAGGTTCTTCTGCATCCGTTTTATTTCATGTTCCTCAGTTTTATGTTTTTTATATTTTATCAGTTTTTATTTACCCCCTGCACAGAAGATCACAAAGAAGAGAAAACTACATTAACATACATTGTGCTTTTAAGAATTTCCCCAGTGTTGTGCTGCCATTGTTGGTTTGCTGAGCTACCAAAGACTAAACTATGGGGACGAGTGAAGATGAAGGGGTGAAATCCTCTAGGTTTTAATACAGTTTAATTATTCCTAACAAGTGAGTTATTTCTAACTCGTGAATTATTTGTAACTCATTAGGAATAATTACAGGTGTATAGTTTGGACAATTAAAATATGTTGATAATTTGGAAATGTCATGTTAGTGACTAGTGTTAGATTGGTCTGCACCCCAGCTTTATCCTCAGAGTCAGATGGTAGCATAGTGGCTGCGGTGATTGGGGTTCACTCTCCCTCACTCATTTCAGCTCATGGTATTACTAGTGAGTAGCAAGATCACCTAAAAGAAGGCAAAAGCAAAGGCATAGGGTACAGATCTACTTGGTTTGCAGTGAATCTGCTTTAGGTAAACTCCTCAGATTGCTCAGAGAGTTTTCAGAGTTTTGATACAAACACCCTATAACCATAATAGGAGCAACCAGCCATGAAGGATAACACAAGTCTTTAGCGGAAGACCAAAGATGGTGAATCAGGTAATATCACTAAATACACTTTGAAGTCAAATACTTAATGTTGAATCTTTATTTAAAATATTATATAGGTTTGTGTATATATATGTGGGGGAGTAAGAGAAGGGGACATGCCTAAATAATTACATTAATATAGGAAATATACCTTTTTCAATTCTGCCTCTTTCCATCGCAGTTGATTAGATGACATTAAATGAATATGTTGTTGTGAGCCAGGTGGTATTTTGCAGGGGGTAACACCCTGAAAGCTGTCCTGGTTTCTTAGCGCTGCTCTTTCCGAGTTTTATTTATTGAAGTTTAAACTATTCATAAGACCCAGTGGTAACTGGTGGAAAGATACCTGGGGAAGTTATAGAGGAAATGACTATGACTTTACCATTGCAAATAGATTAATGCAGTTTACTTTTCCCCAACATTTTTATTGACTGTCCTGTCATATCCCTTCTTATATATCATACTTACTATTACCAGCTTTACCTTTGAATTTACCTGCAAACCTAATTTCTCAATAAAACAATAAAAACATATAAAGTATAATATAATTGATGCAATTTTAGCCTCCCTAATGATTTTTTTAAAATACTGTGGTATTTTAATATAAAGTATGACCCAGATACTCTATAATTTAATGATCAAAATGTAAGAATTAATTTCTTAATAACAGTGTTTAAAAATAGCTTGGATGAGATATTCTTTCAACATGTATCCCTGAAAATTATAAATAAATGGTTATTTTTAAATATATCAATGGCCACCTTTAACTGAAAGAGTCCTGGTGTGACAGAATGTTTCATATCCTATGATGTTTTTATACAGAATTTATAACCCTTGTGCTTCCAGAAAGGATTTGAGCTGACTTACAGTAAAACGTTTGTATAAACAAAGACTGCTTCAAGCGGATTACAAGTTCTAAAAAAAGTTTGAAAAAGAGAGAAGCAGACAAACCATGATAATGCAGTTACTGATGAATAATGATTAAATTTAAGACTGCATTCCTGACTACCAAAGTAAAGGGGGAAAAATTGGAATTACCTAATTAGTAAAGTAAAACACTTCTCTTCTCTTTTCTTCTCTTCTTCTCCTCTTCTCTTATCTTCTCCTCCTCTTCTCCTCTTCTCCCCTTCTGCACTTCTCCCCCTCTTCCCCTTCCCTCCCCTCTCCTCCCCTCCCTTCACCTCCCCTCCACTCCCCTTTCTTGAGACAGAGTCTCGCTCTGTCTCCCAGGCTGGAGGGCAGTGGCGCCATCTCAGCTCACTGCAAGCTCTGCCGCCCGGGTTCACACCATTCTCCTGCCTCAGCCTCCTGAACAGCTGGGACTACAGGCACCCGCCACCATGCCCAGCTAATTTTTTGTATTTTTAGTAGAGACGGGGTTTCACTGTATTAGCCAGGATGGTTTCAATCTCCTGACCTCGTGATCCAGCTGCCTCAGCCTCCCAAAGTGCTGGGATTATAGGCGTGAGCCACCGCACCTGGCCAACACTTCATTTCTTAAGAAAGGGATATTATTTTTCTTTTATTATATTGTAAAAGGAAATACTTTATAAGGGAATATATACTCTTGAAAATAGTGAATAATGAGGCCAAAATATGAGTTTTTAATACAGTGCTTAAAAAGTGGTTTCATATTTGGAAAAATTACCAGAGGCCTAAATTAGGTGTCATTCCACATAAATGATTGAATGATTGTCTATTTTTGCTGTAATTTGCTTAACTACCTTGTTAGTCTGTCTAAAGAAGTAGCTTACTGAACCCATTTTTATTTCACAATAATATTTAAAAATAATTGTTTTATAAGCATAAAATGTATACCAGGGTGGAAACCCATTTAGTCAGGAAAGAGTTGAATTGTGAATAGAGTGTTGTTTTTATACATGTGTTTTTCTTTGTTTTGAGGGATAGTTGTGTGACATTTGTAATTTAGCTTGTTTTTCTGGGAGAATATTTCTGATCCTTGGGTTTTAAGATGAGGGCTCAAGATTAATTCATGAGACTAGTGATGGTCTAAATTTTACAGAACAAACATGCCACTAATAGCTTAATAGGATGATAACAGTTTATATCTGTGAGTGAATTTATGTGCTTTATTTTTCTTGAACTTCTTGACTTGAATACATTATAAAATTGGAGCAGTGCTCCTAAGGAGTAACGTGGAACACGCTCGTGGGCCCGCCTCCCGCAGAAGGCCAGTGCGGGTGGCGGGGACACCGAGGCCGGCTCGATTTCCCCATCCTGCCCACCACGGCTGGTCGTGGAAGAAGCTCAGGCTGCCGTGGCTCCTGTGCACTTTGGTTGCTGAGAGTGGGTGTGAGAGCAGGCCGGTGAGCAGTGGGGGCAGGGATCTTGACACCAGCCCTGGTTGGACTCCACACCCTTCTGGCCATTCATTAGCCTTTGGGAGTGGGGAGCAGGGTCTGTTGAAAGAGGCAGCCGGGTCATGCTCCTGTTAGTAAGGGAACTAGACTTTTTTGAGCCCAAAACCATACAAGAGAATTCAACAGAAAGAGAATTTAATGTATATGTTTATTCTTGTAAAACAATAATATTGTAGTAAAACTTACATCTGTGTGTTTGTTGGCCAAGCTAGTCATTTATGCCTGCCTTCGAGTAGGCGAAAATCCTTGGAGTCTGGCAATTCTTCCTTGTAGAGAGTCTTCAAGAAGACTTCAGCTCCAGCTTTATTCTTTTGCATCTCATTACCTCTGGGAAAATTACTCACTGGGCATTTTGTGACGTTCTCAACCTCTCAATTCCAGGGCTAGGGCTTTTAAAATCGGGTCAACTGCATAATTGTGAAACAGTACTGTGTCAGCTTTACGCACTTTTTATTTATTTATCCATTTATTTATTTTAAGACACAAAAACTTATAAATTGGCAAATTGTTTTTCAGTGTTTTCCCCTCCACAGGGCTTTAAAAATATCCTGAGTTATTGGGGTTAGATTGGGTGGTTGGAAAGCAAAGCTCCAAGCGCTAGGACGGCTGCCCTCTGCAGCTTCAATGCAGGGATCAACTCGGCCCCCTTAGCTGGCCACTGGTGCTTAAAACGGTTTTTGTCAAATGCCGGAGTTTCACAAATATAGAAGTAGCAGTTATAGAGGTGGTTTTGCAAGTCCCTTGGAACATTCATGCAGGTCTACAGTCACTCTTAATTTGAATGAGAAAGAAGATGGTAGAAACTATTTTTATTTTCTCCTGGGAGCAAGAGAAAAGGAAGGCTAGAACTCTGTACTGTGTAATTTTAAAAAAAGAAAAAAATCGGACTCCATTGAGATTCTTTCTTGTTTACTTTTTGTTTTACTCTTGCTGTCTCCTAGTGTGTTTGACTAATGTAAGTCTTCCCCCAGGAATATGAGAATATGTGGTTCCGTCCGCCTCATAACCTTCCTGGATATTTTTATAATTTATCATCAGCTGACACTGCCTGGGTAGAATATTCTTACCACTCCCTCTGGCTGCTGGAAGTCTGAAATTACATCTTTGTCTTTGAAGTCAGGCATACTGTTAGCGTTGCTATGGTGACAGGGTGGGTAATGGCCTCCGCAGACAGGAGATTGGTATTTAGCGTTTAAACACTGCTGTACACAAGGCCTTGATTTTTAGAGTGGTTACTGAACTATCCCCTTTTAGTAAATGTTTAAAAATTACATTTTTACATGGTCTTACTAGATTAATAGTCATGGTTTATTTCATTTTAACTGCAAGGATAAAAGCATTATTCCATTAAATGGGCAGCTTTTTTTTCTCTTTTGGTTTATGCATTATTAACACAGGCTTTCCTGTTTTGCTTGTAACATTTTATAGGCTTTCTCAAACATGCAGTCAGATTTGCTCTGTTGCTCCTTTATTTTTTGGACTTAACCCATCATCTGCTTGATCTTGGACAGTTTCAGAGGAGATAAAGTTCTAAGGAACTAAGCTTTTAAAATATTAAAAATGAAGTTCTTTAAAAAAAAAAAAAAAACTATATGAGATAACATTGAATCAAGATGTCTCTTTGGTTTCAAGTTTCTAGTTAGCCCCTTTCCTGAACTATACCCTCACATGAGACGGTAAAGGAAGGACAGTTTATGGTTCTGGAGAACCGTTGGACATTTTGAAAATATCTTAGTTGATGTAACTTTTGAAGCAGTATGCTCTGACATAGCCTGTATGGAATAAGACCGTTTGCACACACATATATATGATTTTTTTTCATTTGTGATTATTTTTTCTTTAGAATAAAGGTGAATCTTAATAATTTGTATAGTATATACAGGTCCCTGTTTACCTGATACATAAACTCCTACTAAAACATCATTTTTAATGTCTTGTGATACGGAATTTATTACTTTATGAGGTATTTTATTTGTGGTAATTTAAATTGTTTAGGAAGTTTTTCCTTATTAGCTCGAACTGTTTTTTGTTTTGTTTTTGTTTTTAATCCTGGTTCTACTTCTGTCTTCTTAAACCACACAAGGTAAATCTGAATCCTTCTTCTATATAATGGCTTATTTGAAGTTAGTTTTCATTTACTTGGATTTCCTCGGGCTATTAATAGTTACTTTAACTATTTCCGCCACTATGTGGTCTCAGGTTCCCCCTGCACCCTATTCTTAATTCCTTAATGAGCTTCGTTTTTGTGTAAGCACCTCTAAATGTAATATCCACAACCAAAGGGCAGGCTCCAAAGGCATGGCTGGTGGAGGCCACCTGGCCCGCTTTGTGTGGTACTGTCACACTGCCGTGTATCAGAGGCGTCGGTCTGCAGGGCTTTGCAGCAGCTGCGGCCCACTCTTGCCACTGTGATGGGAGCTGCTCTGAAGGATACATCTCATCCATCCTGCACCTGAGCTTAAGTGCTCATCGACCCTTCCCGACTGCTGTTGGACTGGGTCGGGGCTGTTGTTCAAGCTTGCTAATGTGTGTTAGGATCCTGAATCTGGCATCTATTGTATTTAGTATAATTCTTAGCTTTGTGTCCCCTCTAAATTTATGTCTCATGATGGCTCTTAATATAGAAAGTTAAATAGGCTAAATCCAGAGCTTTCTGACATTCTGGTTATTGCCATTCATCCAGGTATAATAAACCTAGGGCTGCTGTATGTTCCAGGCCATACATTACATATTAACCACAATCCTGTCCTAGAGACTTTATCTGAGGCTGGGTGGGAATCCAGAACAACCAGGACTATAGTCCTTGCCGTATGTGTTACAGTGCTGTCTTCCAGAATGACTTATTGTGGCTTATATATGACTTCCAATGACATAACACATATAAAGGCTCTGTAATAATTGAAAGTTATACATAATTTGCTGTTGAGATAATTTTATCTTTATCGAGTTTTCTGCCTGAGAGAAGAAAATCTACCTTTTAAGCTAGTTCACCTTGCCACCTGAGTGATATGCCTCAGCTCCTTCCCTGTGTCCAGGAGGAATGGCCAAGATAAACATCAAGAAAAGGTAGGAGAACCTGTGCCCATCTCCAGATGGGCCCTAGAAACAGAGCCTGAATGTCATGGGGTCCAAGGCAGAAGATACTCACTCTAGACTTGGGATCTTAGAAATGAAGCAGCCCCATTTCAGGGGCCTAAGATTTTAGGGAGGAGGTCTGTTGGTCTCAGAAACCCTATCCCGTTAGGAAGGTTACTGGAGGCCGCAGGTGGTGGAAGCAGTGCCCGCTCTATTTCCTCACCTTCCTGTGTTCATCTGTGTATCTGCCAAGTGCCCTGTGCTTTGCTTTTTACCACCAACTGCTTGACAACCATCCAGGACTGCTGGGTTCTGGACATAAGGTCAGACAAAACTGGCCTAGTCTTTTCTAGGGATATAAACCTTGGGGAAGACATGCACGGTGGCCTGGTACTGGGGACAAGAGCTGGGCCCCTGCTTCTGTCGTGCGAAGGGGCTGCCTCTAGCGGGGGAAGGAAGTGGGAGGCAAGTGCGCCACTCAGAAAAAGACATTCTTTTTTGAATGAGTCCCAGGTACTTTTGTGAATTCATGGAGGCTGACCCATAATTTCCACTCGGACTTGTCATACACTCTCCCCGCTTCTTCCCCCCACCCTTCTCTCAGACGCCAGGACTCAGTGAGCTCTGGGCATGGGAGCCTGGGAGGCAGAGCACTTACAAATGAAAATTTTTCAGTAAGTTTTATAGACCGGAAAAAAATGGCTTCAGACCAGTGCTGGTAGCAGTGGAGTGGCAGGTAGGAAATAGTCCTCTGGAGGTGGCCTCTAGGGACAGCAACCCTTTCTGTGGTCAGTCCGTAGGCCCTCTGCTAGGTCATCATGGAGGCTTCTTTAACCGGCCTGCAGTTTGGGCTTGAGTTTGGGGTGAAGGGTGGATGATAGCTTCTTACTCCACTGATATCTTAATGAGATTTCCATTCATTGTATTTTGCATCTCCCTCCAAAAGGAAAAATATATGAGTGAATTTTGTTGATAGCGTGTGTAGCAGGCAGGTTGTTGCAGGGACTTTGGGATATTCTGGACCAGCACTGTCCGGTAGAACTTTCTGCAGTGATGAAGACAGTCCCTATCTGTGCTGTCCAGTATGTCAGCCACTTGCCATATGTTGTTATATACCACCTGAAATATGGCTGGCAGGAGGAATTTGGCATTTTAGTTAAATTTAAATACCCTCATGTGGCTAGTGCCGACCATACTGGACAGTGCAGTTCTAGATTATGGATCCCGTATGGTCAGGATCTTATTACAGACTGAATTTGGTGAAAATAACAATGTGCTTACGTTAACACTCTCAGATTCTTGGCATATAAGTTATTGATTTGTAATGTATTCTGAGCTAGCGTTTAAACTTACCTCATTTTTATAAGGGGACAAGAGATTGAAGGAACAAATATATTTTAGATGTAGAGTTTATCTGTTGCAGGGTTTGGCATGTAGGCCGGGAACTAAGATTCCTGGAGTAAGAATGGCACACTCGGTGAAAGAGGGCAGTGCACTTGGGTGCGGATTTACAAGTGACAGAGCCACCGCGCCCCACTTCTTTCTCCTTGCCTCTTTCTCTAGGTTTTCAGTTGTCTCTATTTATTGAAAACGGTTATTACAAATGAGTTGAGTACCTTGAAGATCTCCTGTGGACATTCCCACTTCCCTCCCACATACACACCAGTACCAGGGTCAGCTTCAGGTAGTAGGATGGCACAGACTCAAGGTCGGGCAGAGGTGTGAGCCACAGAAGCAGAGTGGCAGGCCGAGTTCCAGCGTTCTGGCTGCCAGGATCACTGTACAGGTTTAAGAAGCTGGAGCTTTAGGATATGGAGTGTCCATCACTTGGCATCTTTCTCATAGCCCAGGTGGCATCTGAGAAATAGGTTAGGGTTGATTTGTACCCTATGGTTTGGTAAATAATGTCACTTGAATGTATACAAATGATGTCTGTTGATATTTAAAACATGTTTCTTTCTGTTTAATTGTAAAGGAGATCAGGAAGACTTTTCTCCCATGAGTCTCAAATAATTCCATAGTTAGAATCTGGTAATTTCAGGCCAGCCTAGGGCTTTTCAGGACTCTGGCTTTTTAAGGCTGGTATCCTCATTTGCTGGATGAGTAGGGGTTCTGCTGATGGAGATAATGACGCCAGGATACCCATGTGTTGAGTCCATCTTGCTGCCCCTTCCAAGCCCCCCGAACAACTGGAGTTCTGTATTCTGCTAGGGAATCTGTTATGTGGTGTCGCCTTCCTCTTAGACTTACTTCATTCACTTTTTTAGTGCTCTGCATGTTTCGAATTTTCATAAGAACTGCATTTTACATTCAGTGTAATATCGTTGGGTAGTTAGAATAATATGTTCCAGGATCTGTGATTCATTTGTCACCCGTCTTCCAAACTCAACTTTGGCTTGTTGTCCACATCCATCTCACTGCACGCTGCAGTCTACCATTTGTAGTCCAATCCATGTCTTCTGGCTCTGTTTCCTGATATCAGGAGGTTAAAGACTAACTTGTTTTCTCATAGTCGCAGCCCCGCACCTGGGAACATCTTTTTCACTTCTAAACAGTTTATCTCTGTTCCCCCCTACCCCCTTTAAAAAGAAAGAAAAACACTAGGAATGAGTAATACTGATTTCTCAGTATTTGTTTGATTCTGTGGCATACTGTACACTTCGGCATGAAAAGTAGATGGATGGGTTATTATTGCTAGTTGTTCTTACTCACTCAGTCTATAAACCTAATTCATTTTATTTATGATGGGAGAAGGAGAATTTATGAATTCATTTTGTTAAGCAATTCTTGAGCCTTTGTAGTGTGCTATTATGATGGATACATTCCTGGTTTGAAGAAATACAGAGTCCCTAAGATCGTGAAGCACTTTTCAGCTAAATACGTTTTGTTGCAGTATACTTTTACCCATCTTGTTGAAGGACATTTAAATGTTGTCCAAATGTCTTAAGTATTTCTTTTGAATAATCATTATTTTTAATTACAGTCTAGATTTCTCTTTCCTCTTTTGTGAAATAATAGTCTTCCTCATTCCTTTTGGAAAAGTCAGTAATCTGGGTAATTTCTGCTAAAAAAGCTCTCATTAAAACGAAGGGGTGATTGTAGTCCAGTTAATGAAGCAAAGCAAAAAAAAGATGATGAGGCCAGGAACGATAGGGAGTTAGTTTACTAATGAAGCAAGGTACTTTTAAAGGTAAGGAAAAATAAAGGAGCCCCTTTCTTTTCTTTCAATGTGGTCATTACCTGGGATTTTCAGTTAAGTAAAATCATTAACTACTCATATGTGCCTCAACCTAAACACCAAACCCCAAAGACTATTTAATTATCGTACTTTGGTTAATAAGATTACGGGAAGGTTATTAAATGAGTCTGTGGGACTTGCCTGGGAAAGATGAAATGCAGAATGAAATGTTTTCTCTATTGGGAAGACCACTTGGCTTGTGTTGTTTTTAATGGTTGAGCATAGTATCATTCTGTTTATGAAGGGTGAGTGTGGGAAAATTATGTACAGTTCTCGGTATCCATAGGGAATTGGTTCTAGGACCCCCACGAGTACCAAAATCGTAGATGCTCAAGTTCCTTACATAAAGGTAGCAGTTGTAAGTAACCTACCATCCTCCTACATACTTTGAATCATCTCTAGATTACTTATAACTAATGCAATGTAAATGCTTTATGAATAGTTGTTGTACTTTGCTTTTTAATTTGTATTATTTTTACTGCTTTTCCTCCCCCAATTTTTTTTATCTGCTGTTGGTGGAGTCTGCTGACACAGAACCCGTGGATAGGGAGGACCAACTGTACCTCATTCTGTTCAAAACGTCTTGCTTAATTTGATCTGTTTATTGTAACAGTGTGTAGGGTTTTGTACTTAAAATCTCTTAAAAGGAGGGTCAGGAGGGTTGTAGTGTTCTATTATTAAAATATTTTTAATAAAATTTTATGAGAAATCTTTAGAAAGTGTGACAGTGTAAAGGTTAAATTGTCCGACTACATCATCTGAGTCAGAGTCCTTTTAAAATATATGATCAGTTTTAAAAATAGAGATTCTTCTCCATCTCTCCCGGGTAAGTAAATAAAACATAATGTCCACCATCCCCTCCTGCCTTTCGATCCATGGTGGCGGGCGGGAGGTCTGCACACCAGGCTGCTCTCTCTGGTTTGCTGTGTGGCTGCACCTGTGTGCTGGTGAAATTTTCATTCAGTATTGTCTGAAGATTGTCAACTTACTTGTTTTTTTTTTTCTCAAGACGGAGTCTCACTCTGTTGCCCAGGCTGGCGTGCAGTGGCGCGATCTCGGCTCACTGCAACCTCCGCCTCCCAGGTTCAAGCGATTCTCCTGCTTCAGCCTCCTGAGTAGCTGGGATTACAGGCATGCACCACCATGCCCAGCTACTTTTTGTATTTTTAGTAGAGACGGGGTTTCACCATGTAGGTCAGGCTGGTCTCGAACTCCTGACCTCGTGATCTGTCCACCTCAGACTCCCAAAGTACTGGGATTACAGGCATGAGCCACCACGCCTGGCCGATTGTCCCCTTCTTAATTTAACCCACAACCAAAACAAAACAGAAATTTCTGGGTTTTTGTAGGGAACTGGGCTGTGTACATGTGTCCTGAGGCATCTGTTTGTATGATGGACATCCTTATTGACTCATAGTGCGTTTTTCTGGACATTGATGTAACGGAATTAATGTCCTTAAAATAATTTATTCTAATTTAAGGTAAAATAAAAGTATATTTTCATTTGGTAATTAGTTTAATCAGTAAAAGATAATGTGAATAAACTTTGCTTTTGACAATGTATGGGCCTTAAAAGTACTATTTTTTTTTTATGTATTGATTTTGCTTATGTGTTTAGTTTGAATGGGTTTGGGTATACATTCCTTTGAGTCAGTATTCATGGTGCAGTTATTTGCTACAGTCTTAAAAATTCAAGCAACAATTTCACTACTAGTCTTCGCATTTCATTTTTATGTACTTAAAGGTCAGTTCTAAAGTGAGGGAGAACCCCAAATTATTCTCTGGAGTAAAAAGCAACTGATAAACTAGAATGTGATTCAGATTGAGGAAAGCCACAGGGTTTTAGAATTACAGGCACAAAGCACTTTACTATATTTTTTTAAGGCATGAAGTTAGAGAAATGATTTTGTTGAGTAAAGAAGCAGAATTATTCCCTGTGCATTTTATGAAATAGAATCCTAGGAAGTGTTTCCTCTCAAGTTAAGGGTGCCGTTTAAAACAAACAAACAAAAAACCAGTGCAAAGTGGTCCACCTTTCTATCTTTTTGAAAAGGAAAAATCGTTGTAAAATGGAACATTGATTCTAAATTTGAAGATTTCTGTGTTCCCACAGAAAAGGAAAGAAATCACTCTCTTAGGAAACAAAGAGACAAACCCCAAACCTCTAACCCAAATCCCTGAGCTTTTGCGGAGACAGACACTGCTTACTCTAGAAAGAAGGGTGCAGCTTAACATCCCTAAACACGCCCCGTGTGCGTGCTCTGTGGCAGAGTGCGCAGGACACGGGGCTGCTTCATGGAAACCAATCCTGCAACACTCTGTACGTTTAGTCAGGTTTCTCTGTCAGATAACAGGCCTCCGTGCAGACTGTTCAAATGATACTTTGAAAATATGATGTTATTCCATACAACTTTGAGGTGTGTAATTTTGGAGAGTGAAATGAAAGAAATCACCAGTCAGGCTGTTTAGGAAGTGGGGAAATGCCAACTTTGCCTCTTCCGGGCAGTGCTGTGGTGATACCCTGGGCACAGCCTCGGGCCCTGCCAGCAGCGGCTTGCTGGCTGGTGCGGGGTCTTCTCCCAGGTCCGCTGCCTTGCACGGGCAGGACAGTCAGGTGAACACAGGCGGCTCCGTTCACCTGATCCTGGGCCCATTCTCCACTCAAGTGCCTTCTTGGTGGAAACCTGGTGGTCCTTAGCAGCACTGGGAGTATTTGAAGACTAGGCCAGAAGGGCACGGTCGCTGTGTGAGCCGCGCTTACCTCCTGTTGAATGTGAAATTGGTACAGAGGTGGGACGCACTGGTTGTTTCTTGAAGTACAAATAAATGGGCACACGGGGCTGGGAGCAACTCTTGTCTGATCTTGTTTATGATTAGTGTTTTGTTTACTGAGGAATGTATTTTTAAAAAGAAAATTTGTATTCTCTGTATTTCGAAATAAACATAATGTTTGGGTAGGGAGCAGCCTGCCACTTCTAATCTCTTATTAAGTCAATTTCACTGTAACGCTGACCCTATTTTTACTCAAAAGGATGGACTGATTTCTCTGATAGAATAATTTTATATATACACAAATATTCTTAAAAATACTATAGAAAGGTAAATGATAATTCAGCAGGATTTTCCTCTTTTGCCGTTAATGTCTTTCAACAGTTATTTTTAAAAAGCTGTGTTATAAAATTTTATTTTTTAATTTTAGAAAAAAGTTTTTCAGATGTCTGTCCCTGTGTCTATTTCTTTTCTCTTTTGGGGCGTGTTGGGGGCCGTGGCGGGAGACAGGGTTTGGCTCTGCCACCCAGGCTGGAGTGCGGCAGCACAATCACAGCTCACCACAGCCTTGACTTCCTGGGCTAAAGCGATCCTCCAACTTCAACCCCCCAGGTAGCTCGGACTACAGGCAGACACCACCACCCGGGGCTAATTTTTTTGTATTTTTAGTAGAGATGGGATCTTCCCATGTTGCCAGTCTGTTCTCAAACTCCCATGCTCAAGGGGTCCGCCCGCCTTGGCTTTCCAAAGTGCATGGATTACAGGTGTGAGCCATCACACCTGGCCAATTTTCTTTTCCCTCCCCTCCCCTTCTCTTTTCGAGATGGAGTCTTGCCCTGTTGCCAGGCTGGAGTACAGTGGCACGATCTCGGCTCACTGCAACCTCTGCCTCCCGGGTTCAAGCAATTCACCTGCCTCAGCCTCCCAGTAGCTGGGACTACAGGCATGCACCACCACGCCCGGCTAATTTTTTTTTGTATTTTAGTAGAGACGGGGTTTCACCATTTTGGCCAGGATGATCTCCATCTCCTGACCTCGTGATCCACCCACCTTGGCCCTGCCAAAGTGCTGGGATTACAGGCGTGAGCCACCGCGCCTGGCCCCAATTTCTTTAGAAGTATTATGTAGTTAGTTATAGTGTATTTTGGTAGGTTCTGTCTGTTTTAGGGGGCTTAAAAGTCACTCTTTGTTTTGCCTGCACTGATTGTATTTGTGTTGCATTTTTGCATCAAGTAATGAAGTTAGAGTTAGATTAGGAAATAAGAAATCTGTGCAGTGATGTTAGTTTTCTCTTTTTAAAAATTGCTCTACTGGTTATCCTAATCACATAGTTAATATTTTCATTATAAAGTTGAGATGATTACTATTTTCTCTTTCTTTCTCTGTGTGTATTCATGGATAATTTCTTTTAGAAGAACGGTCATATTCTATGTACTGTTTTTATTATCTACTTGGAAAATGTAATTTCTTGTCAAATACAGTTGCATAGGTCATTTTAAATGATTGCATAGCATTCATATGGAATAAGCCTGTTTAAAAAAAATTAAAGAATCTAAATAGACTATATAACTATTGCTTAATTTAGTTGTCTTTTTTGTTATATTACTCTTTAGTGTTCAGAATGATACTTAAGCATTTAAAAAATTCTAAGTAGTATTTATGAAAATGGATCAAATGCTACATAAAATCAAAACCATGGAAGAGTTTGTTTTGTAATCAAATAAATCTCCTGAAACCAAAACAAACTTTTCTCAGTATATTTATTTGACATTCTTCTTGTTCACAGAAATTGTATAATATTTATCTTGCACAACAGAAATTTTAAATGTGCTTATGAGGTAGCAGTCCGAGAGGCAGGATATATAATAGTCTCTAGCATGAACTATGCCCACGTGGCTTAGGTTTGGACTCTGGAAACGGTTTTCTGTTCCCTTTTCTTTAGTATGAATATGTGCTTGCCAATTATGGAAAGCAGCTGATTAATCGCACTTGAAGGAGAAATTCTTCTCCACTGCTCTTTTGTTTCAGTTTCAGAATCTCTCTGTCGCCCTTGGAAACAGTCAGAAGGATTCTGCCCCTTGGCCTGCAGTTGTGGGGGATGTTGTCCCCAGCCTTCCCCAAAGCCTGTCATCATGGACTCAGCCGCATGCCTTATTAACTTATCTTGCCACCTTTGGCTTGTCAAGACGATGAGCTGTCAAAGCTTGCAGTGACATCAGTAGTATGTGACTTGAATGGATATACCACATATGCTGAGTCAGCTCCTTTTCATTCTCTTTGACATCAGAAAAGCAGGTGCTAAGTCTCATTTTGAGAATTTATTGGTATCTGTTGCAGATACTTTAGAGACCACTCTCCTTATCAGACTAATAGCCAAATGGAACCTAATAGAGTGTTTTGGCATTTAAAGCCTAAAATTCTGCTCATTTCTTCTGAGGGGGAAAAAGAAGTCCCTTCATCCCTCATGTGCTGTGAGACCACAGAAAGGCTAATTTAATATTCTGTGTAGGGAAAATCAGGATATGATTATTTGAGAAATTTGTGGTTTTAAATTCTTTTATGATGGCATAATTTTATGCACATACTCAGGACATGGAATGTTATGTATGTGTGTAACAGTTGAAAGTTTGGAATCATTGATTTTACAAAAAAAGAATATAGATTTTAAAACCATCTTCTTTTTTTGACAGCCTAACCTCAGTTGAAGTATGGATTCTCTTAATGGAAAAAAAAACTATTTTCATTAATATTTTAGCATGATTTAACACTAAGGTTATTATATAAGTCTTATATATGTGATCTGTAAAGGTTTTGTTTTAGATATTTGGGGGAGAATCAGCCTTGGTTCTTTTCTGTTTTAGCTTGTAGGAAATGAAAAATATATAAACAGTCCAAGTGTCAGTGTAGATGAGGTGCTAAATAAATTGTAATGAGCACCAGAGGACAGAAGAATGTGTTAATCTCAAAGCTGCATGATGGTTTTTGTGTTGTGAAAGGTTAGCTTTTCAATTGTAAGACTTAATTACTTTTCAAATGAATATTTCATAAGAGTTACTTTGGCATTGAATATACAGCTACATATGTGTCCTCTTCCCTATGTGCTGTATGTTGCTTATCAGTAGTTTGAAATTTAGTTATTTCCTCTACTTTTCTTTTGCATAGAGCAGCTGGGATCAAGAGTTTCTTATTTTTATTTTTTAAACACATTTTTTTTTAAAGCTTCAAAGGAGTAACATAATTCTGCAGTGCTTTCCCCATCATTACTTTGTTGATGCCTATCTGGAATGTGGTTGCACAGTTTATTTCATTTTCTCAATTTTCTAGGCTTGCCTGGGGTTTTCCACCCTTTGTAGAGGCACCTGTCTTCCTCCAGATGTGCCCGTTGTTCTGAAGCAGCTCTTTCTTGCTCAGTCTTTCTCCATTTTATCCTTAAAAAGTATGGAAAATGATTGTCACTTAAGAAAAGTCACTGTTGGTTATTCCATGACTGCTCTGCCTAGTTTAGCAGGCGTTAACTGAGTAAACTAAGTCTGCACTTCAATCGGTGAATGTGTATTAATAGTTGTAGAAAGCATAGATTAAACACATATTAAATTTAAAATATAAACCTAGTGGTTTCAATTTAGGGGAAAATTTGTTGTAATACAAATATGGATAACCGTTAGTAGCCTCTTTTTCTAGATCTTTTATATTTAATGCGGTTTTGAAATTTTGGAACCTAATGGAGAATTGTAGTTTGCTAATTATTTTTGGGGGAAGTTTGTAAACAATAAGATTTTTTTATTGTTAGCTGGATTGTCCAAAAGTCATATTTAAATATACACTTGCACTTTATTGCAGACTATGAAAAAAAATTATTAATCTTTAATAAGTTATGAGACTTTTCAGACTAGACTTTTAAAGTTGTGTCTTTTAAGTTGTGGGCAGTGTATACTTGTTTTAATTACTAGGATGTATTATTTATTTACAGGCGTGCTTTGCTTTTATTTTCTTTTAATGCAGTACCAGCACAACCAAATGAGAGCTCTGATTGTCCTTATCACAGGGACCACAAGTTCTCGTAGAAAGCTGAGATATTTAGGATGTTTTGCCTATTTTCTTTCCAATAAGTGGGACTAGTACATACAGTACATCTGTATGTACTGCTAATTTATCATTCAACAAGACAGGCCCACAGCCAAACCAATTCTAATTAACCATTTCTTGCTTAACTTGAAATTTACATTAAAATCCTTTAAAGTGTGTAGGTAATACTTCAATGGTATATTGCAGTCCTCGTACATAAGATTTAAGAAGGCATACTTTAAAATCTTGTTTATTTTCTCGTTTTGGTAGTGTAAATGCTTAAAACCAGTGTTTCAATTTAAGGGAAAGTTACTACAATACAGACATAAATAACTTTTCTCTTTTTTTGAGACAGAGTTTTGCTCTTGTTGCCCAGGCTGGAGTGCAGGGATGTGATCTTGGCTCACTACAACCTCTGCCTCCCGGGTTCAAGTGATTCTCCTGCCTCAGCCACCCAAGTAGGTGGTATTACAGGCACCTGCCACCACATCTGACTAATTTTTCTGTATTTTTAATAGAGATGGGATTTCATAATGTTGGCCAGGCTGGTCTGGAACTCCTGACCTCCGGTGATTCACCAGCCTCATGCTCCCAAAGTGTAGGGATTACAGGCATGAGCCACTACGCCCGACCATAAATCACTTTTTTTTTTTGTTTTTTGTTTTGAGGCTGAGTCTCGCTCTGTCGCCTAGGCTGGAGTGCAGTGGCGCGATCTCGGCTTACCACAACCTCCGCCTTTCGGGTTCAAGCAATTCTCCTGCCTCAGCCTCCCAAGTAGCTGGGATTACAGGCATGTGCCACCATGCTCAGCTAATTTTATATTTTTAGTAGACATGGGGTTTCTCCATGATGATCAGGCTGGTCTCAAACTCCTAACCTCAGATGATCCACCTGCCTCGGCCTTCCAAAGTGCTGGGATTACAGGCATGAGCCACCATGTCTGGCCGTAAATAACCGTTAATAGACTTTTTTTCTGGCCTTTTTTTTTTTTTTTTTAAGTAACTTAGCCCATTTTCTTCTTCTCAGTCTTTGCTCTTTGTTAATGTTGATAACACTGTCTTACTTTTTAATTGCCTTGATTAGAAGTTACTAGAGATACATAAGCCTAGTCTTTTGGGGGATTTTGAAAGGGTCATAGTATTCTTACTGTCTTTCAAAGTCTGCCTTACATTTGAACATTGGAAGATAACGTGTTGCTGAATACAAATTAGTTTTATGCACACACATACACATAGCCAAATGCATACACATATCCACACATACAAATTCACACACAGTCTTTTCAGATAAAAATATTTGGTGGTATTAAGACACAAATCACCATAGGAAATGTCATTAAATAGATATGAAAAAGTCATGAAGATAAATTAGCTGTCACCCATGAGGTTAATGATTAATTTGGAAATGGGTTTTTTCCTCCTGATGCTTTCGTCTTTTGACTGATTTTCACTGCTCTGTAAATGATGAGTGAGAGGAAAGGAGGAGGGAGAGAATGTGTGTATGTTTGTACATTTGCTACATAAGTTTTGTTTCAGTGCTTTAAAAACAAAAGAATATTAATTTGCCCTATATATTCCATTTGAAATAAAAATTTCCAATCTGTTATGGATTATATTATATATTATATTCATTGTTATGAAAATTTAAGTTTTGACTTTTCTGAATGTATATAAAGTCATTTGAACTTATTAATGAGGTCAAATTATTCTTTTTTATAACGTAGACTTATATTTGAAACATAGATGCTGTATGAACCTCCTTTTGGGGGTTTCTGTGTATATTGAAATTGGTGGTAAGGTTTGCAAGGAACTTTGGCTCATCCAGTAGGGTGCCCTGTTTTAAATTTTACTTTTCTTTTTTTTTTTTTTTTTTTTTTTTTGAGACGGAGTCTTGCTCTGTCACCCAGGCTGGAGTGCAGTGGCCGGATCTCAGCTCACTGCAAGCTCCGCCTCCCAGGTTTACGCCATTCTCCTGTCTCAGCCTCCCGAGTAGCTGGGACTACAGGCGCCCGCCACCTCGCCCGGCTAGTTTTTTGTATTTTTTAGTAGAGACGGGGTTTCACCGTGCTAGCCATGGTCTCGATCTCCTGACCTCGTGATCCGCCCGTCTCGGCCTCCCAAAGTGCTGGGATTACAGGCTTGAGCCACCGCGCCCGGCCTAAATTTTACTTTTCTTTCAGTTAAGTAAATTTTTGTCATTGACATATGCGAAGTTCAGATTTGTGTAGACTTTCGGGGCACTGAATTTGTTTCCTGTTCATTCGGCCCTGGGAAGGACTGTCCTTTTCTCCTCATAGGTCACAGGTGACCTTTCCTGGTCCCTGTCTGCAGTCTCTTTCCTGCAGGGAGCTGTTTCCCGTTAGTGTAGCCACTGTCCTGAGCTTTAACCAAGCGTCTGTAAGCACCTCACCTGGGAAATGATTATCGTAAACTGTTGTTTTGGTAATGCTGTTTGGTAGCCAGCATTTTAATTTTAGTCTACTGTAAATTGATACAAATATTTGAACATTTTGTTCATTTTGCCGTTTTATAAAAAATGAGAAAGGGGAAATTGAGAGGAACAATATTAGTGATGAAAATATCTATATCTGAAAAATGTAAAGATATGAAACACTTGGGGAAGATGAGTACAGAAAATCTTTTGTCTTAAATTGACTATTCATTGCCCCTTAGCAAGAAAGTAAATCCCCATTGAGCATTATGTTTTAGAATGTAAATTAAGCCTTTGTTTTCCTTCATCATTCTCATCCTCTTTGTCATGCTCTCTGGTGGCAGAACCCCATCCAGCTCCCACTGATTTCAGCTTTTGCTCTTTGGTTTTGTACATGCTTTTAGAAATACCCAGTGTGAATGGAGTATCACCTGGAGTCTCAACATTCCCATCACCTTCAGTGGTTATAGGATTGTAGTCTGCTGGGGTTAGTTGGATCTGGATTTGAATTCTGGTGCCACCACTTCTAGCTCTGTTACCTGAGCACTTCATTTGACTTTTCTGTTTGTTTTGCTGGAAATGGGAGTAAAGGCTTCTTCCTCACAGGCTGATTGTCAGGATCACTAGAGATCATGTACTGCAGTGCCTCAGTGCATGGCGGTGATTTGTGTTGGGAATGGTTACTCTGGCCTGTGGTGTGTGCTAGCTGCTTGGAGTGAAGGGTGCAAGCCCCTGGGAGCAGGTGTCTTCTGTGAGTGGAGTCCAGGTGGAGAGGTGGCCCCAGGGAGGTGCTCCGTGTGCACGCAGCTGCACTGTTGAAAAGGATGGCTCACTTCCAGTCCAATGGGTTCTGTTCATGGATTGAAACTTTCCATAGGCTGAGGATTTAACTTCAATTTAGTATATTTCTGGCAAACACATTCCAGGTTCCAAACAGTGTGACCTAGCGATGGACTTGAGTAGTATAACTTACTTATAAATTATTACCTCAGTGGACACTGAGTAAAGACGTATCTTGCTTTTATATCTCAGTAGATTTGTGTGTGTTTGCATGTGTCGACAAAGTTATCCAGAAAATATTCCATATGAATGCAAATCGCAGTTCAAAATCAGTCTGTTAGTCTGGGCTTAACTTGTCCCCCTTTCAGCCCCAGGATGGGGGGTGGTGGTTCCCTGTTCAGCTGTGTTGCATTTGTACTGCAGGCTCTCCCGGTGAGTACTGGTATCTGTCTTAAGACAACCAGCTGGAGGAAGCAGTGCAGTCTGAGTTCAGAACACACAGCAGAACTCACTGTTTAAGCTTCTGAACACATGGTAGACGTGGCAAGCCACAGTTATTTGCATTTACTGAAAAGAGATGTCACAAAAACATTTAAGGCCTCCTAATACAAGAATTGCTGTACATCTAATACCTGTAGTTACCCAAGAGCCAAGTTAATTAACCACTTTCAACCTTATTCCGATGGTACTAGCTTATTAACTGTTAATCTGTGACTCTAGATGTTAGATATGATTCATACGAGCTTTATGTGGCCAGGGGAAGTTAGACTCTAGAACAATTACTAAAATAGAAGTTTAAAAGCATACTTCAGTGTTATATCCCAGTTTTCTAAAGGGAAGACACTGTCTAGTAACTTAGAAGGCTCAATAATTTCAATTTGTTTTCTTCTGTCTTGTTTATTTCTTATTCTAGAATGCTTTTTTTTTGTTTTTTTGTTTTTTTTGGGTTTTTTTTGCATTGACTGTTATCAGGCAAACCAGCACTAGATTAAAGTAATTCAGACTTGAAAATTGATATTTACCTTTTCTGTGTCAATTAGTGAACTATAGAAGTAGAATTTGTATTTAATTATTAAGAATAAAAGCTTTGACTTTGGTGGTTTTTTGTTTGCTTGTTTTGTTTTGAGATGGAGTCTCACTCTGTTGCCCAGGCCGGAGTGCAGTGGTGTGATCTTGGCTCACTGCAACCTCTGCCTCCTGGGTTCAAGCAATTCTTCTGCCTCAGCCTCCCGAATAGCTGGGATTACAGGCGCCCGCCACCACACCGGGCTAATTTGTTTTTTTTTTTTTTTAGTAGAGTCGGCGTTTTACTGTGTTTACCAGGCTAGTCTTGAACTCCTGACCTCAAGTGATCCACCTGCCTTGTCCTCCCAAAGTGCTGGGATTACAGGCATGAGCCACCACGTCCGGCCAAGCTTTGACTTTTTAAATAAAAAATTTTTAATCAAAAATTACTTTCGATTTTTGTCTTTTAAAAACAGTTTGGCATTTCACTCTCTTCTGTCACACTTGAAATGTGCTTTAACTATTTAACCTAGATTACTTAGTGAGTCTGCCATGTTGTTGCAAATTTTGGAATATTAAAAACAATTTGTTCTAAGCTTTTTTTTTTTTTTTTTTTCTTGAGACAGAGTCTCGCTCTGTCGCCCAGGCTGGGGTACAGTGGCTCAATCTCGGCTCACTGCAAGCTCCGCCTCCTGGGTTCACGCCATTCTCCTGCCTCAGCCTCCTGAGTAGCTGGGACTACAGGCGCCTGCCACCACACCCAGCTAATTTTTTGTATTTTTGATAGGGACTGGGTTTCACTGTATTAGCCAGGATGGTCTCGATCTCCTGACCTTGTGATCCACCCGCCTTGGCCTCCCAAAGTGCTGGGATTACAGGCGTGAGCCACTGTGCCCGGCTTATTCTAAACTATTTTAATCCTATTTCATTAATACTGCCAAATGTTTATGATTACTAAACAATACTCAAAAGAGATCATTCTTTTAGGTTATAGAACAACTGTCTGTAGGTCATTGTAAAAGGAATGCTTCAGTGCCCAGCCTTCCTTCTACATTGCTGTCCCAATCTCTTACCTGCTCTGCACTCACTGCTGGGCTGGAGCAGGTCGTTGCCTTTTGCCCTCTGAATGACAGCAGCTGATGTCTGTGGTTGGGGAAGGGGCCCATCTTATGCCCGACCCGGTTCTCTCTCAGCCTGTCTTTGTCCACCTGGATCTCTAGCAGAGAAGCAGAATTTTCCCCAGTGTGCTCTTTGTGTGAAAGCATAGGTCTGATCTTCTTTGGGTCCTGTTTTAACATCTGCTGCCAGCTATGCTGGTCACCCACACAAATGACAGGTTTACTGCTGTGTCCTCATTCATCTTCATCCTTCTTGAAGTTCACTGTTGATGAAATTTTTGGAAAATTCTTCATAATTAAGAGTAATTACCAGGGAATTAAAACTGAAGGGTGGTTGTAGATTTGGGGCTTTGGATTCTAAAAGACATGAATTCATACATTCCTGTTTCTGCTTTTACTTTCTTTGTGGTCTTGGAAAAAATATGTTCTTTTAAATTGCAATGTCATCTGTAAAATGAGCCTGCTTTCTTTACTGACAGACAGATTACATGAACTAACTGAACAAAGAGCTTAGCATAGTGCCTTAATCAATTTACTCTCATGTTCTTCAGCCTCAAGTTATTTATCTTTAAAATGGGCATAATAACACATAACATAATGTAACATAGAGATGTTGAGAGAACTTTGTGTGTATGTGCACACACCTGTGTATGTATGCGGAGAAAATATCCGAACTAGATCCATTAGACAGTAAACTGTGGATGAGCTTGGGAGTGTGTTCGTTTCCTATTACCACACTCATTTGGAGGCTTAAAACAACACCTGTGTATTATTTCATAGTCTCTATGGCTCAGGAATCTGGGCAGACATACTGAATTCTCTGCCCAGAATCTCCTAAGGCTGATATCGGGGTGTCAGCTGGGGCTGTGATGTCATCTAGGACTTGGGGGTCTTCTTCCAAGCTCCTGTGGTTGCTGGCATAATTCATTTCTGTGTAGCTCTGGAGCTCATGGCAACTAGCTTCCTCAAGGCCAGCGACAGAGTCTGTCTCTGATCCCTCTTTAAGGAGCTCTCCTGCTTAGGTCAGGCCTAGCTATGATAATTTCGTTTTCGATTAACTAATTAGGGGCCTTAATTATATTCTCAGAGTCCCTTGACCTTTGCGGTGTAATGTGGCTTAATCACAGGGGTGATATCCCAACACATTCACAGGTCCTTCCTGCACTCAAGGGTCGAGCGCGCCCTAGTGTTTGTACCTGGAGCCAGGAATCCTGGGGGCCATCGCAGAATTCTGCCTCCCACAGAGTGAGCATGGGCTAGCCAGGACTTAGGTTTCTTAGTTCATATAGTTCTGTATTTAAACTTTTTAGAAATAGTATAATACATGAAAGTTAAAACAGTTCTTTTTGTTTTAGTTGGTATGAGATTTCCCCCAGAATTCTCAAATGAAAATTACAAGACATAATTCTGGAAGAAATTTTAGCTGATGTATACTTAGTCACAATACTCATTCTCAAACAGTGTCAGGAGTGGACAATCAGAAATAAAGCAAATGGTCTAGGCCCATGACCTTATTACTGTGAGGCAGAGATTGGGGCCAGCCAAAGGCCCAGGGGTGTCCAGTGGTTGCATGGGGGCGCCTGTGCTGAGGGCTGGATAAGCTGTCCACTTCACCCCTTCTCCTGTGCCCACAGCTTTTGCTTTTCTGAGTGTAAAATTGTGCAGATCTACTTTATTAAGAATATTTAGTGTCATTGGATCGTATCACGTCAATGAAGGATTTTTCTTTTGTTAACAGTGGAAGATGAACATTTAGTAAGCATGTGAACATAAATTTGGATACCATGGTTTGAAATCAGAACCATAAGCATATAGTGCTTTTCCATTATTATTGATTAAAATAGGAGACTTCCTTTCTGTCTCACCTTTTCAGTTAAACCCTCGCTATCCCCTTGGTAATACGTGGGATTCAGGTGTCAGTCTGTTCCAGCCAGAGTGACCTGCGGGACTTAGCAATCAGACTGATTACAGTTCTGATGCTCCTCTTTAAAACGAGCCATGCGCTAACAAACAAACCACCAAAAAGGTGGTCACTTTTTAGAATTTTGCTGAAAAATTTCCAGTAAAAAGACATTAAAAACTTTCAGTTTCTTTGTATTTTGATTTGATGGAAGGAAATAAAGTTAAAGAATCATTTCAAGTGATACCTTGGTTGGTATCTGTTAGTAATGCCGTTGAGAATAGTTAACACATGGTAGTTTAGTATGCCTTTCATTGTATTATATAAAACCATATATATAGTAGTTTACAGAGTATAGACTATGTATAGTAGACTAATAGTCTCACATTATATAAGCAAAAGCCTAAGACATTGTGCTGTGCAGTCCAGTAGCCACTAGCTACATGTATTGTGCACTCAAAAATTGGCTAGTAATTAAGGGACTGAATTGTACATTTATTTTATTTTATTTTAACAGATTTTAGAATTCTGAATAGCTACATGTGGCAGTCGTATTGGCTCATATTGGACAGCACAGATTATAGAACCTTTTTTTTTTGGTAACAGCAAGTTCTTTAGAACTGTGCTGGTGTACGCATATGTAGTTTATAAGTTCCTATCGTGAAGCAGTAATTGTTAATAAATGATCTTTGGCCGGGCGCGGTGGCTCAAGCCTGTAATCCCAGCACTTTGGGAGGCCGAGGCGGGTGGATCACGAGGTCAGGAGATCGAGACCATCCTGGCTAACATGGTGAAACCCCGTCTCTACTAAAAATACAAAAAAAAAAACTAGCCGGGCGAGGTGGCGGGCGCCTGTAGTCCCAGCTACTCGGAGGCTGAGGCGGGAGAATGGCGTGAACCCGGGAGGCGGAGCTTGCAGTGAGCCGAGATCTCGCCACTGCACTCCAGCCTGGGCGACACAGCGAGACTCCGTCTCAAAAAAAAAAATAAAAATAAAAAAATAAAATAAAAAAAATAAATGATCTTTGACAGCCCTTCTGATTCACAAATTCTGTGCCATATTGTTTGCTATGAATTACTTTTTAGTGCATTTTAATAGCATATGCAGGGTTATTTTACTTGTGAGTTTCTAAGCTGCTCATCTTCTACATGTCTTCTACTACTATACAGTGAAAAACATTTTTGATTATTGGTTTAAACAGAACTTAGTTTTTAAGGATCACAGAATTTCCATATCAGATGGGAGTTGGAGGCGAATGAAATAAATACAAGAAAATCCTATGTTAGTTTACTTTTTAGCTCTCCAAACCCTTCCTGCTCTCAGGAGAACTGAGACTTGATTTGTCTTGAAAGAGGGCATCCACAGGCAGTGCCCCCACTGTGTCCCTGCCCCCCACTTAGTTTTGTTTCAGTTTGATTTACCAGTTTATCTCAATATTTACCAAATTTATTTTAAAATTTCCTCAAAGACATTCGTGGGCATATTTCATTCTGATTGTGGGTTTTCCTTCTTCAAAACCTCTTGATTGTTCAGGTTAGATTTTATGTGACCTGAATAGAAGTTCTCTCTTTATCTGAAAACTTTTTCCTTGTGGAACATTTTTCTACAACATTTTGCTAGGCTAATTTTAGGTGTGATTTCCCAAAGGGCACCTGACTTGAAAACATTTATTCATCCAGGTCTGACGATGCCCAGGATTTTAGGAGAGAGAAAGAGAGAGACTATGGAAGGAATGAAGTGAAAACTGTAGTTTAGTTTTGGATTTGGAGTTTTTACTATTTATATTTCATTTATATCTGTGTACATTTTATTGTTTTAATAGTCAGAATAAAGATGTGTAATTTAAACAAGTTCAGATTGCCTACAGTTCAGGATTTTTAAAACATATAGATTATTTTGGGAGCTTTATCTTTATAAACCTCGTAATAACAAAACCACATGAGTACCAGAATCGTTTCTCCTACTTAGTTTCTTGCAAGGGAATCATTATTGACTCTTCTTTTTGCAGCAAACCAACATTTAAAACACATTGAATGATAAATAAGAAATAATCTTGTTTGGTTAATGTACCTGAAAAGCTAATTGTGTGGAGATAAAGAGGAAACTGTTGTAATTTTGTTTAAGATTGGAGAGGAAGAGAAAGGTTAAATTGTTCCTTGAAAACATAACACAGAACCAAAAACCCCTACATGTATTCTCTGACATCTTCTTCACACAAGACATATTTTATATTAATGAAATTCACATAATTAAAAATACAAGTATAGGCATAGAAATCTTTACTGTTTCTTAGATACTGGCAGAGTTGTTTTAACTCAGTGAGAAGCTTCACATGGAGCAGAATTTATTAGCTGTAATTTGTTACGTTGTTTTAGCTGCTACTAAAATACATGCTTTTACTTATCAGAACCTACTTTCAAGTTCCCTTACATCCTTCGTATGTAGTATATGAACTTTACAGCAGCGCACACTGTTTCTCCCTTCTCTACCTTTTTGCTGTTGTTGTCATACATTTAATATCTCAATTTTTTTTTTTTTTTTTGAGACGAAATCTCGCTCTGTCGCCCAGGCTGGAGTGCAGTGGCGCTATCTCGGCTCACTGCAAGCTCCGTCTCCCGGGTTCACGCCATTCTCCTGCCTCAGCCTCCCGAGTAGCTGGGACTACAGGCTCCCGCCACCAAGCCCAGCTAATTTTTTGTATTTTTAGTAGAGACGGGGTTTCACCGTGTTAGCCAGGGTGGTCTCTATCTCCTGACCTCGTGATCCACCGACCTCGGCCTCTCAGAGTGCTGGGATTATAGGCGTGAGCCACCGCGCCTGGCCCTTAATATCTCAATATTTTATAAACACTACAACACATATTTATTTTATCTACCATTTGATGGCCATTTGGGTTCTTTCCACTGTTCGGCTTTTTTGAATAGTTCTGCCAGGAACAGTCATGTGTAGGTCTTACTATAGACATATTTTTCAGTTCTCTTCAGTAGATACTTAGAAGTAGAATCTGCTGGGGGCATGTGATTTCTGTATAACATTTGAAGAAACTGCTACACTGTTTTCCAAATGACTGAACCATGTTACATTCTTATAAGCAGTGTTCCCCTCCACGCCTTACTGGCACTTATCTTTTGTCTTTTGCATGGTAGCCATTTTTGTGGATGTGACTGGGGTTTTAATTTGCATTTCCCTAATAATAAATGATGTTGTGCATCTTTTAATGTGTGCATTGGCCATTTATATACCCTTTTTGGTGAAATGTCTGTTCAAATCTTTTGCCCATTTTAAAATGGGATGGTTTTTGTCTTCTTGAGTTTTAGGGGTTCTTTATATGTCATGGATATGCATCTTTTACATATATGATTTGCAGATATTTTCTCACAGGCTGTGCCTTATCTTTTCACTTGCTTAAAGGTATCTTTTGAAGCAAAACAATGCCTTTAATTTTGCTGAAGTCCAACTTCTCCATTTTTAAAAATCACTTGTGCTTTTGGTGTGAAATTGCCTCATTTTTGAAAGACTTTTTTCCACTGGATATAGAGTTTTAGTTTGACCATATTTTCTTTTTCTTTTTCTTTTTTTTTCCCAGTTGTTTAAAAATACTGGTCCACTGTCTTCTGGCTTTCATTGTTTTGGTGAGAAGTCTTTTTAATTTTATTGTTCTTTATGCAATGTGTTTTTTCTGACTCCTTTTACGATTTTTCTCCTCTTTCCTCCATCTTTCCACGCCACCACAATGGTGCATGTCACGAGCGTCCGTGTGAAGAGACCACCAAACAGGCTTCATGTGAGCAATAAAGCTTTTTAATCACCTGGGTGTAGGCAGGCTGAGTCTGAAAAGAGTCAGTAAAGGGTGGTGGGATTATCATTAGTTCTTATAGGTTTGGGATAGGCGGTGGAGTTAGGAGCAATTTTTTTGTGTGGGCAGGGGAGGATCTTTTTTTTTTTTTTTTTTTTTTTGAGAAGAGTCTCGCTCTGCCGCCCAGGCTGGAGTGCAGTGGCCGGATCTCTGCTCACTGCAAGCTCCGCCTCCCGGGTTCACGCCATTCTCCTGTCTCAGCCTCCCGAGTAGCTGGGACTGCAGGCGCCCGCCACCTCGCCCGGCTAGTTTTTTGTATTTTTTAGTAGAGACGGGGTTTCACGGGGTTAGCCAGGATGGTCTCGATCTCCTGACCTCGTGATCCGCCCGCCTCGGCCTCCCAAAGTGCTGGGATTACAGGCTTGAGCCACCGCGCCCGGCCGAGGATCTTACAAAGTACATTCTCAAGGGTGGGGAGAATATTGCAAAGTACCTTCTTAAGGGTGGGGAAGGATATTACAAAGTACCTTCTCAAGGGTGTGGAGGGTGTATCTTACAAAGTATATTCACAAGGGCGGGGGAATATCACAAAGTACATTATCCCAAGGGCGGGGAGGGTGTATTGTCACAAAATCAATTGATCAGTTAGGGTGGGGCAGGAACAAATCACAATGGTGGAATGTCATCAGTTAAGGCAGGAACTGACTATTTTCACTTCTTTTGTGGTTATTCAGTTGCTTCAGGCCATCTGGATGTATATGTGCAGGTCACAGGGGATATGACGCTTAGCTTGGGCTCAAAGGCCTGACAGTGCACATGGATGTCTTGGCTGATGCTCTCAAGAACATCAGCAATGCCAGAAAGAGATGCAAACGCCAGGTGCTTATTAAGCCGTGCTCCAAAGTCATTGCCTGGTTTCTCACTGTGATGATGAAGCAGGCTTATAAGGGGTGGAGTTGGCGGGACTTCCTGGGCCAGTTTGGGAACTTTTGCAAACTGTGACTCAGGGTTTTGAGTTCTTAACCGATCAAGTGAAGGATTCAAAATTAACCACTCCAAGGCAAGATTGAAAAAAGAACCACTGTCAGTGGACAAAAAGAAAGCAAGAGGAGGGAGTAACACAGGTCCTAGCCACCCAAGCCAGCAAGGGCAACCCTTCTGGGTCCGCCTCCACCACGTGGAAGCTTTCCTTTCACTTTGTTCAATAAACTGCGCTGCTGCTCACTCTCCTGGTCGGCAGACTCTTTTTGAGCTGTAACACTCACTGCGAAGGTCCGCAGCTTCATTTTTCCAAGTTAGCAAGACCACGAACCCACTGGCAGGAAGAATTCCTGACTCAGTTACATTGGCAAATTTGAAATCATTGATGATCACAGAGCTGGGAAAATTGTTGCGAACCTCACAGGCAGGCTACACAAGTGTGGAGTGATCAGCCTCAGATTTGATGTGCAACTCAAAGATCTAGAAAAATGGCAGAATAATCTGCTTCCATTCCGCCAGTTTGGTTTCATTGCACTGACAACCTCAGCTGGCATCATGGACCATGAAGAAGCAAGGTGAAAACACACAGGAGGGAAAATCCTGGGATTCTTTTTCTAGGGATGTAATACATATTTACAAAAAAAAAAAAAAAAAAAAAAAACAAAACAGAAAAGATTTTTCTCTATCCTTGGTTTTAAGAAATTTGATTACGATGGAACTGGTGTAGTTTTCTTTGTGTGTCTTTTGGTTGTGTTTTAATGACCTTTCATATCTGTAGATTTAGAGTTTTTATCAAATTTGGAAAAAATTTGTGTCATTTTTTTCTTCAGATATTTGTCCTATCTCCTTTTTTTTTTTAACAGCAGCTCTAATTAAATATATATGTTAGACCTCTGAAGTTTTTCTTTCTCTTTGTGTTTTATTTTTCCTTTGTGGGCTGTGTCTTCAATTTCAGGCTTATTAGTCTTTATTTAAAAATTACCATTAAATCTATCCAGTGAAAAAAGTGAAAATGTATTTTTTACATGCATCATTAAAGTTTATATCTTTAGAAGTTCAATTTGGGTTATTTGATTTAGTTTCCATATCTCTACCTTAAGACGCACACTATATGTTTTTGAACATATGGAGTATAGTTAATTTAATATTGTTGACTTTCAGCTCCATCATCTTTGTTGTTCTGTGTACATTTCGATCGATTGAGTTTTCTCTTCGTTTGGGGTTTTTTGTTTTTGTTTGCTTCGTTGCTTTCTGATAACTTTTATTGTGTGCCAGACATGGTGAATTTTACCTTGTTGATTACTGGGTGTCTTTATTCCTATAAATGTCCTTGAACTTTGGTCTGGGACAGGCATATTACTTGGAAACAGCTGATCATTTTGGGTGTTACTTTAAGCTTTGGGAGGTGGGGCAGGGTGAGCAGCGTCTGCACTGATTCTGCCCACTTTTCAGGCAGATTTCCTTCCAAGAGCTCTGCCTGGTTTTCCCTCTCTGGCTGGTGGGAGCAGGAACTCTTCTGTGTGAGCCCTGAGGATTCTTCTAATCCTTTTGGGTGCTGCTTTCCCCATCCTCACATGGTTTCTTCACACACACAGGCTGAACATCACTCTGCCAAGTATGGGAAGGAAGACTCTGCCAATACCAGGAGCGTTCTTGTTGGGTAACTTTCCCTGTCTCTTACTCTTCCCTGAAAACACCAACCTCTTACTGACCTCCGATTCCCAGCTCCATTTCCAGACTCCACCTGGTTTCTGCTCCTGGCACCTTCGCCTGCAAGTGTGTTCTAGGCAGTTTGCTGGGGCAGTTAGAGGGTTCACCTGGTTTGTTTCCTGTCTCTCAGGGACCAAGATCCTTGTTGATGGTCAGTGTTTTGAAAATGGTTGCACTACAGATCTTGTCCAGATTTCTATTTTTATTTTTTAAGGGAAAAGTAAATGCAATCCCTGTGACAGAAATGAATATTAGGAGAATAGAATCTAACAAAAGGGAAGAAGTATTTTGATTTCTTCATAGCTGTTATAGACAGAATATGTATATCTTCCTTGAGTTTTGTTGAATAAACATTGTGCTAGACATCATTTGTGTGTGGTTTTCAAGTAAAGAAATATGGAAGTCCCTTTATACAGTGTAGAATACATCTCATCACCATGAAAACCTTTGTTCTTGTGTGATATAAATTATTAGAGGCTGTTTTGTGTCGTTATGCAGAAGTTATTTTTAGTATGTTGTTTTGTTAGGTGGGTCTTTACTTAAAATCTCATTTGGTTTCATGGTAGAGTATCTTTGTTAGTATGATTCAAAAGAGAATATAATTTGGGGTTTTATTAGTGTAAAAAGAATTACCATAAACTTTACTTTCCAGTAGACTATATTTAAATGTGATATATTACTTTTTCTAGCCACATACTCTTTTAGCCTTCATTATAGCAGAATCAAAGTATGTAATTCCATTTGTTCCAAATTTTTCTCCATTTTCTATCCAGATGGCTGCTGACTCAAATGTATATGATAATACATTTACATTTTTTCAGCTAAGGCTGATAAATCCATTTTAATGCTATTGAATTGCTTAATGAATAAAAGATTTAAATGTATCGTCAGTGCTTATGTTTCTGTAAAGTGAAATATCCTGAAAGCACTAGTAGTGTTGATAAAGTTTCCAGGTTGTGATTTGAGAACTTTTCTGTTTTGTAGTTCTGTTATTACTGTTTCTATACTTACCAGGTGACAGAGTCATTTGGAAGTTCTCAGTTGACAAGGATCTCAACCTTGCAAGGACTATATATATTGTGTCATGTAATACAGTACAAATCCGAAGTAACTGCTGAGATGCCCAGGTGGAAACTTACTTTTCTAGGTCAGGTCCAGTGAATCTTGTTTTCCTTATACAGAATATGGTGTTAGGTGAACTGACTCAGCTTTAAACTCTTCATATCCTGCCATGGGGAGAAATTACCTGCCCCAGTGATGAGTTTGGGAGGACAGGACAATGCTGCTTATATTCCTTGCTGCTGTGGGGGTATTGGAAATTACTACTTGATCTACCTGAATTTGAGCTTGGCAGTAGTCCAGGGACATTAGTGATTTGCATGAAATAGAAACGTGAATTATTTGAATCAGCTGTTCCTTTTTTTTTTTTTTTTTTTTTTTTAAAACGGAGTCTTGCTCTGTTGCCAGGCTGGAGTGCAATGGCTCAATCTCAGCCCCTTGCAACCTCTGCCTCCCAGGTTCAAGTGACTCTCCTGCCTCAGCCTCCTGAGTAGCTGGTACTACAGGCGCGCGCCACCATGCCCAGCTAATTTTTGTATTTTTAGTAGAGACGGGGTTTCACCATGTTGGCCAGGTTGGTCTCTTATCTCTTGACCTCGTGATCTGCCCGCCTCGGCCTCCCAAAGTGCTGGGATTACAGGCGTGAGCTGCTGTGCCTGGCCTGTTGCTTCCTTTTTTAAAATTATTTTTATTTTTTGAGACAGGGTCTCACTCTTTTACCCAGGCTGGAGTGCAGTGGCGCAGTCATAGCTTGGCTATGGCTTGGCATCCCAAAGTGTTAAGATTACAAGCATGAGCCACCACACCCAGCCTGGTCTTTCCCTTTAAACACTGATTGCAATGTGGCCTTTCCTTTTTTGCCACCTAAGTTAAAAGACTTTAAGGAAAGTATATGTAAAAATTTAGTATTTGCCATTAAACATTCATTAACATTTTTTGTAATGCTTAGATCCATAGTCAGTGTCATTGTAATTTGCTAAGTATATGTGGAAAAGAATCATTGAAGGTCGGGCACAATGGCTCACGCCTGTAATCCCAGCAATTTGGTAGGCCGAGGCGGGTAGATCACCTGCAGTCAGGAGTTCGAGACCACCCTGGCCCACATGGCGAAACCCCATTTCTACTAAAATTACAAAAATTAGCCAGGTGCCTGTAATCCCAGCTACTCAGGAGGCTGAGGCAAGAGAATTGCCTGAACCTGGGAGGTGGAGGTAGCAGGGAGCCGAGATCATGCCATGTTCTCCAGCCTGGGCGACAAGAGCCAAACTACGTCTCAAAAAAAAAAAAAAGAATCATTGAGCTCCTTTCTGTGTGCCAGTCAATGTGCTAGTCACTGGGGATACAGCGATGAAATCACACAGTGCTTTTCCCGTAGGAGGAGTCCAGTTTAGTGGCAGGGGCACTCGTAGACAGTGCCGTGTAGTATCCCCTGCACTGTTGTGGCTGAGGATCTGCAGAAGCCTAAGCAGGGATCCCTGGAGTGGAGGGATGGCCTTTGAGACGGTGCAGGGACCCCTGCAGCAGCCTGGAACCCCACACTCTGGGGAAAGGCCGGCAGCTTTCAGTGTACCCAGGAGCTTAGATTTCAGCCTGAGGCAGTGAAGAGCCCTTGACATACAGAAGAACACACAGATATTGGTTTATATTTTTAGGGAAAATCTCTTTTATTATTTTAGGGAGGGTCACAGAAATTAAATCATTTCACTCATTAGAAGAAACATTTCATGATAAATCTAGTTAGTGTTTATTTTGTTGCTTACATTTTAGCATAAACATCTGTGTAATCATGGCAGTTAAGTGAAGCCACTGTTTTTGTTGGTTTAACTCATGACTTAGCAAAAACTGGAAAGGTATTTAATTTCTTGAGACTTGTAGCCACTGTCCTCCCTTGTGTACTCCTGAGGGGGAGCAGCGCTGCTGTGACTGTTAGAAAGCACTGACTTGGTCTCTTCGTCTAAGATTGCTGCAGGTCCATATGACCTGTGGGCAGGATGGATGATTGATGTCTTTCTTTTGAGGGGTGATGGTAAAGTGGAGCGTAGGGGATTATTAACCTCCAAGGTAGCTGCATCAGGCAATGGAGAGTCTCTGCTGTTCTTCACATCAAGTATATAGAATTAAGCATTCAGAAACAAAAAGGAGTTAAGGCATGTATCTCCCTTTCTCCTAGGATAAACTATAACCCAGGTCATCGAAGTTTTCAAAAATACACAAAATTTAGGAATGTATGATGAATTTATAGATGATGAAAATCAAATGAAATTGTCTTGTTACGTGTATATTTCTTTAGAAATATACATATACATGCAATCGTTGCTATATGTTATCTTTTAAATTCTTCAATTTGGCATCATTTACTGGCTTCCTATTAGATGAGGATTGTAGCTTGCTGTACACTGTGTTTTTCACACTCTTCAGTGTTCTACCCATCTAATCCCATCAGGTTTTGGTTAAGACTACATTACTGTTTATGTTATTATGTCTTCTTAACTCTTGTTCACTAAGCTACATATTGCATTATACTATACTTATACCGTAATACTATAATAACTTTTAGTTTTGCTTGGAGTTCATTACCTCATTTTTTTTCACATGCTTTTCTTTGAACATCTGACTGGGCCTTCCTGTGCCCTCCAACAACTGGGCAGTACTGTCTTCATGCAGTCATACCTGCCAGAGAAGTTTTTCATCTCCAGTATTTTTTCTGAAGAGACATCCCTTCTGAATTTCCATAGTCTTCACCACAGTTTGGAGTGGTTGTTAACGCAGGAGACAGATGCGTACAGCCATCTCCTGGGACGTCCCTTCCTTTTTTTGGTAGCTCTTCCGTTTGCCTCACGTGTGGATCTCCTGTTTCCTCAATCACTTACCATTTTGGCTGTACACATCTTTCAGTAGCTTCTTGAGAAAATGTGAATGGGAGATAAATTATTTAGACCTTGTATTTTTCAAAACACATTTACTATATACCCTTATATTTAAATTGAATGACTACATATAGCAATCCTGCATGGAAATAATTTTCTCTACGAATTAAAAAATAAAATCATCTGACTTCTCGGATTACTGCTTTCAGATGTTTCCTGTTGCTGTGGAGAAATTAGATGCCATTGTGACGTTGCCCTTTCTTTCTATGTGATCCTGGAAGCTGTTGGGGTTTTCACCTGTGATGCCCTGAAATAGTGCTGTGTGGCTTTATGGGTCTTTTTTTATACTTCATTGTGCTGGGCACTAGGTTTGTACTGTTCTTCATTTGGGGGCAATTATCTTATATAGTTATTTGGTAATTTATTTCTCTCCCATAATCTACTTTCTTATTCTGGTGCTCCTGGGTGTTGGATATACTGGATTGATTGATCTTTTCTTTCCCCCACTAATTTTTCTGTTCTGTTATTGTTTTCTGCCTGGGAGATAACCTTGACTGTATCTGCCGATCTGACTGTTAAATCATCTTGTTTTTCTCTTTATATTTTTTAATTCAAAGTGTTTTTCTTTATACATAGTTCCTTTTTTAATAGCATTCTGTATTTCCTGTATGCAATCACTTTTCCTCTCTGTTATTTTTTTTTTTTAACAATGTTTCTTCTATTCCTTGCGTTATGTGTTTCTTCTGAATTACCCTTTTTACTTTTTACAATCTGTTTTAGGCGGAGGCTTCCTCAAAAGTGTGAGAATCTTTGTTCATGTTTAAGAGTGAGGTGCATTAAAAGGCTGATTGGTAGTGGTGCGTGCCTGTAATCCCAGCTACTTGGGAGGCTGAGGTAGGAGAATCACTTGAGCCTGGGAGGCGGAGGTTGCAGTGAGCCGAGATCGCACAACTGCAGTCCAGTCTGGGCAACAGAGTGAGACCCTGTCTCAAAAAAAAAAAAAAGAAGAAAAAGGCCGGGCACGGTGGCTCACGCCTGTAATCCCAGCATAGGCTGAGATGGGTGGATCACGAGGTCAGGAGTTCAAGACCAGCCTGACCAAGATGGTGACACCCCATCTCTACTAAAAATACAAAATTTAGCTGGGCATGGTGGCAGGCGCCTGTAATCCCAGCTACTCGAGAGACTGAGGCAGGAGAATCGCTTGAAGCCAGGTGGCAGAGGTTGCAGTGAGCTGAGATCGCACCACTGCACTCTAGCCTGGGCGCCAGAGCGAGACTCAGTCTCAAAAAACAAACAAACAACAAAAATAGGCTGATTGGAAGCCTGTGTGAGTTGGGCATGTAGACAGGTGGCATTTCTTTGGGGTTATCATGTGATCAGCTAGCTTTTTCATTGGGAACTTCCTCGTGTTGATATGTGAAATGTTTGCTCAGGAGTAGTTTATTTTCTCCAAAGAAGACACCGGTCGTGTTCTGCTTGGAGGACATGGTGGGTGATGTCTAAGCCTGGCTGCTGACATTACGGGGCTGCGCTATGGGGCTTAGGATCGCGGTGTTCAGTATTCGCTCTTACATACTGTGTGGCCATTTCACAAACCGCCTCATCTCTGTGAGCCCTACTCGTTTCTGGTGTCGTGTCTGCAATGGAAGAAGGATGATGGTGGACTGATGCTCTGGTTTTACAGACTCTCGATTTAAATCTGGTTTTGGTCTGGTGGGCTCCAGTTCTTGAGCTGTTCAGGTTATACCAGCTGTGTTGATTTGCTCCTTCTTGTTACCTGATTTCCTGAGCCCCTCAGCCAATTAGGATTGACCTTCCTTTTCTCATTCCTCTGTTTGCTTTCCATCTGCATATATTGTTAGCACCATTGTTTCCGTTTACAAATCACTTCAAAACTTCATTGTATTAAAATAATCATTGCATTACCTCTCCCCTTTTCTTGGGGTCAGGAAGTTGGAAGGGTAGGGTTCTGGCTGGGCTTCTTGCACCTGGTTGGGGACAGGCGGTGGCTGGAGCTTGGAGGGGATAGGTTGAGCATCTCCAGGAAGTACCAGGACAAACCTCAGAGATGGGAAACAGCACAGCAAGGCATGCTCCCAGAGCAGTCCCCTGCAGCTCCAGAATGAGGGAGCCATGGCAGGGGCGTTAGTTTAGTATCATTGGAACTAATTCTCTTTCCAGCTTCCCCTTGGACCTCTTCACATTTCTACCCCTTTGTCTTATCAGAATGGAATTTTCAGATCCTTCCTTCTGCCCCACAGTGCTCTTTGCCATGCTCTTTTAAGGTACCAGAGTACTGGGGGGAAAAAGGGCGTTCTGGATAAGTGAAAACGTCCTAGGACCTGCTTGGTATTTACTGACTTATTAGGAAGTTGATACTGAAATGTGAAGGGTTCGTGACAGTGACTTGGTGTTACTGGAAAGCAAAAGTCAAGTGAGGAACATAGGAATCCACAGGTGCTGCGTGTGGGGTAGTGGGTGGGGTGCAGTTGTGGATGAAACTTCAATGTGAAACTTGAAATCAGAACATTTAGGTCAGGCTAAATGGGGTTTATTTCTTTTCTTTCCTTCCGTTTCCTTTTCCTTTTTTAGAGAGGGTCTCTCTCTATTGCCCAGGCTGGAATGCAGTGGTGCAGTGATGGCACACTGTAGCCTCGACCTCCCCGAGCTCAGGTGATCCTCCCACCTCAGCCTCCTGAGTAGTTGGGACTATAGGCATGCACCACCACATCTGGCTAATGTTTCTGTATTTTTTGTTGAGATGGGGTTTTGCCGTGTTGTCCAAGCTGGTCTTGAACTCCTGGACTCAAGCAATCCACTCAAGTTAGCTTCCCAAAGTATTGGAATTACAGGTGTGAGCCACTGCACCTGACCAGTACTTTATTTTCATACAGAGACTGTTTGAGAGTAAGACTTCATTTCCAAATAAAAGTAAGTTATTATTAAATATTGCTTTATATATTTTTAAAGTTCTTACGGAAAGAAAGCTTCCATATACTCTAGACCATTTTGAGATTCTTTCAGGCTGTGACTCTTAGGGTCAGCTACGTTTTTATTGACAGCAATCCTGGAAGAAAAGCAAAGAGAAGTGAGAATATAATGTTGTGATTCTGTTAAAATCACTCAAAAAGCTTGAAACTGATAATACTTTTTGGCATGTTTCTTTCTAAAATCAATGTGATAATATCCCCTGCATTGATAAACATAGTTAGCAAGCATTTTTGTACTTAGAGTTTGTGTATAAAATGTAAAGGAAGGTTTTTTAATTCAGAGAAAGTGTTCATGTTTGAAAGACAATATATGGATCTGGAAGAAGTAAAAGTAAATCTTTAAACTCTAATTGCAAGGCTGTCTGCTCATATTTAATTGACACACGTTTAAACATTGGTTGTAATGGATTGTTTGCCATTTAACTGACATTAACAACCTCAGTTAACTCATGTTTTTATATTACATTGGCTGTTTATTTTTTTTTAATTTCCCTTTAGTGTTCAGCTTCCCATACATTAAAAGTTTTGCTTTTTATAAACAGCTACTGTGTCTTGAATCTCTTTTTATGTATTTATGTATTTATTTTTTTATTTTTTGAGACAGAGTCTCGCTGTGTCGCCCAGGCTGGAGTGCAGTGGCGCAATCTCAGCTCACTGCAAGCTCCACCTCCGGGGTTCACGCCATTCTCCTGCCTCAGCCTCCAGAGTAGCTGGGACTACAGGCGCCCGCCACCACGCCCGGCTAATTTTTTTGTATTTTTAGTAGAGATGGGGTTTCACCGTGTTAGCCACGATGGTCTCGATCTCCTGACCTCGTGATCCACCTGCCTCGGCCTCCCAAAGTGCTGGGATTACAGGCGTGAGCCACCGTGCCCAGCCGAATCTCTTTTTATTATTAAAACTTTCATACATGTATTGGGTTTTATTGCATATACTTTTTGTAGCCTGAAAGTGTGAACCATATGATAATGAAACTTAAACATATGCACACTGCTACAGAACACAGTTCTGTAAGGGAACTCGTACCTAAATATCAACATCCTGTCCAAATCACTCTCAGAGATGGGACTGTGCCCTGCCTGGCTCATCTTGGATCAGGACAATGCCTGCTTCTGGGTTTATTGGATGGGAATTAAAAGCAAAGCTGAAGCAGAACCTTTACTGCTTCATTTCGAGATGTGATGTCCTGTTGCACTGAGTAATTTTCAGTAAAAGTATTCCTGTCTCCTGTGATTTTTCTGCTAGGTTTTGTTAATTTCTGGTAAAATTCCTTTACTTGGAAGACTTCTGTCTTTGATCTGTGAGGATTCACAGGGGAAGGGAAAGGGATCTAGGGAGGATCACTAGCCCTTCCTTTTGGAGTTACCTAATTTTCATTTTTATCACTTACCTGTCCTCAGGTGTCAAGGCCTCAGGACTGGTTTTGTTAGTCACTCTGACCTTCCTCTGAGCCCCTCAACTTGTTAAGTAGGTAACACCTGTGTGGGAAGGTATTGGATTTTTAATTATTAGAGGGACACATCCTCTTTCTTGAACAGGCTTGTGGCTAATTGTTATTAAATACAAAATTTCATTTCAGTTCTAATTTCTATTTAATAAAAAGCTTTTTAAGTCTCCAAAGTTTGATTGTCTAATTATTTTTAAGCTTATTCAAAGCATAAACCCCCCCTGCACAGTAAAATCGCCAGCATAAGAGACAGCAGGGGCTGGTCGTTAGGCCCTTGTATTTGGATCTGGCTCTGCCACTTGGGCATCTTGTTTCATTTCTTGTGCTTCTGTTTCCTTACCTACAAAATGGGACAATAGAACCTATATCTTAGGTTAAGATTAGCATGTGATGGGCTTAGAGCATTGCCTGGCTCATAGTAATTACTCAGCAAATGCTTGCTGTTACTGTTGCTATGACTATTATTATTATTAAAGAGCTTTAGATACTTCTACACAGACTATAGTGTAGTTATCTGGACCTGTTTTTTTTTGAAGGCCATTGCTACCATTTTTAAAGGAAACTCAGCCGTCAGCATAATGGTAGTAAAGTGGTAGCAAAATGGTAGTAAAAGTGATGAAACAGGATTAAAACACAAACTGGCAGTTCATTATATGTACTTTGTTTTAATAAAACAACATAGGCCGGGTGTGGTGGCTCACGCTGTAATCCCAACACTTTGGGAGGCTGAGGTTGGTGAATCGCGTAAGCCCAGGAGTTTGAGACCAGCCTGGGCAACATAACAAGACCCTCATCTCTAAAAAAATATAAAAAATTAGCCGGGTGTGGTGGTGCGCCTGTTGTCCCAGCTGCTCAGGAGGCTGAGGTGGGAGGATGGCTCTAGCCCAGGATGTTCCAGGGTGCAGTGAGCTGTGATACTGCTGCTGACTGCAGCCT
Source organism: Theropithecus gelada (assembly GCF_003255815.1). Classification (NCBI taxonomy): domain Eukaryota; kingdom Metazoa; phylum Chordata; class Mammalia; order Primates; family Cercopithecidae; genus Theropithecus; species Theropithecus gelada. Next base: position 109,101,478 of record NC_037671.1, on the reverse strand, counting down.
CGGTGAGAGAGAGAGAGAGAGAGAGAGGGGGAGAGAGAGAGAGACCCTATCTCAAAAAAATAAAAAAAAAAAAAAAAAAAAAAAAGGCAAAATATAAAATGGGGCACCTGTTTTTCTTTCATTCTAGAGAGATAATTACAGCTAATATTTCTGTTTCCTTTTTCTAGTCAGTTTTCTAGATAGCGGGGCTAGTTTTGTGCCTGTGTTTTCTGCTTTTTTCATTTGACATCACTTGAATTTCCTTAGCCTGTGGAGTCTTTTGTTTTGTTTGCAGACTTAATCTATTCTGATACTTGATAGTTATAGTAATACATAAGCTTTAGTCATTGACAGGCCCCATTAGCCCTGGTTTATGTTATTTACCCTTCAGAGTATCTTGCTCGAATCTAGAATTGTGTCCTGTTGAGACGTTATTCCTTTGAGTTGAATAGTACCTTTCTGTACTTTCTGTAATATGTTTTCAAATATACATATGAAATACAATGCAGGTAATTAATCTATAGCAGATAATAAGTGTGTGCATGCTGGTGATGTTGGGGATAATGGAATATTGCGGAAATGGTCAATATCTTAGTCTTGCATTCTAGATGCTTACTGTTTGTATATATAGGCAAAACACTCTAAAAAAAATCTGATCTATTGGAATTCAGATTTGCCACAACTAGTTTTAGGGTGAAGGTAGAGGGATTCTTGCTCAAGGATTTAGCTGGAGACATGCTTAGTAGTTGCAAATTGGGAGCTTGAAGGGAGTTTAAGGGGATAAGATAAAAAACAGACCAGTAATATGCTAAATAATGTAAACTGTTGGGCCAGTGACTTAATTTACATATGCCCAATTTGTGTGATGTTTCAAAGGAACACTTCTGTTTTAATAAATGAGGTGACTCACATTTCATACTATCTTCATTCATGCATGCGTGGTGCCTGCAGCCTGTCACTGTTGGGTGCTGTGCTTATCTCAGGATTCGCTGCAAACCACGGTAAGGGGGAGGGGAGGTAGGGCTGGTGCACCCATGGAGTCCTTCTCTGGATGTCTCCTGGCCACTCCTTCTGTAGTTTAAATGGGGGCAGCACATCCTCTTGTCTCTACTGGGAAGTGAATAGTCTTACTAGCAAGTAGTTAAGGGCTGCCAGAGGAGCTCTCTTACCTGCCAGCTCTGGACAGCTCATTTCCTGTTTGTCTGAATGCATGTGCAAGCTTAGGAACTTGCCCACTGCAGCATCCAACACAGCTGGTTTGCCTGTGTTTCAGGAGAATGGGGAAGTGCGCTTCAATCACTTTCAACACACTTCAGCATGTTGAACCATCTGATAGGGAGGGACATTGGTGCGTTTTACTGCTTTTTTCCTGTGCACCTGGAGCTTTTATTATCTTAACTGACCAATTCCTTACTATAGTGCGGATTAGAGAATGACAGCCAGTATTCATGACAGTCGCATATGTGCGTTCCTACAATCAGAGAAATGTGCCATAAAAATAATTTCTCATTTTTTGCCTCTGTGTATTCTGCTCCTGTAGCTTGGACCCATGGCCACATTAAGGCCATGTTGTCACAGGGATCTACTCTACTCTATTGACTTTTATTGTGTTCCGTCATCCTGCTGTCATGACACAGAGACCTGAGAGTGTTGTGATCTGCTACTCCCATTCTTTGAGCTCCCTTTTGGATTTAACTTCTTGGCCATGGTTATCATACTTTATTTGTATTACTCTTGATTATTTCACTCCCTGGTTGCTTTGCAAAACTACTCTAAGTCAGGTCAGCCACGCTATGTCTCTACTCCCATATCTTCCATGAAACACTGCTGGGGCAAAATTTCACAACTTTGGCTGTTGGCATTTTTGTTGCAAAGGATTGTCTTATGTCCTGGTGGTCAAGGTGAAGTAGGATTTTATCTTTTTGCGGTTTTGAAGATTCCAAGCAAAAGAGAAGATGATGCATTTAAGGAGTCACAAGATAATACATGTTAATCTTCAAAAAGTTTTGGGAAGTCGTCATATCTGTACTATACAAAGCCAGTATATAAATTGAAATACTAAAGTTTTACTCAAAATTAGATAGTCATTAAGTAAGGACACTGAGGTGACACATATTTGGCCTTTAATCCCAGTTGGGCCACCCGATAGTTGTGTGACTGTGGCCAAATTACTTAACATCTCTAAGCCTCACTTTCCCCACCTGTAAAATAGAGATGACAATCCACCCCACAGGTTAGTCTGAGAAGTTAGTAAGACTCCCCTTGACTTCAGTATTGAAATTAACAATGTTTGCTGATTTCTTATTAAGTGCACATCAAATAAATGCCTTGTCAAGAGTTGTGAGGTGGAAATAGTTGAGGTGGTAGTGGGAGTGGTAGTAGCAGTGGTAGATATACGTTGCCTCCTGGGTGATGGGAATCTTCTGTATTGCTGCCCTGTGGGAGAACGACAGGAAATAGTGATCTAATATTTAATCAGAGGCATCTAAGCTTATGGTGGATACCTTGGTATAATTCTTGCCAATTAATTTGATTTTCAACCTTTGCAGTGAATAATCTAAAATTTCTTATACAGAAAATATTTAATTCAGTGTATACTTAGGAGCATGTGTTCTCTTACTGTGCTTACTATTTGGGGAGCAAATTATGAATAGGAGGTGGTGTTTGTCCTTAGAGAACTTGAGATCCAGTGAGTTGCAGAGTCAATGGACTGGTTAGAGAACAGATTTCCTTAACTTTTTTTTTTTTTTTTTTTAAAGAAGGTCTCACTCTGTGGCCCAAGCTGGAGTGCAGTGGCAGCATCATAGCTCACTGCAGCCTGGAACTCCTGGCCCAAGTGATTCTCCCACCTCAGCCTCCTGAGTAGCTATGGCTGCAGGCACGCACCATCATGCTGGGCTAATTTTTAAAAACATTTTGTAGGCTGGGCGCTGTGGCTCACACCTGTAATCCCAGCACTTTGGGAGGCCAAGGCGGGCTGATCACAAGGTCAGGAGATCGAGACCCTCCTGGCCAACATGGTGAAACCCCGTCTCTACTAAAAATACAAAAATTAACTGGGCGTGGTGCCATGTGCCTGTAATCCCAGCCACTCAGGAGGCTAAGGCAGGAGAATCACTTGACTGAGGGAGTCGGTGGTTGCAGTGAGCCGAGATCGCACCATTGCACTCCAGCCTGGAGACAGAGCAAGACTCCATCTCAAAATGAACAAACAAACAGGACATATTTTGTAGAGACAGGGTCTCATTATATTTTCCAAGCTGGTCTCGAACTCCTGACCTCAAGCCATCCTGCTTCCTCAGCCTCCTAAAGTGCTAAGATTACAGGTGTGAGCTGCTATGTCAGGCCTTTTCCTGACATAGGAACCTTTTAACCCTTCGTTTTATTTTATATTTTTGCTCTATTGCATTTACTAACTGAAATTATGTATCATAAATGGCTTTTCATGGCTAATCATATTTCACAGCCAAGATGATTAATAATTGTAACTATAATAGTAACAACAACTAACATTGAGGGTTTACTTATGAGCTAGGCACTTTTGCAAACATTTTACATGTATTAACTCATTTAATTTTCACAACATTCCTATGAGGGCTGTTACTAGTCTTGTTAATTCTACTTCCTCATGAGGCTCTGAGGAGCAGTAACTTGACTTGCCCACTGTTGCACAGTTGGTGCACATGGCAGAGACAGTTTCAACCCTGGCAGTCTGGGCCTGCAGAACTTCCCATGCTAACCTGTCTCTCGTGATGCATTTCTTTTTTTCCTTTTTTTCCTTTTTTTTTTTTTTTTTTGAGATGGAGTTTCGCTCTGTCACCCAAGCCTGGAGTACAATGGTGCGATCTCGGCTCACTGCAACCTCCGCCTCCTGGGTTCAAGCGATTCTCCTGCCTCAGCCTCCCGAGTAGCTGGGACTACAGGCGCCCACCACCACGTCTGGCTAATTTTTTTGTATTTTTAGTAGAGATGGGGTTTCACCATGTTGGCCAGGCTGGTCTTGAACTCCTGACCTCAGGTGATCCGCCCACCTCAGCCTCTCAAAGTGCTGGGATTACAGGCATGAGCCACTGCACCCAGCACATTTCTATATTAAGCTAGGATTGTCTTTGTTATTGTACCAAATCAGAATTAGAGAAATGTTGAGGGGAAAAGTTAGTACTTATATCTTTCTTACACCCTTTTTGAACTTCAGTAAATTAAAGGGTATTTTCCTGAATACATTATCAAGGTACTGATTTTTAATTTATTTTAATTAGGAATAATTGGAACCCAATATGTTTTCGTACACATAGTAATAAATTATTCTAAACATCCTGAGTTTTTTCCCAAACATTTCAGTATTTCAAAAGTTCTATTGAAATGAGGTGCGACCCGGCGCAGTGACTCATACCTGTAATCCCAGCACTTTGGGAGGCCGAGGCGGGCGGATCATGAGGTCAGGAGATCCAGACCATCCTGGCTAACACGGTGAAACCCCGTCTCTACTAAAAACACAAAAAATTAGCCCGGTGTGGTGGCGGGCGCCTGTAGTCCCAGCTACTCTGGAGGCTGAGGCAGGAGAATGGCGTGAACCCGGGAGGCGGAGCTTGCAGTGAGCCCAGATCGCGCCACTGCACTCCAGCCTGGGCGACAGAGCAAGACTCTGTCTCAAAAAAAAAAATGAGGTGCATTATCTATAAACTGAATCTTGAAAATTAGCCAAAGATATTTAACAAATTTGTAATCCTAATTTAATGACAAAGAAAACAATATTTTTGAAAAGTCAATAAAGTTTACAAAGATCTCCTGTCATGAACAGTGACCTTAGACATAGGCATTATTTTACAGTTTACTTTTCTTTCCAACAGAAATATTTTATGGAGAGTGTGTAATGTGTATGCTATGTATGTCATGTATAATAACTGTACCAGGTAGTATGTCAATTCAGATTGCACTGAGCTAACATTTTAGCTTTTGGGCTTCTGTATTCCTGCTGTGAAATATTAACTAGTTGTAGATACAGACATGAGCGTGCTTATGTGTATGTTGTAGTCCTTCATTTGGGAAAGCTATTGGGTATCTTTGCAGTTCGGTTGCCCCCTTCTAAGTTTCTAAGGTTCATGGGGAAAAAATGACATGTAACTGTTACATGTTAATACCTCATCATCTCCGAAGTAAAATATAAAAAGCCAATTACTTTTGAGTTACTGTCACAGCCTCTGAATTTAGAAGATGGTTAATCTGTTTTCAGTGGTTCCACAGCTTTGTTCTAAGATGTGTGTTTTCAGTGTTGGTGAGCATCTTCCTGAGTTTTCTGTTTGTTTTCCTTATCAGAAAAGGCACCCCGGGAATAGAGGGGACAGACGGCTAGCACCAGGGCCGTAGCTTATGGAGCGGGAGGTATTCAGAAGGGCCTCCCATCTGTGGGGCCTGGGCACTGATAAAGCTTGCAGCAGCTGTCTGGCTTCTCTGGAGCAGCCGTGGCCTGTTTCTTCTCCGAGGCCACTGGGCCTTGGAAGACTGCCCCGGCTGTGAGCAGTCCCAGTAGGTTGCAGGCACTGTGCGGTGGGCAACATAAAGGTCAGCACCAGGCACAGTGTTGGAGGGAGCCGTCTGCTGCAGACAGGACTGCCTAGCACCTCTGTGTCACTCTGCAGTTAGCCAAGTTTATGTTTTGGATTTAAAAAAAGAAATCAACTGTGGTTTTAAAAAATAGTATTCAGTGAATTGAAAGACCTTGTAAGTCGTTCTAAAATTCAGATGCCCTGTGTAGGGAGCTGAATTTTTATCAGTGAGCCATTTTAGGCCATAATTTTATATGTATATGCTTTTTTTTTCTCTCTCTCTCTTTATTTTGAGATGGAGTTTCGCTCTGTCACCCAGACTGGAGTGCCATGGCGCAATCTCAGCTCACTGCAATCTCTGCCTCCCGGTTCAAGCAATTCTCCTAGCTGGAATTACAGGCACCTGCCATCATGCCTGGCTAATTTTTGTATTTTGAGTAGAGATGGGGTTTCACCATGTTGGCCAGGTTGGTCTCGAACTACTGACCTCAGGTGATCTGCCAGCCTCAGGCTCCCAAAGTGCTGGGTGGCATGAGCCACCATGCCTGGCACATTTTTAACATATCTAATGAGATCTACATTCTTATTGTGACAAAGGATGGGGAAATTTATTTTTAGCCTCAAGTTTTTAGCAAAAGTATTCTGCTAGCTCAGTATGGTGATTCTGACCACAAGCAGTTATTTCCTATTTTGCAAGATGTGTGTGTAACTTTATATATTAGTTTACAGATAGACGTGGTGCTTGGATAACAAAATATATTAGACCTTTAAGGCTATGATATTATACTGTTTTAGATTCTCCGAAATACTGATTTTTCAGACTGGCCATTTAAGTTGTATACGTAAGGATAGTGCCAAACAACAATCCCCAATTTCAAAAATTTTTGAATGTAGTAGGAATAATATTTATTACATTGACAAGCATGGGTTAGAACCATTGCTCTTTAGTAAAAGCCAGAAACAAAACAGTCTTGTTTCTTTTTGAAGTAGCCTATTGACTTGTTTCTGTTAACTTTTAAATTTCTGTTGATAAATGTGGATAATATGTCCAAAAATTTATAAAAATCAAATAGAAATTTTAAGTTTATCTCTTTGTAAAATATATAGGCTATCAAACATTTTGCTGAATAGGTAATACAAATATCGAGTGGTACTTATTCAAATTATAAAATAAATATTTGTTGAGTGTGTCAGGCTCACAGGGGCCATTGCACCATCACAGAAAGCATTATGTAGGAACATGAAGTTTGTCAGGTGTGTAGAAATTGAGATGCAGTTTTAAACTTTTGGTGATTTTTTTTGGTTCATGATTTCTGTGCTTGCTTTTTCCGTAAGTACAATTTAAGAATACTTGATGCAGTGAGGGTAGAAATAGTGACTGATTTAAAAAGTTTTTTGCCCTTAATGAAGGGTTAGAATGGGTCACCTGTTTACAGTCCCTGTCGATCCTTGAACTCTGTTCACCGTGTATGTGGGTCTGCATTCTCTTTCAATAACAAGCCAGTGTCAGTCAGATCTGACTGTATACGTAGGTGGTAGGCAGTCTGAATGCAGAATGCGCTAATGGGTTTTAAAGCTTCCAGCATACTCTCTCAGCAGTTTAAATTCCAGAGAATGCCCTTTGATTGTTTCCGGATCTCCATGGAAGAATTTACAAGGCTTCATTATTGATTTACTTCCTCCAAAAGGAGGAAATGATACTTAAACAAATATACAAGGAAAAAAATACCTTCATAAAATGCTTTTCCGAAGTAAAAACCAGTCCTCATTCTTGGATAATCAGAGGCAGCTTTTTTTTAAAAAAAAAAAAAAAAAAAAAAAACTCTTTTGAAAACATGCGTAAGTCTGTAGGGTGAGCGCACGCCCATTATGGGCAACCTGATCTGGGCCACCCCCTGTGCTCTGTCTCCGATTCTCAACTGTTCCCTCCAGTGTCAGTGACGTTTAGTAACCTGTCCAAGCCCAGACAGAAGACTGAGTCCAGCCCAGGGCTGCCTAGGATTGTCCTCTACCAGTGGACAGAGTGGTGGTCTCTGTGCCCCGGTGTTTCCTCACAGGAGCGCCTGGAGAGGTCCTCTTACCCTGAGCACGGTGTCCCTACCTCTCCCAGCCATGCATCAGTGCCTGCCAGCACATGACGGTTGGGTTATTCTTACTGCCCTGCCCTGTCAGCCGGGTTTGGGTGGACTGAGGGCAGAAGAGTCAGGGCCACTTGCCGAGACTTAGGTCTGAGCAGACTGACTTTGCAGGGGCCCCTCCTGCACTCCTGGAATGTGACGATCATGAGCAGAGGAGGACCTGCACCTTCCTAGGTGCCTCTGTCTCTGAAGAGGGCCCTACTGGTTCCAGAGGGCTTAGGACTCCAGGTGTACCTGAACACAGTAGGAAGCCTGAGGTGACATATGAATGAGCCCCTGAAAAATGAATTTCATTTTCCTTTCTTCTTCACTTTCTCACTGAAAAGAACTCTGTTTACCTGAAGGGTACAAAAGGAGCCAAAGAGAAGGTAGCAATTTTAAATAGCTGACCTGAACCTTATTTTTACAAAGGACCTATACAGCGTCCTGACTTAGGAACCTGCTGATTAGAATTCTTTATGGACAGAGATGGTCCTGAATAAGTAGCAGAGTTTTGGTAACTTGTGAGCAGGCTGCATTCCAAGGATTAAGTGTTTGTTGCTGCAAACCATGTGGTCATACATTGTACTGTAAGTATCTGTTTTGCTCCAAGCCCAGGACACTGTACTAGGAACTGAACAATCTGGGACTAGATCCTCAAGCTTGCTACTTACTAACCTTTTTGAGCTTCAGACTTCACTGATACAGACAAGTGCAAGTGAGAAGATGTGCTCAGTGCTTTGCTCAGTGACAGAGTGCCCAAAGATTCAATTATTGTCAGTACTATACCAGCTGCTATTAAGCTATCACCAGATGAGATGGAGAATCTGCAGCCTTGTAACATGTTTCATGTCACTGATGTGGAAGTAGAATTACCAGATAAAATACAGGACAGAGTTAAATTTGAATTTCAGATAAACAAGGAATAATTTCGTAGCTTAAATGTGTCCTTTATATTACGTGGAACATATTACATAGAATATATTACTCAATCTGGCAGCCCTATAGAAAAGGAATTCACTTTAGTGATGAGAAGAGGCCTCTCTCTCTCTGATATAAGCTGCTGAAAAACCTCAGGACCCTACACAAAATTGGAACGCTTACATTTTAGCTTCCCTAAATCTTTAAACTCTTCAATAGTAGGGGCTGAATCCTTTAACTCTGTAGCAAATTCAAGCACTGCGTGAATAATAGAAATATCTTCTATCCTCCAAAATCTTAATTTTTCTTAATTTTTTTCAAAAGCTTGGGTGGTGAGGAGTAATCTAAGCCACAGACTGGATGCTGCTTTTAGGCTGTCTCTGCAGGTGGTCGCAAAGGCTGTAAGGAATGGCTTCAGAGCTGAGCTCTAACTCAAGTAAGGATTTCTTTTCCTGCAGCAGCGGCATGTCTTGATGAGACTCTAGGGCAACCAGATGGGACTGAGTATTCTGAAATGTCCCCAGTCCCTCTGAAAGGGAATCTTGTGAAGCCAACCTCAACAACCTACCACCTTCATGGTGTGTCCGGTTAGAGACAGAATGGTAACATTGAAAGAAGTTGTACTGAACCAGAAGGTGAGTCATGGCTCTGTCTCTGGGCCTCCATTTGTTTCTCTACAAAATGGGATAATATATGCCCTCAATGCATTGTTATGGAAACCAAAAATAAACAATAGTCAAATCAAAATATGTAAAAGTATTTTGTAGATTGTGGAGTACTTTAGAGATAGAGGGTATTAAGCCTACTAATACTACTATTATGCTGCATTTTGGGTTTTTTGGAAGTTTTATCAAGTTTTATAAAAAAAGAATGTGAATTTTAACCCATATTAATACCTTATATTAAATTAGATTTGTACTGTATAACAGTTAATAAATTTTGGGAATTGGAATTGCAATTTTACAATTGCATTAATGTCCAAATTAAAACCAGCACCTTCACTGATTGAATGTTTTGTTTTTTAAATCACACATTTGCCTGAATTGTTCATGTTAGTAGATAGCCATGGTAATCTTTTAATCTATGACTTAAAAGTTTCTGAGAAAATATGATGATATTTGATGTTGAGAAGGGAAAAAAGAAATGTGTGTTATTCATAGAGAGTATGCAGTCGGGTGAAGTTGTCTTAGTGAACCTGATTTTTAGCATTACTTAAGACATAAATTCTCAATATTCTCAATCTCCAAGGAATTATTTTCAAACATATTATTTTCACAAGCACATGTGAATTGATGTGGTCTATGGGAAGCACCAAAATAGGTATAAAATTGATGGTCTTAAAATTTGTGATTTACCATGCATATTACATTAGTTATTTGTATAAACATGATGTTTTTTCTCTGACAAAATTTAGGGGTTGGGTACTTGATGCATCTAAAGAAACCATAGAAGTTTACGATTATATTACAGATTCCTCTCATGTCTGTGCAAAAACCCTACTCTCTGTGTTACAATTCTTCAACCTATTTCCTATTCTGTAAATAAATGTCTAGGTATTGTAATTATACATGTGGCATCCCTTTTACTTTAGTATTGAAGTAACAATTCTTTATATCGCCACTGTCATGAATTCTTACCTTTGAATAGCACTTTATAGCTTTCAGGATGTTTTCTCTTATTATCTTATTAAATATTTACAATTACCAAGAGGTAAACATGTAGGCATTTTTATCCTCTCTATGTAAGAGGTAACAGATGTAGAGAAATTCTTATTTACAAAGTTCAGATGGGAAGTAGTAGAGCTGAGATTTAAACACTTGCATTTTAACTTGTTTTTTTTTTTGTTTTTTTTTTTTTGCTGTTATTTCCACTATACCATACTGTTTTCCACAAGAACCATCATTTCTAGAACTTTATATTTAAGTTTACATTAGCATAAAGGAATGCATTTGAATATCTAAAGATTCTCCTATTAAGAATTGGCATGAAACTCTGTATACATATATTATTTCTGAAAGATTTAGTAGAAGACTGCAATTACATAAAATAAACTATAAGCATAAAGACATCATTATCCCAGGGAATTGTTTATCTGCAAATGCGAATACTAGAAAAGTGTTTATAAATGTTAGAAGAATGGGTGCAAATAAATTCTTATGGGACAATAATACGGGGTCTATTCTACCTCTTTCTGTTTAAAGCTTAAGAGCAGCCTCGTCGTCGTAACTACTCCAGAGCATGGATTGTGGGTGCAGTGCAGGCTGGTAGTCCTTGCATCTGTGCTTCTTGGTATGGATAGAAAGCAACTCTGAAGATGTTCGTGATGTGACAGTAGAGTGTGCCTAGATCTAGCTTTTCTATTTTGCTCCCCTCTCCCAATCTTGTTCTCTTTTTTTATTTGGGGCGGTGGGGCGGGGCCGGGACAGAGTTTGCACTCTGTCCCCCAGGCTGGAGTGCAGTGGTGCGATCTCTGCTCACTGCAACCTCTGCTTCCTGGGTTCAAGCGCTTCTCCTGCCTCAGCCTCCCCAGTAACTGGGACTACAGGCACCCGCCACCACGCCCGGCTAATTTTTTTTTTTGTATTTTTAGTGGAGACGGGGTTTCACTGTGTTAGCCAGGATGGTCTGGATCTCCTGACCTCGTGATCCGCCCGCCTCAGCCTCCCAAAGTGCTGGGATTACAGGCGTGAGCCACCGTGCCCGGCTCTTGTTCTCTTTTGAAAGAAGTTGAGAAAAGTTCCAAGAGGTGGAAGGGGCAGGAGGAATGACCGCTGCGAGCTGAGCGCGGCTGTGCAGCCGACAGCAGCCTCACACCGGTGGACTCATCCTGAGGCTGGAGATGGGCTTTCTCCAGCTCCATTGTTGAGCGAGGGAGCCGCGATGGAAGCAGCACCGCGCATGAAAGTTGCATGTCTTTATTCATGTCTAAAGTGGTCTGTTTAACAGTAGTAGGGAGAAAATAAACAACTGCATTTTCTCTGGTCCTCTATTCTGTGATAAAATGGCAACTCCGAGCTGTATTTATTCTGTCTGGAAAAGAGGAAGAAAGCATTCTTTTCCTCCAATTATGGTGGAACGCGGCCCTTGAGAAAATACTGTGGAGCCTTTTCAGCAGGCTTCGCTGGCGTGAGAACATGTTCCAAGTACCTCAGCAGAGCTACTGGAAGGAATGCAAGGTGGGACAGGGGGAATTTTTTATGTTCCTGTCTTCAGCTGTGACTTTAGCTTCATGTGACATGTCCTCAAACCTTCTGGGCCAGCGACTTTCAACCCTGGTGGCCGTGGTAGTGCTGCAGTCACACTAGCCTGGAGACTGGATGCTCCATGAGCCCTGTACTTAGGTATGAGGCACAGCTGCTTTCCAGTGTAGGGATTCACTGTAATGGTCAGTACATTAGGATTTCATTTAAAACCTTCATATTAACTAGTTATCCTTGGGATATGGTGGTTAACAGCATGTAATCATAGTCAGATAAAGCCCAACCGTGCACACAAGTTATGTGACGTTGGAAAGGATTCTTGATTTCTGTGAGTTATAACTTCCTCATGTATACAACGAAGGTCACAATCCCCTCTGTAACAGTGGCTCTTCAAAAGGTTAGAGGAGCCAGGGTGTGACCCTGGCACTTAAAGACCCAATAAAGCAGTCACCATCATTGTTGTTGTTGCAGTCAGCAAATACAAAACAAGAGCTGCTCTCACAGGGGGTTCAAGACATTGTCACTCTCTTTTCCATTTTTGCCATTGGTTTCCCACACTGATGTTAGTGGTGAAGAGCCTAAGAAACCCAGGCAGCAGGATGTTCCGTTAGGAAGCATGAGTGTTTGTGTTGTCTGGGTACATGAGCACACAGGTGCCACTGAGCCCCGTCAGCAGCTCACCTTTTCAGCAGATATTTAGGACCTGCCTGCCTCTCAGTGCCAGCACACGTTGAAGCACTAGGAACACAGCAGTGGAAAAACAATTCCATTGTTCGGCCTCCCAAAGTGCTGGGATCACAGGCTTGAGCGACAGTGTCCGGCCTAAATACCCATTTCTAATAAAGCATGCCGAAATTAGAAATCACAGTTGCTGCTCTCAGGGAGCTTGTGTTCTAAAGGAGAAAGACAACCAATAAATTAAAAAGATAATGTCAGAAAGACATGCTTGCTATGCATAGAGTGAAATACACTGACATGGAGTGAGTGAGTGAGTGGGAGGCTAATTTCTTTCGGGCAGTCAGAGAAGACCTGGTGGAGGAAATAAATCTGCAACTAAAATGTGAAGGAGAAGGAGCCACCTAGGCAAGGGTTTGACAGGAGAGCATTCCGGGTAGAAGGATGGCCGAGGAAAAGCGCCTGCTACAGGAATGGGTGGGACGAAACTGGAGGTGGGTCCTGGGAGGTTGGAGAGGGAGCGAGCCCGGGCCAGAGTCTCCCTCCTTGAATGAATTCTAGAGCTGACTGGAGCCTGCAGGCTTCTTTGCCATGTTTCTGAATAGCACTCCAGAAAAATCACTGTGAACCAGAGTAGGCTGCTTTGCCTCTGGAAACTTATCTTAGTTATCAAATGGAGATCTATTTTATATCTGTTTCTTTGTGATGGGGATGTGAGAACAGTAAAGTAAATGTTAAAACATCCTGTGTATTATGAACCGAAAAGAAATACTGTGAAGTACTGTGTCATATTTTGTAGTCTGAAAATAATTATAGGACTAATCCTAAAATCCTGATTTCACATGTAGTTATTTACTTGGTATTTAGCATGCTATATGGATGTGGAACAATGTTCTTACATTTTCCCACCAGCATTTTGGGGGTAGAACGAGTGATTCCTCCAATAATTATGTGGGATTTACACCCTTTCTGAACACTCATTTCTAATTATTCTTTTTTTTTTTTTTTTTTTTTTTTGGAGACAGTGTCTTACTCTGTTGCCCAGGCTGGAGTGCAGTGGTATGTTCTCGGCTCACTGCAACCTCTGCCTTCCAGGTTCAAGCGATTGTCATGCCTCAGCCTCCTGAGTAGCTGGGATTACAGGTGTGCGCCACCACAGCCAGCTATAATTTTGTATTTTCAGTAGAGATGGGATTTCACTGTGTTGGCCAGGCTGGTCTCAAACTCCTGACCTCATGTGATCTACCTGCCTCGGCCTCTGAAAGTGCTGGTATTACAGGCGTGAGCCACTGTGTCCCACCTAAACACCCATTTCTAATAAAGCATGCCCAGGTTAGAAATGACTGTTGTGGCAACATTTCATAGCATCTTAAATGCTCTAGAACACACTTTATAGCTATCAGTTTCTTTAGAACTTGAAACACATTTAATCTCTAAAGCTGTTCTCTTAATGTCATGCAGCAAGGAAACGGGGTGGGCGTGGATGCTTGGCTGAGCACATGCTGTGTTCTAGCTTCTTTTTCTTCTCTTTTTTTTTTTTTTTTGAGACGGAGTTTTGCTCTTGTTGCCCAGGCTGGAGTGCAGTGGCGCGACCTCGGCTCACTGCAACCTGCACCTCCTGGGTTCAAGCAATTCTCCTGCCTCAGCCTCCCGAGTAGCTGGGATTACAGGCACACGCCACCACACCTGGCTAATTTTGTATTTTTAGTAGAGACGGGGTTTTTCTCCATGTTGGTCAGGCTGTTCTCGAATTCCTGACCTCAGGTGATCCACCCTCCTTGGCCTCCCTAAGTGCTGGGATTACAGTCGTGAGCCACCGCGCCCGGCCCTGGGTTCTTTTTCGAAGATATCTTTGCCACAGCACCCAGATTGAAATGGTCACATTTTGAAGGTGAAGGGACTGTTGCTCCGAGAGGGGTCGCTCATGAGTAGTGGAGCCAAGATTGAATCTGTATTAATTCGGAGCTCAGTCTCTGTCAGGTCCCCCTCAGTCTACCTGGGTAAATATGAGAAGAGCAGGCTTTCATCTGAACCATCCTCTGACCAGCCGCACATGACGTGAGGTTCTGGTTCACTTGGCACATTTTGTCTGATGTCTCCTTTCTCGGGGAGAGCAGCCTGAGAGACCGACTGTCGAAGCAGCTACTTCATGGTCTCCTGTTTTAAGTTACTAAATGTCCCAAAAGAATGTGGCAGACATTTGTTACCGAGCATTAAAAATGCCAGGGAACCTCATTTGATATCTTAGTACTACATCTGAGCTATATGAGGGTTTGTATTTATATTGACAAAAACGGAAAACAAAATGAGAAAGTGGAAGTTTTTGTATTCCTGGGCTTATAAGCATTTAAAATGCAGTTGTCCCCCTCTTTGCCCTTGGTGGATTGACTCATTACTTCAGCTTTAAGATTCCAAGAAAGTGGAGCCTGTGGCAGGTGGTGAAGCAGGAGATGATGGTCTCCTAGAATCCCCCAGGAATTCGGCCGGAGGAGAGATGGACTGAGTTTTGGCGATAGGTTGCACACCTTACCAACATCAGGCGGCGAGGGCTCTGCACCCTGCTCGTTTCCAAAGGTGCCTCGTTGTATTACTGAGAGGGCGTGCAGGTGAATGAAAATGTGTCCACACAGCTCCTGCTCTGCCTGTGCCGTTGGGTTGCTGTCTTTTAGCTGGGAGAGTATATTTCAAAGTGCTTTATAAATTGCAAAGTATGGTAGAAATAAATATTAGCTTTAGTAACTAGAACTTAGGAAAGTTCCTCATGTTTCCTGATTGCCAAGTCTTGATGAGAAATAGATTTCATAATTATGATACAACTTGCTATCTTGAGATAAATATTTAACTTTGAAAGTTAAACATAGTATTTTTGAAATTTTATTATTTTATGTTCATTTTGCAGATCTCTATACCTCTAGTTTTGAAAAGAATTTCTCCCAAAGGTATCTTTATGTTATCTTTACTCTCTGTTTACTGTTTTAGTTTGGAGGCTTCTCCTTTAACCTGTGGATTCTAAAAGCCTTCTAATCTGTGAGAGGACTAAAAATTTCCATATGTTAAATTTATTCTTATACAAAGTTGACACTTGTAATACACAAACCTGCTTTGCATTTATAGGAGGGAAACAAAGTTAACTGTGTAGCCACTGCATTGCTGTTTTCCAAGTTTCTGAGGCTTCCTCATTCTATTTTATGATCTATTTTATGGTTGTGATACATTTGTCCTTGGGAAATGCCTTAAAAACATTAAAATAATTTCTTAGAATTGCTAAATAGTTGCTGGTGTATTTTAATTTAGTCTGCCTGAAACTGTTAATTTGATCTTTGATTCAGCCCATTTTTGTTGAGCATCTGCTGTGTTAGAAGTGAAGCTGCAGTAATGAACAGGAAACAGACCTGCCCTCATGTTACTTTATAATTTGGTGGGAGAGAACATCTTGCAGGTAAAATGCAAATTGATAGATAGGATTATGTAGAAAACAGTGTTAATCTTTCCTTAAGTAGGTGGACATCTCAGTGACATCTTAGACTTGAAGGACAAGTAGCTAGGCACGAGAATGAGAAGAGAACTGTAGGCAGAGCGGACAGCTGAGACCAGAAACATGCCAGGGCATGGTGTAGTCCAGGAATTCCAAGGAAAGCAGCATCCATTAGGGAAGGAAGCGTAGGAAGTGGGAGGCTGGGAGGCTGGTAGGGAGTATAAAGGCTGGGGCCCCATCACAGAGGGGCTTTGAAGCGCCTGTGAGGAGGTTAGCCTTGATCCTGAGAGCAAGAGGAAGCCATTGAAAAGAGATTTTATTTTCGCCTGGGACATGACCTGAGTACACTTGAATTTCAGAAAGATCCTTCTGACTGCCATGTGGAGAATGGATTGCAAGGGACCAGACTGGAGCTAAGGATGCTCCTGGAGGATTTTGTGTATGGACAACACAGCCATGCAGTTTGGGTCCTGCAGAGAGTGAGGGAGCATCATGTGAATGCCTGGCCCCCACCTCGAACTGTACATCCTGGACAGCCTTACATGGGGGCTCTGACAGAGGAGAAATTGTAGACATTTGTGATTGAGATTATTGTGGTCTAGATTTAGGCAGCAACAGCAGAGGTGGAGAAAAGCAAGACGATCCACAGGCCTTGTAATGTATGGCTGTAAAGGCGAGGGAGGGAGGGGAGGAGCCAGGGAGATACCTGGTTTTCTGACTGGGCTTATCTGCCTGGATAAGGGTACATGGGAACAGGAACAAGGTCATTTTTTGTTTCATCCTCAAAAGGGAATGGACTACTTACAGTAAAGTGTTAATGGCAGCTAAATTAAGTAACATCGTGTCTTCTTATTTATTTGTTTATTTTTTAAGAGTTAGAGTCTTGCTTTGTTGCCCAGGCTGGGGTGCAGTAGCACCATCATAGCTTGCTGTAGCCTCTACCTCCTTGGCTGAAACAATCCTCCTGCCTCAGCCTCCCAAGTAGGTTGGACTACAGGTGCGCACCACTGTTCCTGGCTAATTTAAAAATATTTTTTTCATTTTGGCCGAGAGTTCAAGGCAAGGCAGGAGGATTGCTTAAGCCCAGGAGTTCAAGACCAGCGTGGACAATATGGTGAAATCCCATCTCTACAAAAAGGACAAAAATTAGCTGGGTGTGGTGGTGCATGCCAACAGAGTAAAACCCTATGTCAAAACAAACAAACACAAATACAAACAAAAAACAACAACAAAAATTTTTTTGTAGAGATGGGGTCTGGCTGTATTTATATTTCCCAGGCTGGTCTCGAACTCCCAACCCCAAGCAATCCTCTCGTTCTCCTGAAGCCCTGGGATTACAGGTGTGAGCCTTTTATCTCTGCCTTTTATCTGTCCAAATCCAAGATTTTTTAATCTGTCCAAATCCAAGATTAACATTAGGGCACATGCTATGATGTTTTCCATGGAAATGTCTTCAACTTGGGAAATTAAATATAGGCCAAAAAAGAACTTGAACTCTAATACTGCCTTGTAAATTATATGTTTGCTAAGTGTTTAGCAAGTGAAATCATTTTGCAGCCCTAAAATGTTAAATGAAGCCATTTTGTTCTTCTTGTGAACACATGTTAGAAACAGAGATCTAAGTGATAAAATACCATAATTTTGCTTGATTTTACGAAGTGTAATTTCTGACAAAAAGGCTCAAAGAACACTGGGGCCATGGAAGGAGATTAAATATTAATTTTATTTCATAGATTTTGAAATTTTAAAATATAAATTGTAATTTAAAAGATAAAGTTGGTCTCTTTTATAAGAACTCCCCCCGAAATGATAGTTACCTTAAATTTAGAAACGTGTTCAGAACAGCCAAGCACTTGGACTTGGCTGTGTGAACCACTTGCGCCTCCCCTGAGGCTGGAGTGCTTTTATTGCCGGTGTTAGGAGAGGGTGTTGGGAAAGTATACACTTTGTACCATATTGCTTATAATTATGTCAGTTTTCAGCAGTGAATGTTAGAAAGAATTTAATTGGTTCTTTAGTTTTTTGTGTGTGTACTTTTCACGTGTAGTATTCTTTCTTTTTTCTTTTTCTTTTTTTTTTTTGAAACGGAGTCTTGCTCTGCTATCCAGGCTGGAGTGCAGTGGCGTGATCCTATCACACTGCAACCTCCGCCTCCCAGATTCAAGCGATTCTCCTGCCTCAGACTCCTGAGTAGCTGGGACTACAGGTGGGCACTACTATGCCTGGCTAATTTTTGTATTTTTAGTAGAGATGGGGTTTTACCATGTTGGCGGGGCTAGTTTGTTATTTTGTTTTTGTTTTTTGGAGACGGAGTCTTGCTCTGTCGCCCAGGCTGGAATTCAGTGGTGGGATCTCGGCTCATTGCTACCTCCGCCTCCTGGGTTCAAGCAATTCTCCTCTCTCAGCCTCCCGAGTAGCTGGGATTACAGGCATGGGCCACCAAGCCTGACTAATTTTTTTTTAATTTTTAGTAGAGACAGGGTTTCACCATATTGGCCAGGCTGGTCTCGAACTCCTGACCTTGTGATCCTCCCACCTTGGCCTCCCAAAGTGCTGGGATTACGGGCGTGAGCCACCGTGCCAGGCCCTTATGTAGTGACATTTCGAACACAAAAGATTTATTTGTATCAAAAATGACAATACTTACTGGGTTGCCAGGGAGAATAGTTAAGTTGTAGCTCGAGATGAAAAGCCCAGAGTAGGCGAGTAAGGAAATAATTGGTAAAACTTATTTCTCCGCAAGACTTCTGTTAGTGATTTGTTCGTGAACTTTTGAAAGGAGCAATGGCAGTTCCTCCCCTGATCTCCTTTCTACTCACCACATCCCAACACCGTAAAGTTTATGAGCAGAGGAATTTAACATAATGCATTTTAAGTTCATAAACTAACAAAATAACTTCAGATCTTTTAAAAATGCTTTTTAGAAGTTTGCCCTGCATTTCTACCTTTTTCACCATGTTCTGTCTCCTCAGCTACCTCCTAACTCCCAGAACTTAAAACTCTCTGGGGTCACTTTCCACGAATAGTTTTTGACTTTGTTTCTTATGCTTTGGAAATGTATGCCATAGCGACGTTGCTATTTTAAGAGGCTTTTATATGTTCACGTTTTCTTCCTCTTTTCTTCCTGTCTTCCCTTGCCCTTCCTTCTATTCCCCTTCTTATTCTTGCCACCCCAGACATCCCCCATTGAGAGAGCCAGGGAAAATACACTCCTTTGCCCTTGCTATTTCGTGGAAGTTCAGTGGTATCTGATCTCACTATTACGGAAACGTACAGCACATATTCTTACCTCAGGGAACTAAGATTTAGAGACCATCTGGAACCATCTCTGAGCTCTGTCATTGATGGGCAGTTCCACACAATCTGTTGATTGATAATGTTATATCAGAGCCTCAGTGTATTGCAAGCCATTTTATGGAAATGCTGGTGATGAGAGTAACCTGATGTGACATGGTGCATGTGGAATACTGTCTTAGGTCCTCCCCGACCCCCCTCCCTCCCTCCCTGCCTCTCTCCTGAGGCAACAAAATGACCATTCTGAAGAGAGAAATTGTATTTAAAGAATTGTAGCATAAGGTTGAAATTATATTGTTTTATAAACTATCACTACAGTATAGAGATGTCACTGGAGAGCAGTACCAGTTAAGCAGCCATCCTTTGCATATGCCTAGGAGAATGTTTTTAATAACTAACCTAGTTACCAATAAACACACAGTTTTAATTTATTTCAGTTACTAATCATTAGGAAATTTCTTTAGGTTGTTTTAACATTGGAATGATGTCAACAAGAAATGTATAATCAGAAGGAAGAAATACTTTACTTCGCTGCAGATACTCAGAGCAGCATGTAGTATTTTAATAGACCAGAGAAGGGCCTGTACTATTATCATTTTTTGTGAAGAAGCTTTCAGCACACAGCTGCAATTTCTAAATTGAATTTTTTATTTTAGAGTGGAAAAAGGAGACTTTATTCACAAGAAAGTTTACTTACCAGAAATTTTTTGTCTTTTTTCATGTGGAAGTAATCTTAAATTACTCTTGCTTAAATGGAAATGTTATCAGTTTTCTAAAGAAAAAATGCTGTGTATTCTGGGCACATGCATGTACACACACACACACACACACAAAATCAAAGTTTATCAGGCATGATAAACTTGATAAACATTGATATGGTCCCATCCTTTAACTTTGTAATTCTGCTTTTGAGAATGTTTCCTAAGGAAATAATCCAAAATGTTGGGGACATGGGACAGCTGTGTGTATAAAGGCATTTCTTGGTATCTTATTTAGACTAGTGAAAAATTGGAAACACCCCTAAAGGACTCATGGAAGGGACGTAATTTAATGAATTTTCACACATGCCTTCAAATGGAAATTTTATGAGACTAAAGATAGTGGTTACTAAAACTTTCAGGAAGTTAGAAAAATGCTTTTTAATGTTAAATTTAAATTCAGGAATTTTCCCAAGTTTTCTAAATTTTCTGTATTTGTACTTATATTACTTTCATAATGAAGAGAAAGAATCCCGAAATGTTATTCTTTTCTGCTTTTTAATTGTTTAATAAGTATTGAAAATTGCTGCCAGACTGGGGTCAATGATTTTTGGCACTCTAAAGCTTTTCTTTAAATACATTAATGTTTTCTACATATTTTGGAAATGTTTTGTTAATTTAAAGCAAACCATTTAGCTTCTGTTACAGATTTGCACGTGTACACATAGACACAGTGGAAAGGATGAGCCCTAGAATTTGAAATATTAAAATAAAAAGAAAGTAGAGAATTATAAGAAATGAGTCAGAGAGTTTTTACAAGAAGATAATTGCAAAGAAAAATTTGTGGAACATCAGTGTTTTTGAAGTTCCACAAGAATTTTTGCAGCAATAGTTAAGGAAGCCCTAAGTTTTAAAAGCTTTTTAAAGTTTAAATTAAGCAAAGAGCTTCATCAAAACATTTAAATTCTGCAAATAAGTGCTATTACAGAGATGCATAGGTTTCTTTTTCCTTTTCTTGCTTTCCCTCTCTTCCTCCTTCCTTCCCTTTCCTTCCCACTTTTTTGTTGTGGTAAAATATACATGACATAAAGTTTGCTGTTTCATCTATTTTTAAGCACGTAGTTCAGTGGCATTAAGTACATTCACATTGCTGTGTAGCCGCCACCAACATCCATCCATCTCCAGAAGACTTTTCATCATTCCAAACTGAAATTCTGTACTCGGTAAACACTAACTCTTCACTCCCTCAGCCATGGCTACTCCATTTTACTTTTTGTCTCTCTGAATTTGACTACTCTAGGGACCTCCTGTAATCTTTCTCTTTTTAACCTCGATGCTGCTAAGTATTATTGAAAGCCATTCCCTCATTCCAAAGTTACTGTTGTCTTCTGTCTTCAAAGGCTCTGGTTCAGAGTCCATGTAGGGGGTTAAAAAACACGGATTTGCACCCTGATCTGTTCAGCTTAACTCAGACATCATTTTCTGACTGGGACACCTGATCACTGTGATTGTGATTTTTCATTACTGCAATCCCTATTAGTTGGAAGGATTTTAGGCAAATGTGACTTTGAGTTGGGTGGGAGGGAGGTGGTGGGAGGCCTTACCAAGCGTGGCTCACTTAGCAGCGCTGATGCCCATCTCTCTGTAGAAGAGACCTCTGGGTACGGGGTCGGCGTGGGGGGTGGGGGTGGCACTCAGATGACAGCATGGGCCTTCACTGGTCATCCCGACAGTGACTTGTCTGAGATCTCACAGTTTGTAATGGGTGGTGGTGCTGGGAGCTGGCAAGTTTCAGTATGACACTGGCACACCCACCTTCCCAACTACTTCCAGCTGCCTCCAGTGTTAAGATATTTGGGCTTCCTTTAAGAATATAGTTTAGTTACAATCGCAAAGAAGGTCATTAATTCACTGGGTTAGCTTTTAGGCTGACCCTTCATATAGTAAAATAATCTGCTTCTTTGTAAATACCAGTCATTCCTCTGTGCTTGGCCTAAAAATATTCTTCAGATAGGGTTTAGGAGAAGGAAGCCCTCTGGTCACTGAACTGAAGCAACCATCAGCTACAGAGACAGTAGTGCTCACAGTCATTTGTAGGAAACTATAATTGTTGATGAAAAACTGCAATATTTCACTGGAAAACACAGTAGTTTTGTGTTGAATAAAATGGAGGTACAGTAAGGGAAGTGAGGCTTCAAGGTAGTAATGGCATGCAAGTGAGTGTTTTTGAGCAGAGAAGTGATATGCACAAGGCTGTTAGTATGAGGAACTCTTCTCTAAATGACCTGGAGGAGATGACTAGAGGCAGGGAGGCCAGTGAGGAAATAGACAGAATAGTGGAAAAGTTGGCCCTAAACTAGGTGATAGTACTGAATATAGAAAGTACATTTCTCTTAGTTGAAAGGACCTAGAGACAAGTGTAGTTTCTAGACTGGGTTCTACATATATAGTTTCATTCAGCAAGTATTTATTGTATGTTACTTTATTAGATATAAAAGCTTTATCTGAGCAGCGCATACTCTTGTGAACGTGATAGCTAATATGATGCAAAATGCTCATCGGTTGAGACATTTCACTAATCTTTAATTGATAGTGGTAATATTCATATTTGTTAATATGCTTTTCTAAGTGTTTTATATGCATTTATTTGTCGAGTCCCTTACGACGTCTCTGTGCTATACAGTTACTTCTATGGCACCTCTTTGCAGAGGTGGGACAGCAAGGCACAGAGAGGTTAAGTAAGTCGTAAGTTCAGTCCCTGTAGGACCAGGATTTGAACACAGGTTGTCAGCTACACAAAGACTGTGAAATTCTGCTCTTTGGTAATTTATGAAGCAATCTTTTAGTAACTCTTACCCCTTCTCATATAAAAGAGTGTTAGGGAAACCTAGAATAAGAAGAGAATTTCTAAAATGAAGTATCGTGAACTGCTTGGATTTTCTTAGCAACAGGAGGGAACCTAAAATGATGACACTCGTACCACTGATTCACTGCTTTTCACTCAGGGGTTTTGTTTCCGTTTTTCTCTGTCTTTAGGTAACCTCGAATAGGGCTGAGCTATTATTTACTCCTGATCAGTAGAATTCTAGGCTTCTAACTTGGTTAACATTTATGCATTGCCTGTTTGTTTTGTTTTGTTATGTTTTTTGTTTTTGTTTTTTGTTGTTGTTTTGTTTTGTTTTTGAGACAGTCTAGCTCTGTCGCCAGGCTGGAGTGCAGTGGCGTGATCTTGGCTCACTGCAACCTCCACCTCCCAGGTTCAAGCAGTTCTTCTGCCTCAGCCTCCCGAGTCGCTGGGATTACAGGCAAACACTGCCACACCCAGCGAATTTTTGTATTTTTAGTAGAGATGGGGTTTCACCATGTTGGCCAGGATGGTCTTGATTTCCTGACCTCATGATCCGCCCACCTCAGCCTCCCAAAGTGCTGGAATTACAGGAATGAGCCACCGCTCCTGGCCTGTTTTTTCTTTTTTCTTCTTTTTCTTTTCTTCTTCTTCTTCTTCTTTTTTTTTTTTTTTTAACTGTTCTCATGTAACAAGTCTTCTTTTCAGTTTAGGCAAATTAACTTGTGTCAGTTTATCTAAACTGAAATTTTGCATGTGTGAAACTGAAAAATCTTTCCCAAGTGCTTAATCCTTCATTATAAGAAAGTACGTGTGGGCCGGGCGCAGTGGCTGGCGCCTGTGATCCCAGCACTTTGGGAGGCCGAGGCGAGTGGATCATGAGGTCGGGAGATCGAGACCATCCTGGCTAACATGGTGAAACACCATCTATACTGAAAGTACAAAAAATTAGCAGGGCTTGGTGGCGGGCGCCTGTAGTCCCACCTGAGGCAGGAGAATGGCCTGAACCCGGGAGGCAGAGCTTGCAGTGAGCGGAGATCACACTATTGCACTCCACCTGGGCAACAGAGCCAGACTCTGTCTCAAAGAAAAAAAAAAAAAAGATAGTAGGTGTGACCTCTTTTGTTTTTAGCTATGAAATTGCTACTTTCCTATTTTTCCTTCTGTAGGAAATCTATAGATTGTGATCACTAATAGAACTATCACAGGAAATTACTAGTTTAACTTTTTAATGAAGGAAAGGGGAGATGAGTCATGCAGTTAATTGCAACAGCCTGGTCGGAGGGCCAGGACACCTCTCATAGTTTTTCTTTTTTTTTCTTTTCCCTATGGTGTGTGTTTTTTGGGTTTTGCTTTTGGGGGCGGGGGGGCGTGTAGAAAGGGCAAATTGAATGGAGAAAGCATTCTGCACTTTTTTTCATTTGTTCTGCTTTCTCTTTTACCTTTTGTTTTTAGTGCAGGTACGATAAACTCTTGGTGACTAATCATGGTCAAGGATTTCCGTATTCTTGTCATTAAAGCTTGTATATATTATTGAAATTTAAAGAGTTGGAAAAATGAACAAAAGATAATTAGATTGATATTTGAGAATTTTTTAGTTCCTTCAAGCTCTAATTAATTGTCCAAAAAGTATTGTAGTTCTATGATAAATTCCCTTCCATATGAATTCTACACCTTTAGTCAGTAGTTAGAGCCAAAAACAAATTATGTAGCTGTTATGCCTTGATTAGTTAAAATGAACTAAGTGGAAAAATTGAAAAGAAAGCTTAATTGGTGTGAAGTATTGCATTATTTTATGCTATGGGAATTTTTATGGTGAAGTATAAAATGAAAATGTGATATAAATTCACTTTAAAGTCTTGAGGAAAGAATTCTTGTCATTAGAAAGTTATGTTTTTATGAACCATGGTCCATGAACAATCATATCACAGTAGACATAATGGTCCATAGTTTGACTGTAGTTGTATTTTATGTATTTTTGTATAGTGTTAATGTGAATATTATCAGAGGATTTGTCTTTTATCACAAATGAATCTACATGCATAAGCACCATAAGACATTACTATTGTCTTTCTCTACTACCTTATTTTGGTTGATACCTGTGCTGCATTTTTCAAAAGGTACAGTTATTTCTCAGAATTTATGACAATAAGGAACCCACAGATTCAGGAAGCATACTGCATTCCAGGAGTGAATAAGAAATCTATGCCTAGACTGAAGCTATAGAACATCAAAGACAAAGGGAAAGTCTAGAAAGCAGCCAGAGAAAAAGCGCAGCTCATCTATAAAGAAACAGACTGGCAGTAATACCATGGAACTCAGAAGAAACACATAAATTTCTATAAAATCGCAATCTAGCAAGACTATTTCAAGTACTGTTCAAGAATTATGACAAGATGAAAACATTTAGAGGTAAACAACAGCTGAGGGAGTTTTAGCAAAGATCTCTGAAATTCCTCTGAAAGAACTTCTGCAGGATCTAATTAAGACAAAGGAAAATTATCCCAGAAGGAATACCTGAGATGTGAGATGGAATAGTAAACAGATAGAATGGCACAGTAAAGCCAAACAGACATGATATAACATAATAATTGTGCTTAATTTGTGGACTTAAAAGCAAAAAAAACCTGAAATGACATGAGTTAGTCCATGTTGAAGAAGTCCACCAGGCAGTTGTGAGAACACAGGAGCGGGGCGATAAGGCAATTATGACGGCTCCATTGTCAGCAAACAAGTGAAGTGTAAACTAAGAACAAAGCCACTTAGATTGAGAATACATGATGAGGATTAGGACTACCTTTGGTGAATATATGGTATACTGGAGGCTAACTAAGGGCTCCCTGGTATGCACAGACTGCCTGTATGCAACTGGCCTTGGTTGTCAGTAGTTGACTGTAACTAACTGTAAATATAAGATATTATTGGGATGGTATCCTATAGTACAAAGAGTAACAGCCAGGGGGCAAGAGACCTAGGCTTTAGTCTAATTTCCTCAAATAATTAATTTTACGTGAACTTAGACAAGTCATTTGGCTTCCGTTTTCCTCATCTGTGAAATAAGAAGTTGTACTCTGTTAATATCCAGTGTTCATTTCAGATTTATGAATAATACTGCAAATTAACAATGAAAGCAACAAATGTGCGCAAATAATAGGAATGGTATGGGACCTTACGTGGTGAGGTTTTTAAGTATGGCATGAAGTTTTGTGGGTTTTTTTTTTTTTTTTTTTTTTTTTTTTTTGAGATGGAGTTTCGCCCCTGTTGCCCAGGCTGGAGTGCAATGGCATGATCTTGGCTCACCACTGCCTCCGCGTCCTGGGTTGAAGCAATTATCCTGCCTCAGCCTCCCGAGGTCTGAGATTACAGGCATGCACCACCATGCCCGGCTAATTTTGTGTTTTTAGTAGAGATGGGGTTTTTCCATGTTGGTCAGACTGGTCTTGAACTCCCGACCTCAGGCGATCTGCCCACCTCAGCCTCCCAAAGTGCTAGGATTACAGGTGTGAGCCACTGCACCCTGCTGGCGTGAAGTTTTGAACTTGCCATTTTGCCACTCTAGTGCTGCCTAAGGCATTTTGAAGGCAGTAATTGCAGAGGCATTTAGTGCCTTCAAAACTCAGTCCCAACCTAGGTTCCTCACCCTCTGAGATGATCCCAGGGGTGGCCTCCTCTGTTGCATGACATTTAGATCCAGAGCTCTCTGAAGCCTATGGACTTAGTACCATTCATGTGAGATGGAGTGATGGCAGGAAAAGAATTCTGTGTTGCAACTGTTGTGCCTTGAAGTTGAGACCTCAGTCGAAGGTAATGATAAAAATAGAAATGCTAGGTGCTTTATTACTGCTTCATATCTACTTCCTTGGGTTAGTTAAAAGGCATTTACCAGATTAGTTAACACTGAAAACAGGATCTGTCACGAGCCAAGTATTTCAGTGTGTGTTTTGCATTTTGCTCAAAGTGACCCTGGTATCCAGCACTCACATCAAATACCACAGGATGATTTTGGTTAAATGTCTACTGAAGGTTGAGGGGTGCCTGCACACAATCTCATGGACTTACCTTTTTTCCTCTACTGACTAGAAACTGATTGCACTATAGCCAAATTACATATCAGCACGAAGGGAATTCAGTGGCAGGCCTGAACAGAATAGAAGTGACAAGCAAAAATCAATGAAAGGAGTCAGCCACTTGAGTCTGTTCAGTAACACAGGCTAGCACTGTGGGAATCTTATACTCGGTGCTTTGCTCAAGATCAATTCCTTGACTTTGTACATTGCTAATGCACACACAAAACCTTTGGGCATCATGAAATTTTTTATGACATTATTGAATATTTGAATATTGCTGGGTTTTTTTTGTTTTGTTTCTGGTGACTAGCATATAAACCTGCTTTCTTTGGGGGACAAAAGAAAGGTATGAAACTTAAAACGCAGCATGTATTTTCTGCTACTGAATCCAAAGGAAACAGATCTTAGATGCTACTGAGGGAGCATGTGACTAATGACTAAGGCTTGGCCAGCCATTAGCTCTTGCCTGGTTAAACGCCACAGACTTTGGAGTCTAGCAATATTGTCAACATCATATGTCCATTATTAGAACTGTTGGTGGTGACATTCTGGGCAAATTCTGTTGACCAGTCTCCCTTGGTTCTTAGCTTTTGTGCAATTCTGGTTCTCCACTACAGATTCTGTAAACTAACCCAATATTTTTAATGAAATTCGCTTCCTTAGTTAGCTCAATTCAGTTTCTGTTCTTTCTAGGAACGCTGATTGCTGCAGTTAGTATATCAGCTATCATATGAGTTTTAAAATAAGGGGAGGTATGCTATGAATCATTGGTAACTAGGGTCCTGCTACGAAAGTGATAAGAGAGACTCTACACTTCAATACGTTAAAACTTATTTGTAATTATGTTGCTGTGGGATATAAGCACTTTTTTCATCTCACCCAATACAGCTACTAGGCTTTATAGATACATGACAGAGTCACCATGTGCAGTACAGTTTGGGTGATATTGTCAACACCATTGAATTAATCAGCTTTTTGATAGAAGGGTGATCATCTGAATTCCAAATTTGAGGAACACAGTGGTTTTCGGTTAAATATGAATCTTTAGATTGGTATCTAGAGCCATTAAATTTCCTTTGTAAACTAAAGAATGATGAGTCAAAAATGATCAATTACCTTTTGTATACTAAAATACTGTACTAGTCTCTCTATTATGCCAGGAATAAAAAAATGAATAGCAAAATATGCCACTCTCCATCTTACAGGAACATGCAGGCTAAAGTAAAAAACCATCAGATTATTATAACTCAGTATTTTGAAGAGCAGCTGGCTAACCTGACTGAGGGCTTCAGACCGGGAAAGACGAGATGACATTTGATGCCACATGCATCTTTTAATCCAGCGTTTTTCACACAATGCCCTGCACATGGTAGCTACTTAGAAAATATTTGGGGAGTGAGTTTGAACTGAACTGTGACTTGAAGAATAACAAGTTGATGAGAGCCTGATGGAGATACAGAGAAAGACAATGATATGATTTCTGATTGGAGCAATACAAGGAGAAATGGATAAGTCCCAAAGTTTTGAGCTTGGGCAGATTGGGAAATAGTTTGTCAATAACTGACAATACAGAAATTGGTTAGGGATCAGCAGAATGATGAGAGAAAATTAGTTTAGTTTTTGACATGTTAAATTCAAGGTTTTTGAAGGGCATCCTCATGAGACTGTTTAGTGTGCAGTTGGAGAGGTCTGGTCAGTCCTGGAGCTTGGGTGGAGGAAACTAAGGCACAGATTTAGGATTCATCACAATATTTGATATTTGAAGCCACATCTAATATTCTCCTGGGTGTGAATGAGATTGCTCAAGAAAAGTGCAAAGACTGTCTCTGATAGATCCATGGGGAAGATAATACTTTAAAATTTGACATTTCTAGAACTGATCAGAGTTATTCTAAAGGGGACCCACTGTAGTTAGAACGCTTCTATAGCCTGTTTCTATTGGGAGCAGTTGGTTCTCCTGACTTCAGAGTTTCCCAGGTGCTGACTTGTCGTATAACCCTGCGTTTGCTGTCATTCTGTCTTCACTTCACTGCTTTCGTTCCTGGCACTATAGTAAAATTGTAGATGTTCTCCTGTCCTCATTGTGCCAATCACAGCGTTACTCCAACCCTACTGCTACATACATCCCCCCACCATCTGAAAGAAAGACAAAGCTGTGATGTGAATCCTGCATCTTCATTGCCTTCAAGACAGCAAAAATTAGACCAATTCAGAGCCTCTTGATATAGCTGTAGGGAGATATCTTCTCACAAATGGAAATGTTTTTCAGTTTGCTTAGGAGAAGGGTTGGTAGAAGTGGTTCTTTTATCTCAAAGACATTTGCCTAGTTTAAGTACAGTACCTGAGCCAGCCTGGCTTGTAAACAGTGTCCGTCAAATGACTATTGGCTGCTATTTTTGCACTATTAGAAACATTTCAGCATTAATCATTATTTCCCCTTTTAATGCTTTGTGCTGTATTTTCATATCAACAATGTAATCACTGATACATTGATATGCAATTATGTCTTCAGTTTTTTTAAAACAGAGCCCCCTCAATATAATTTTAAACATCAGTACTCAATTGCAAATGGGTGCCACCATTGCCACCCCCACCCCAAATATCTAGATTTGTCCAGTGTGGTTGTTGAGCACTTGAATTGTGGCTACTTTACAAAGTGAGATCTGCTGCAAGTAAAAGATATACATCAGATTTTGAAGACATGGCATTAAAAACAAAGTAAAATACAGCAAGTCCTTGAATAATATTGTTTTGTTCAGTGTTGTTTCCTTATAACTTTGAGGAGAAAAAAAAAAAAAATCAATTCCCAGCTGGGGCCACTGTCTGTGTGGAGCTTCCTCTTACATCCCGAAGATGTGCCCATTATGGGACCTGGCATGGCTCTGTGGTCCCATTGTGAGTGATTGTGGGTGTGAGTGGCCCTGCAATGGAGTGGCATTCTGGCCAGAGTGGGTCCCGCCCATGTGCACCCCAAACTTTACAAAGTGGAATACTTGGTTAAATAATGATATTACTTATTTTTACTAATCTTTCTTAAATGTGTGTATAGCTCACATTTGTTTCGATGTTTAATATTGTAAGTATTTTGAGTCTTATTTCTTACATCAATTGGCCTATAGAAAAATTGGTTTCCTCATAGGGCATGTTACTTAAAGTCATGGTTTCCAAGGAACCTATGGATGTTTTTAAGTGAAGACTTACTGTATTTCATTAATTTTGTATTGCTTAAAGGTTGAAATGATAAAATTTGGGGTATGTTGGGTCAAATAAAACATGTTATCAAAATCCACCTGTTTCCCTTTTCTTAATGTGGTTGCTAGGAAATGGTAAATTACATATGTAGTTGGATTATATTTCTGTTGGACAGGGTTGCTGTAGACACACCTACACCAAACACAACTTCTTCGCCCCAGCGAGTAGCCCTTCCTTGTGGACCTGTTATAGTGGTGGATTGCCCTCATTTCGAATGTCACTGCCCAGTGTATAAACCTCTGGTAATCCATCAACAATTCTGGTAAATTTTAAAGCCACATTGTTGATTAGGGAGAGTTTTGGAAAGGGCAGATTGGGACATAATTCATACTCACTGAGCTATAATACTTCCAATCAGTAAAACATCTACTGGGGACCACGGGAAGATGTTCTTTGTTTGTTTTGGCTAATAGATGACTATTAGATTTTATAAAATATGTTTGTTTTGGCTATTAAACGACTGTTAGATTTTATAAAATATGTGTTTACTTACTACCTTGTTCCCAAAGGGATTATTTTTCTTTAGGAATTCATCAGTAGTAACAAATGAGCAGTACTAGTTGAAATTCAAAAATAAAAACTCATATTCTTCTAGGTAATTGCTTTGTAACCTCTTTGGGGGTCTTTCCTGAGACCAGACTGCATTCATCTGAAAACAAATCTGTAGTTAGGACAATCCATGAGTAAAGAAGGCCTCATATGTAGAATGTCATAGCTTCCCAGAATCTGCTTTGAAATTGAAAGTCAGCATAGCTCCAGCTTCTTCTGCTGTGGTGCAAATGTCTAGAGCCTAAACATCTCTAAAATGGAAACTGGGCTGGGTGCGGTGTGGTTCATGCCTGAAATCCCAGCACTTTGGGAAGCTGAGGCAGAAGGATTGCTTGAGCCCAGGAGTTGGAGACCAGCCTGGGCAACATAGTAAGACCCCATCTCTACAAAAAATAAAAAAAAAATTAGCCGGGCATGGTGTCATGTGCTCGTAGTCCCAGTTACTAGAGGGGCTAAGGTGGGAGGATTGCTTGAGCCCAGGAGATTGAGGCTGCAGTGAGTCACGATCGTGCCATGGCACTCCAGCCTGGGCAACAGAGCAAGACCCTGTCTCTAAAAGTAAAATAATAAATAAAATGGAAACTGGCTGTTTAGGGCAAGAATGTCTAAACAAAAAGTAGTACATTTTAAAAATAACTGCTTCCTTTTTTTTCTTTTGAGATGGAGTCTCGCTCTGTCATCCAGGCTGGAGTGCAGTGGTGCAACCTCGGCTCACTGCAGCCTCCGCCTCCCAGGTTCAAGTGATTGTTCTGCCTCAGCCTCCCAGCAGCTGGGACTGCAGGCGTGCGCCACCACACCCAGCTAATTTTTGTATTTTTAGTAGAGACAGAGTTTCACCATATTGGTGAGGCAGGTCTCAAACTCCTGACCTCATGATCCTCCTGCCTTGGCCTCCCAAAGTGCTGGGATTACAGGCATGAGCCACCATGCCTGGTATAACTACTTCCTTATTATGATAAACCTCTGCTTCCTAGAGATTGTCAAAAATTATTACTGATCTACATGTGAGAAAGATAACTTTCAGGTCTCAACCTTACTCTTGTTTACTAATCTGAAGTTTTGGATTTCTGGCCTGTGAGAATTTCTGGTTTCCAGCACATCTTTCATTTCTGCTTAAATTTAGTAGCTAAATTAATCTGTAGCAAACTTTTCTATGGATTCTTCAGGTGGGAAAATATACATAAATTCACAATGGATGGACCTTGCCTTCATAGAGGTTAAAAGGAAAATAGACATGTATGCGATTACATATAAAACAGTAAAATTCTATCAGTCCAATGCAGTAGTACATAAAGTGCAATACATTCCAACCATGGGGCGTCAGGGAAGACTTGGAAGCATGACCTCAAAGGGCAAACATACAGGGAAAGTGAAGGGATCCGTATGAATAAAGGGCTGAAAAAAAATAGAGTAGGTTCAGCACATTCATCATGACAGGGTGCTTCATGTTCCATTAATGAGTTGAGGGTAGGGGGTGATATCATGTGGCAGATTAGGAACAGATTCTCCAAAGCCCTTTATCCTGAGGTAAGATGTCTAGACCCAGTTCTTATGGTCTGAGGGATGTTAAGTAGAATGACATATTCAAATCTGTTATCTGAAGAGGACACTGGGGGCACTGTGAGGGAGAATGGGTTGGAAAGAGCCAGTTTCACAGTATTCTAGGCTTAGGAGGAGAGATGTGAGTCTCAAGGCATTGGTAATGGGAATGGAGGCTAGTCTGTATTTCAGGAATGGTCAGATGATGTTCATAGCCAGCTACTGGTAAGTGCTGATTTCATTCTCATAACAACCATCAGAGCAGGCTGTCATTATATACATGAAGAAGCTGAAGCCCAGAGATGCTAAGAAACTTGCCTGACTTATCCAAAGCCACTGCTTGGAGGAGTTAAATTCAGTTCTGCATAGTGTTACCTGAGTCCAAGTCTCACTTCCTATTTCTCTCTAGATTTGGAGGAAAAAGCAGTTCTGAAATTGTAAAATTTCTAGCCTGATGGCTTTTGCTTTCATCAAGGAAGGAGGGAAGAACTTGTCCATTAAATGTTGGTACTCCTGAAGGTTCTTTTTTAGGCTCTATCTATTCTCATCTCATCCTTTGCGATGACTTTTTATGATAAAACTCTGTCATCCACACTCACAACACAACTGTCATCTAATTGCGAATCCATGTTCTTTAGTCTCCTGCAACTTGTACCATGATGCATATTTCCTACTGCCAGTGGGTCACCTCCACGGATATACCACAAGCATGTCAAATTGCTGAGGACACAACCATGCCATTCATTCAGCCCACCAAGCCAAGAGAAAATCTGGGTGTATCTGAATGACTCCTGTCTTCCCCTTCTTATGCAGCCATTATGTTTCTAGAATTAGAACCATCTGAAAATCTCAAGTCCTTCAGGGTTTTTTCGCCTCCTGCCTTTCTCTTTTAGCAGAGATGAATAAAAAGTGAAACAAATTGGCACAATTTGGAGGATGAAGAAGTAGCAAAAGACAAAACTGTCAGAAGAAAGTCATTTCAGGAAGGAGGGAATAGACATAACAAGCAAATTTGCCGTTAAGGAAATGTTTTATTTAGGAAAATTAATACTTAGAAAATGAATTGGATGGAAATAAATTTTTAACATTCCTTCTCTGATGAAGAACTGACCTAAAATGGATGTAGTTCTTTATTCTTGCTTTTTAACCTTGTAGTCATTTTATGTTAGTCATTTGCCCCCATGCAATTGAGCACTCTGTAAGGGATATAATTTAAACATGTCTCAAAACCGAAAACCAGTCCATGGGCAGATCGTTTATTGCGATGATATATAACCACACAACTGTAAATTGGAACCTAAAAATATATAATCTGAAATTTTTTTTTAAATTAACCCAAACTTTTAACTTTTTTATAAGGGGTTGTGTTTGAATTCTTCTCTAGCCACCAGGCATGTTTTTCTTTCTGATGCTGTTGGAGCTATAAATAGTAGGTAGAGCTGAATGAGATGGCATCACATAAACAACAGAGAAGCCTAGCTTGGCCATTTCTCCTACTCAGATCCCGAGTCAAAATATTAAATGGTGGTGGTTTCAAACTGTAATTTCCTCAAAATTATTTTTGCTTCTCCAATTTTTTTTCCATGGCTTTTTCCTCACCAAAGACTTGTCACTTCTCTCTTTATATAACTCTTGGTCATAACTCAATAATAATGTTTTTTTAAGGAGTGGTAACCTGAGTTTATGCTGTACGTGGTTTCTTTTCCTGATCTACTTGAGTCCTTAATTTTCTTCCAAAAAGTAACCTGGAACTTGTGGCTAAAAACGATACATTCTTATAATCTTAATGGCCGAAGGAATGTTGCTTCTTTGCAGAACTTGATAAAGAAATTAGAGATTCGGGACACGGAAACTTTCAGCGCTCGCCCTGAAACAGCGGCCCGGAATCTCCCGCCCACCCGTCCCCGCCCGGATGCCTGCGCGGCTGCGCTTTCACTCGTGGCCAGAGCCTGGCTTGAGAGAGGGAATTTTACAGAGAGGGTGTGAAGGACGCAGGGCCGCTTCCAGGCCGCCGGCTCTCAGGCCGCGCTTTCCGGTCCTCACTGCGCGTCCACAGCTCGCCTTGGTTTCTTTTGTTTTCTTCACGCGCCGGCCCCGCGGTGCAGCGGGGAGACTCGCCCGCGCCCACGGACGAAGCCGGAAACCTCCGAAGGGAGAACCAGTGATTCCACGGATCCTGGAATCCCCCGGGGCGTGGGACCACCAGGCTGTGGGCGGAATTAACCCTGCCGCAGAGGGGCCGGGCGAGGATGAGGGCGGCGAGAACCGAGCCACACAGCAGCCCGGCGGCCTCTGCTGGCAGGCCCGGCTCGCTCCTCCCGCCCCGGCCCGCCTCGGGCGGGGGTTCCGGCACCGCCCTCCCTACCCCTCACGTAGGCTCGTGGGGGCGGGGACAGGGGGACGAAAACAACCGCGTCCCCAGCCTGACCGGACAGGCCCGGGCTCCTCAGACGGCGCCGCGGCGCTCCCCGGGCCGCGCCGCGCCGCGCACAGACGGGCCTTTGTGGGCCCGGCCGCAGCCACATTCCCCTCCGGACGAGCACGGCTGCCGCCTGCAGGCACCGTCCGCCCCGCGCGCCCGTAGGCTCCTCCTGGAGGCGGCGGCCTCACGCACAGCGTGTTTTCTAAAGTTTATGCTGACACAGCTTCCCGTTCACATGAGCCGGCGCGGCCAGACTCACGCAGGCACCGAGCGTTTCCCCTGCGCCGTCTCGCGCCGCCGCCCCCCTACCTCGCTGCGCGCCCCTAACCGCGGCGTCCCGCGTGGCGCGCCCAGCGCTTAAGGTTTTATTTTTCCCCTGCTTCCTGTGGTGCATCGCTTTCCCCCTCTCAAAACCACCACCCAAACTTAAGGGCTGGATGAGTTGGAACTCGTTCGTGTAATTGAAACGAGCAGCTGACGGTGGAAAAGCGAGGAACTATAGAGGAAGGGCCGTGCCGCGAGCCCAGGCCGCCGAGAACCGGGCGGGACGACGGGGTGGCGGGGCGACGGGGTGGCGGGGCGGGGCCGCGGAAGGGGGCGAGGTGGAGGGGCGGGGCCGGCGGGAGGTGGGCGGGGCGAGGCTGGCACACCGCCGCCATTGGCTGTTGCCCGACGCACCGAGGCTGGGCGGCTTAGCCAGGCACTTGGATTGTATTTGTGTAATAGCTGCATCTTGGAGCCAAGTGCATGCTCATCAACCTTCCTTGCTGGGAAAACCAACTCACAGCATTTTTTTTTTTTTTTTTTTAAAGCCGAGAAACGCCTAGGCTTGTAAAGTTTCATCTCCTGCGTGTGCTTTCCTGTTCTTAATTAAATGCTAAAGAGTCTTGTCGGGATATTATTTTTCATCCTGTCTCTGCCTTGGAGACTTTGGGATCACTGGGTGGTCTCTTGGTCACTTGTAGGTGTTTTAGGTAGAATGTTGCAGTCTGCAATCTAGGGGCATTTGACGACTTTTTCAAGTAAGCTAAACAACACATAAAACTATAGTAGATTAACCAAGACATGAATTTTATCCTACTAGTAGCAATCAGCGATGGCCGCTTTGCTTTTTACACTTTTTTCTCACTCTGTGGACTATAGAATTTGTTTGACCGTAAATTCTAGCTGTTTATTCTCTTGATACTTCTTATGCAGATAACTTATAACTTGTTATGTGTGTATTTTTATCAGACTCAAAGCAACTTAATTTTGGGATTCTGCAAATTTAATTGATGATCCATTATAACAATGTAGTTTAAAGTTTTCGGTGTTGATGTAGAGACAGAATCCAAAAGTATTTTGAGATGGTTAAGAGAACTGGCCTTGAAGAGTTCTAAATATTAACATTCTTCTGTTTGTTTTTATGCCTTGTAGTAATTACCACACGTGTGAATATGCATAGAAATTTTCATGTAGCAATTTCTGTGTGTGTGATCTGTATACAGACAGATTTTATAAAAATAATTGATAGCAGGGACATTTCTAACCTTGATCATTGTTGTTAACTGATGACATTTGCCAGTTACAGTTTCAATTAAGTTAAATTTCATATTATTTACGTGTTTCATAAGAAGGAGTGAGTTGCATACAAGGAGGTACTCTCGTATTCCATATCCTCTCCTCACTCCTGCGCTTCCTACCGGGAAGAGCAAATGCTTTGTGAGAATAAACACTCACTGGTTACTATCTGTAGGGCAGGATTAGCAACTCTTTTTGGGTTTTGAGCTGCAGTCTCTTGTAATAGTGGTTAAATTGATGCAGGTCAGTGAATTTGGGGTTTACAAGCTTTTAACTCCCCAGCTTTCTGAATACTGAATTTATGGAAAAGCTTAATTTTCTGTGTATCTCAGAAGGGATAAGTACAATTAAAAAAGAAAACAATACAAATTATTTTACATAAACTGGAGCAATTTGAAAACAGTGTAACGAGAGTTGAGTGAAAAAATGATTTCCCTCCATCGTCCTGGCATGTTCTGCTGTTACACTGACCTGCCGTTGGTCATAATGGGTCTGACATTGTAGGTACATCAAAGTTTAGTTTGCAGCCACTATTTTAATGTTATTTGGAAAGTCTTGGATTTTAAAATCTTAACCCAAGTAAATATCAACAAGGTTTATCTATTTGGGAGTCACTTATGACTTCTGCTCCTCCAACAGTAATTTCTATTTGCTACAAACATTTGCAAAGTTTACAGCAAATTTTGAAGTTAAAATTTACCTACCTAATATCATAGTGAGTGGGTGAGTCCTATGCTCCCCTAGGTTTGCTAAAGGTAGTCTTGGTATAAATAATACATTCAAGTGAGATTTCAAGCAAGTGTATGGCTTGACTAATTTTGCATGTAGATTGTAGCTACATTATCTCAGGTTATTTATTCTTTAAACTTTCACCAATTTCCCCATTTTAAAAATAGTGAATTTTTATTAAAAATAGTTGGTAACATAAACCATGGCATTCAGCCTACATTTCATATGAGATTTATCTGCCTATGTAGAGATGTTACTTAACTTGAAGGCCTCTTTGTAGAAGAAGGATTTGTCTTACAACGTTTTGCGTCAGTGGTGCTGAAGTGCCGCTCTGTGGAACACTGCTTCTTATGCCCTTCCTGCCACAAAAACGATATGTGATTTAACTCTTTCAGGAACTGGGGTCGTTTCATCCCAAACACTGACCAAGGTTGTTTATAAACTCTTGGAAAAACATAACATAAATGAATCTTACTGCCAAGTGACAAGTTTCTTTTTATGTTTGGTTGTAAATTATTTCAGAAACCTCATTTTTGTTTAAGAAGCAGATTTGTATGAACAAAGTTGAGTGGACAAATTGAGTCTACTTAATATTAGAATGTTGAAAGGGCTTACTGGGTGTAGATGTTTCATACATCAAAAATCTAGCTTTTCGGGGCTGGGCACAGTGGCTCATGCCTTTCATCCCAATACTTCAGGAGGCTGAGACCGGCAGATCACTTAAGGTCAGGAGTTCGAGACCAGCCTGGCCAACATGGCAAAACCCCATCTCTACTAAAAATATAAACAAACAAACAACAACAACAACAACAACAAAAACCGGCCAGACCTGGTGGCACACACCTGTAATCCCAGCTACTCAGGTGGCTGAGGCAGGGGAATCACTTGAACCTGGAGGCAGAGGTTGCAGTGAACCTTGACTACACCACTGGACTCCAGCGTTAGCAACAGAGTGAGATTCTGTTAAAAAAAGAAAGGAAAAAGAAAGAAAACAATATCTAGCTTTTCATCCTTGAGACTACATTTCGTGCTTTTTGCTACCAAGTAGAAAGGAACTTCATGGTGTAATTCTGGACATTTCTGAGCTGTAAGAAAAAGGTACGGTGATGAAATGTTAAGTGCCATGCCTCAGATCTGAAGGTTGTGTAATAATTTTCATGCCTGCGCTTGTACAGACGACTTCACCATTAGCTGCAGTTCTGATTTTAAGTTGATTTGCCGGTTTTCATGTTAAAGTTGACATTTTTGTGCAGTTGTATGAAATAACAAAGAAATTCAGTAGATAAATGATCCCTTACTCCAAAGCAAAAAATCTCAAAAACTTTGGCCTCCTCCATAAGAAAATTGTAGCAATTCCCAAATCATGCAGAAATGTCTAGAAATTATCAAATGTAAAATTTAACTCTGTATTCTAGAACACTTTATCAAAACAAAAAGATGTGTTACACAGTGGAAACTAAAGGAATTTTAAGATGAGAAACTATGGGATATTGTTTTAATTCATGTCTGAATATTTGGACAAGATGAAAGTTTTCTGAGCATTGTGGATGGATTACTATGTTGAGAAATGCCTAACAATGATGCGTAAGGCAGAACAGTATTCTAGTAGGACGGTAGAACATTCCTGTTACCTTAAGGAGTTCCCCTCTATCTTTATAGTTAGTTCCTCCCTGTTACACCCAAGCCCTGGCTGCCACAGATCTGTGTTCTTTCCGTGTAGATTGGCCTTTTCCAGAATGTCATATGAATGGAATCATATAGTGGGTGGCCTCTTGAGTCAGGCTTCATTTACTTAGCACAGTGCATTTGAGAGTCATCCATGTCCTTGTTTGTGTCAGTAAAGTCAATTCGTTTTCATTTGTGAGTCGTTTTCCATTGTTTGGATATGATCATAGTTTTGTTTATCCACTCATCAGTTGAAGGGTATTTGGATTGTTTTCAGTTTTTGTCAACTATGATGAAAGCCTCCCTAAACACTCTCATAAAGGCTTTCATGTGAATATATTTTCATTGCTTTTGAGTGAATACCTAGAAGTAGAGGATTGCTGGATCATATAGCAGACTGCATTTACCTTTGTAAGAAACTGCCAACTTCTCCAAAGTGGCTGTAATATTGTGCTGGTATATATATATATTTCAGCTGGAAAAAAAATATATATATATATTTATTTATTTATTTATTTTTAGGTGGAGTCTCGCTCTGTTGCCCAGGTTGGAGTGCAGTGGTGCAATTTTGACTCACTGCAACCTCTGCCTCCTGAGTTCAAGCGATTCTCCTGCCTCGGCCTCCTGAGTAGCTGGGATTACAGGCACCCGCCACCATGCCTGGCTAATTTTTATATTTTTAGTAGAGACAGGGTTTCACCATGTTGGCCAGGCTGGTCTCAAACTCCTGACCTAGGGTGATCCACCTGCCTCAGCCTCCCCAAGTGCTGGGATTACAGGCATGAGCCACTGCGCCTGGCCTGTTTTTAAAAATCAGATCTCTTTTTTGACTCCTATGTTTTTATCATGGAAAGAGACAAATCACTTATATTTTCTTTTTCCAAGCAATACTGCTGTGTGTGGTGGAGCCAAAAGACTCCTCCTCTTTTCCATGTTCAGGTAGTTTATTCTTTGGGAGAGCACTGTAATCGTGTGTCAATCGTATTTTAAAGTGACTTTATTATTTAATGTCAAGATGTACCCTTGATATGAAGTAGTTTTATTTAATAAAGCAGCTACAGATCAAGAGCACTTGGTCTAGAGGAGCACGCTGACAAGTGGCGGCGCCTGCCTTCTTCTTGGGGCCAGTATTCGTCTCAGAGCTGTCTAGCTTTCAGGTTTCTCTTCATTGCTTCCAGTCTCACCTAAGCCTCATGAATCCTCAGAAACCTGTTTCCTAGGTGCGCAGAGAATCATCACATTTGTATGCATCTGTAATTTGTGCGCATTTGTAATCATCTCTGTGACTTTTTTTGTACTAAAAGACCCTTTTTATTTTTGAAATGGTGGGGGGAGGGGTTCTCACTGTTTTGCCCCGGCTGGTCTCGAACTCCTGAGCTCTAGCAATTGTCCTGCCTTGGTCTCTTTATTAGCTGGGATTACAGATGCATGCCACTGCGCCTGGCTATTAGAAGATACACTTTTTAAAGAGGCGAAGGGGAGCAGAGTGGAATAGTGGTATTGTGACAGTTACCTGGAAAACTTCGAACTCCTCTTCCTAAATTTACCTCTTACAGAATGTCCTGTATTAGGTAGCCTGAGTTTCCTTCCCATGTAATGCATACATGGTTATTATTATTGCTTTTAGCAGATAAGGCTATATTAAGCAGTTTATGTGAGAGAAGAAAGGGAGATGACGTGATTGGTGGGGAGCCAGTTTAGTTAAGATTCTTTGGACAAATAGGACTTTTGAGAAATCTGAAAAGAATTAAAAAAAAAAAAAAAGGTGTCGTCTTCCCTAGAGTCTTTTTTTCTTAGCTTCGAACTTATTAGTTTACCTAATTAAATAGATTCTTCAAAATAAGTTTCCAGAATTCATTTTAAGGTAAAAGATAAAACTATGTGGTTAAATTTCAGTATACCTAATCTTACATTCTTTGTTTCTTTTATTGAATTGCCTTTCCATTCCAATTTGATAATCAGAATAGTACTATACTACTTAATTTGAACTTTGAAAGATTTTAAATACGCACTGTGATAAATGTCTTTGATTGTAACCACTATTTCAGTGTTTTGAAACCCCCATCTGTTTTGGTAGAAGTGTTTTAGGATAAGAAAGAATCTCTTCTGTTAGTTTTTTGACATTTGGACCCAAGTGACAGGGACGTTTGGACAGGGAACAGGGCAG
Organism: Theropithecus gelada; assembly: GCF_003255815.1. Classification (NCBI taxonomy): domain Eukaryota; kingdom Metazoa; phylum Chordata; class Mammalia; order Primates; family Cercopithecidae; genus Theropithecus; species Theropithecus gelada. The sequence goes on along the minus strand of NC_037671.1, from coordinate 109,060,778 downwards.
CAGAAAGAAAACCAGTGACACACAATCAAGATGAGATGTATGCACAGGCATTTGCTGGCTGTAATAGAAGTTTAATTTGTTGTTCTAAAACTGTATTTGTTTTTCAAGCACCTTTTCATTCACATCTAATCAATAAAGTCATCTTTGTTGCACTTTGTTTTCTTTGACACCATAGTTAACTTTTACATTCCTTTATCTTGGGGATGGTCACAGCCTGTGTGTCCACAGTATGTCTTCTACATAGTGACTTTGTAACAACCTTCATTTTGCTTTTCTAACATCAATGGTGGGGTGGGACTGGGAGAGGGATTTAAGTATGATCAAATAGTACCTTAGCCACATTTTTATCTTTTAGTATTTTAGTTGATTTATCCAGGTATTTTTTAAATGTAATATTTTCTTTTTTATGAAATGTCAAAATTAGGAAAAGGGTTTATTTGTTGTCTTACATTTTTAGAGAATCTAAACTTACCAAGCTGTGGCATAATACATTGGCTTCATAAACTACGTGTGTGTGTGTGTGTGTGTGTGTGTGTGTGTGTGTGTGTAAAAATGGTTGGGTAAATTGGGAATTATTGCTTAAAGAAGATGGCATTGAATTATGACCAAATTATATCACATAATGCAAAATAAATATTTAGAATATGACTAAATATTATCTCACCTTTTTAAAGTTTATTAACTACCATTTACTTAGTGCTCAAATATTTTTAACAGTCCTTCACTGCCTGGACACCCATCATTTTTATTTTCCTTCATCAAACGTTTTAGAATTTAGGAATAAGTATATAAAGTGTTAAGAAGAAATAGTTATTAATTTGAATTATACAGAAAAATCAATCATGTAGAAATAACAATGTAATGAATAAGTATTAGTGTTTTCTAATTTAATAAGATATAGTTTACAGAAAGATCTAAAGGGAATGCATTGCTTTTATTGAAAATACGACCTGTTTTCAAAATGTTTGTTTAGAAATCTAGATGTTTTATATGCACACGTGTGTTGCATTGGAAAGGCCAAATGAGATAATGAATAGATAACTATATTTTGGTCTATATTGTTCATGATTCCATAGCCATGTTTTTTGATAAACGCTAGAAGTATGGAAATGATAAACTTTGATACATGTGATTTCCTTAGGTATAGCATTCTTAATGCCCACAAATCTACAAATAATGTCATCATGTAACTGACAGGGTTACACTATTCCACTCTCTCAAGAAAATTATTTATGGGAAAAATATGGTACTGTGACCCACGTAAGCCTTCTGAGTGCCACTATTCTTCTGTAGAATTTGGGCCTGTCAGTGTCCTTTACAATCATGCCCTATAGCATAGGCAGATATTCTTACCATCCACTGCATTGTGGTCACCCAACCTAAATTGGAAAGCTCAAAATTACTTTTTAAAAGTGTTTGGAAGGACTATGAACTGTATATATTTTTATAAAATATTTACTGTAGTCTAACTGGAGTCATTTGTTGATAAGATTCAAGTCTAAAAATCATTACCTCTTAACTCAGGATGGATAGAAAAGATCTATCTTTGAGCAACATACATACTTATTTTATTGCTATCAGTTTATAAGAACTAACCCTTTTTAAGGAATTTAAGGTCTGCTCTTGGCTAGAGAGAAATGCATCAAATGCATATATATATATTCAATATAGCAAAATTGCTTTTTGGTTTGATTTTTAGTAACAGTCATATGTAATGCAAGAGTGTATCACCAACCACATGGTACATATGACTTCTACTTACATAGTTATATTAGGTAGAGCATATTTTAAACCTTGTTATATCCCCGTCTGTGTCATAATGAGCTGGGTCAAATTTGGGTTCATACACATATATTTTTATTGTTTTGTTATAGTCTTTAGCGCATTCATTCATATACATTTATTCAACAAATATTTAGTGAGCTCATACTCTGTGTCTGGCACGCTTCTAGGTAAGAGACACACAACAGTGAATGAGCGAGCCTGCTCTTGTGAAGTTGACATTTCAGTAAAGGGAGAAAGATGATACATGAATGAATAAACAAGAACATCTCAGGTGATTATACAAAAGAAGGAGAAGGATTCTCTTGAGGAGTGATTGGTATGACAGGACTGGCCATAGGATGATCTGGTAGCACAGTAACTCAGGAGGAGGGAGCAGCCAGTGCAAAGGCCCTCAGGTGAACAGTGGCCATGTGGAGGAACAGAAGGCAAGCCAGTGCAGCGGGAACATTGTGAAGAGCAGCGGGTGGCAGGACCGAGGACCGGCAAGGCAGGCAGGAGCCATGTGGTTTAGCTTCTTGTGGAGCATGGTAAGCAAATCGGCTTAATTTTATGATCTTGGAAGACTTCGAAGGTTTCAAGGAGGGAGTGGAGATTGAAGAAGCACTTGGCTGCATGGATGCTTTCAGAACTTCCTTTAGTGTCATGGTGTTCTTGCCTGGAACTCTGCCTGTAAATCCATGGTACCTAGAGTTCCTTTATTTAAAGTTGTACAGTGCATCAGTTAGCTTTTGTGGTAGTGCTCAGAACAGCCAGCATTTATGTAGCTCACGGTTCTATAGTTTGACAGTTTGGGCTGGTCTCAGCCGGGTAGTTCTGGTTTGTACTGGGCTTGTTCCTTCTACTTCAGTCAGCCACTGACCAGCTAAGTGGCTCTGCCTCTCGGGCTCTTGGACTGACTGGCTGTTGGCTTGACTGGCTCTTAGCTAAGGCAATGTGGTAACAGGACCATGTGTTACCAAGCTAGTCTAGGCTTGTTCATGTGGTGGTTGGTTGAGTTTCAAGAGAATGATTAGAATTGCCTCTTGAGTCCTAGACTTGGAAGTGGCACAGCATGATTGCTGCAGCAGCAATCTCTTGACCCAGGTAAGTCATAAATCCTGTCCAGAGTGAGGGGTAAAGAATTAGACTCCACCTTGGATGGAAGAGGCTATAACACCACATTGCATAGTAGTGGCTGTTTTTGCACACTCAAGGTCTCTGTGTCTCTAAGTGATACCAAGAGTTCGAGACTGGTTCATACCAGGTGTCCTCATTGCTTTGTAAATCCTATGTGGAGGTGTCCTCACTGAGTTAGAGAACATAATTGGAAATAAGGGTGTGACCATAGGGCTGACTAACTTTGTTTTAAATTTAACAGCCTTGGATAGAAAGACACACCAGCATCCTAGTGCAGGAGATAATGTGAGCATATCACTTGTGGTGAAAAGTGTAATTATAATACATCACACTGTCTTGAAATCGTGTCTTACAGTATTAAGTTTAACAAATGCTTTTGGATGGCATAGATGTGTTTTTCATTGTTACCAATATTTATTGGATCCCTATATAGAGACAAGATTTTAGTTCATTTCCAATACATTCAGAGGACGGCTGCCGTACTCAGCAGCACGAGGCAGCCCTGTGTGTTCTTCCCATTGCCGGCCAACCGTGCACTGAGTGATTTCAGCAAGCCGTGTCCTTGAGCTGTCATGTGGTCTGTCATGCTAATGAGGAGAACGAGGAGAATTAATAAGTAAAAGAGGAATGCTGGCAGTGGCTTATGGTTTTTTCCTTTTTTTTTTTCTTAAGAGTTCTGCGTTTTTAATGGATTAAAATCCCAAAAAGTTAATAAAATAATAATAAAGAAAAACATGGAACAACTTCTTTGCTTGATAAAATTAAAACTTTGGAACCCAAATGCTTCTCCTGCAGTTTAAATTATCATAAATCCTGGAACTTAGTTTTGGAGAGCAGTTTATTTATTAGTGATTACTTTTCCTTAATGTAGGTAAAAGTATGATTAATGGAATAGGTTGTACTTGGTGTATTGGACTTGTTGGCCCAATCAAGGCAGATACAGCAAACATTGTAAATAGAGTATTTTTATTCCCTGGACGCCAATATAGGCAAAAATTATTTTTTCCAAGGGTGTCTAAATTCTTGGTAATATCCTTGCAGATAAATGTTATTGTGACTGGAAATTCAATCAATTTCTTGTTGATTGTTACTAGCCTCCTCCCCTTGCCCTTATTCCCCTTTGGGTGGAACAGCTCACTTGAGTAATTTTGCCTTTCCTATCCTTGCCTTGGAATTGGAGGCAAAATCTGTATCATTTTAATGATAAATTATGGTAAAGATACGATATCTATAATCACTAGAAAAAATAATGGAATATTCTTCATCACAGTTATTCAAATGGAAAACTAAAATTGAGTCACCCCCTCCTCTTGGTATTTCACAATAAATTACAGTTTGATCAAATATTTAAATGTAAAAAAATAAAATCAAATATATTAAAAGAAAACAAATGAAATTTTTTTTTTTTTTTTGAGATGGCGACTCACTCTGTTGCCTAGACTGGAGTGCAATGGTGCGATCGTGCAGCAACCTCCACCTCCCTGGTTCTAGCAGTTCTCCTGCCTCAGCCTCAGCCTCCCAGGTAGCTGGGACTACCTGCATGCGCCACCACGCCCGGCTAATTTTTGTATCTTTAATAGAGACAGGGTTTCACCATGTTGGCCAGGCTGGTCTTGAACTCTTGACCTCAGGTGATCCTCCCACTTCAGCCTCCCAAAGTGCTGGGATTACAGCTGTAAGCCACGACGCCTGGCCCAAAATGAATATTTTTAAAAATACCTCAATGAGGAAGACATTTTCCAGCATGGCACAAACTCTAGAAACTTGGGGAAAACAAATGGATACATTTGAATATTTAAAATGTCAAATTTCTTGTTTTTGATTTCTTTACATTGAACACAGTTATGAGCATTTTCCCATGTTACAAAATATCTCTTAAAACCTGAATTTTTCATGATTATTAATGCTCTATCAGGTGAATATACCATACTTTAACCATCTCCCATATTTGTACATTTTTTTCAAATGTTATTTTAAATAATGTAGTGCACATGCTTAATATATAAATGGTAGATCACAAACTGTAACCTTAAGATAGCTCTTTCTAGTGGCGTGATTGCTGAATAAATGGGCATGAGTATGTTTGAGGATGTTGATATGTAGTGGAAGACTGTTTTCTGGGCAGGCTGTTCTTAGCTGCTGGCCCACCGTAGATGTTGAAGAACCTAGGTGTACGCATAAACCTGGACCACTGTATTTTTAATTTTTGCCACCTTGAAAGATAAGATGTTTATTCACATTTCTATGATTATTAATTGACATGGAACAATGGATAATGTTATTGACTTTTTTTTAACTAATTACTTTTAATTGAATAAGAAGCACATGTAGTTGTTGGGGAAAGTTCTTACACTGATGTGTTTCTTCCATTTCTGTCCAAAAACGTTCTAAGTACATCAAGTATATGACTCACCCCCACCTTTTTTAAAAAAACTGATGGTAGCTTACTGTGCACACCCTTTCCATTCTTCTTACTTAATAGACTATCCTGGAAATCTTTTCTTATCTGCACACGGATTTACCTCAATCTTTGTAATTGAAGCATAGTCTTCTATGTTCGGCTGTACACTAATTTACTATAAACTTAACTCCCTTGGCAATGAAAATTTCATTATGTTCACTTTTCACTGTTACAAACAACTCCAGTAAACATCGTTTTAAATCTTTATTTTTATACTTCAGGATCAGTGGAATTGTTGGGGTTAATACGTAATCGTATACATGTGCATTTTGATTGATACTGCCAATTGTATTTTATTCCAGTATATATTTTCATCAGCAGTGCAAGGCTATGATTTGAATAATTACCCAAACCTGTGTATATGTTGTAATTATCACGATGTTTAATCTTTAGTACAATATGACTTTATTTGTATTCCTTTAGTTATGAGTACGGTTCGTTACACATTGTTATAAATGGGCATTATTTCTCACTTTAGTTCCTCTTTTTGTGACAGTGATACTGATTTTAGAACTATCTAAGAAAAATAAATTGCAGCATAGTTTTGGCATTGCTTTATTTTAATGATAATGCTGCTAGAATTAGTATACTCTGTTTTCAATGAGTGCTTTACATTATGAACATAAAAAGGACTTTGAAAGTGAAAGAGAAAGGAAAGTACAGCCAGTTTTACTTCCAAATTCATGAATTCTCGTTTTCCCAATTTTCTTACTGGAATGATTGGAAATTAAGGTGATTTGTGTTATTTTTGGTGGAGGGGGGGCGTAGGGTAATTGGGAAAGAGATGTCAATTGAAGGTTTTTGTGCTTTAGGAGAGTGAGGACTGTAAATGGCTTAGCTGCTGCTGAACTTTACAGATTGAACTTTCACAAAGCTCTTAGAGGTTCTCTACAAATGGAATCCTTTTAGGCACTTGTGTTATAAAATGTTGATTGTAACATTTGAAATAAGTGTGAGTTAATGGAAAGGGCCTTGTCTTTGTCTTTAGGAAGTTTCTACTTTGTTGTCTTAAACCTGCCCCTTCACACCTCTGTACTTCAGGAACCCTTAAAAAGTTCTCTCTCCCATTGAAGTGAAACATGGTTCTCATCAGAGTATTCAAATTTGTCTCTGCATTTGTTACAGCATCTGTGTGGAGGAGGAGAACGTTGGCTATTATGTCCTGATTTTACATTTGATTAAACCTGTGACTTTTTTTCTTACTGCTAATTTTAAGTCTGCCCACATCAAAGTTTAAAAAGAAAAATGACACCATGAATAATCTTATCTTTTCATTTCTGAATTAGAATTTATTTTTGACTGTGTAATGGATACTTAAATACATTTCACTCAGTTATACCTAAGCTAAACTCATCACTTTGATTTTCTTATGACGTTAAGCACAAAACATTGCACTTAATAAATATCTGGAAAGTGTGTATTATGAATGAGTGATGGTTTTTTTGAGATTAGAGCAGATAAATGCAGATTATAGGCAAAGAATTGATATTTTAACATCAATGCTGTATCTTCCCAGTACAGTATCCAGTCTTTTCCATTGAGAATTTACCAGAGTTTTTCAGTTGTATGTTCTTGTTTTAATCGGATTAGCACAGATCTACTTCTAGTTTATGAATAAGAATGATAGGTGATTTTGGCTTATGAAATATAGTTATTGACTTTTTTGTTGTTGTTGTTCAAATTTATGACAAAAGGAACAAAAAAAGCTTAGCTGATTTCGGCCGGTAACTTTTATGACTACTACCTGGAAATCAAGTGTGAAAGTTGAAATACTCCTTTGCTCCCACTAGAGGGGGATTCCTTCCAACTTAGGTAAAAATGCTCTTTAGACCCAATGTGAAAACCTTGTATGACATTGATATTCCCTTTGTATTAAATTGAGGATAGTCTTATGTTTTTAAAATCAGCTGATTTTCTGTAGTTGCTGATATTAAAATCTTACAGAAACAGAGGATGTAAAGGCTACTTGAACTAGGGTACATATGTATTTAAACAACAGTGCTTTTGAACAAAACAAACACTTTTGTAGAGTTGCTATAATTAAATTTTTTTAAAGGTATATTAAGAGTTTCAAAACAACTCTGCCAGCCCTGCTGGAGATAGAATCTGGGGTGAAGGGTGCCCTGGTGAGATCTGGCTCCCTCCTCCCACCCCCAAGGTCTGTCACTGTCTCTGTCTGCTGAAATAGCCACAGGGAGAGTTCTAAATTTTCACACGAAAGCTTTGATTTGCTCTCACCTCAAGTTGTCAAATATATTAAAGCCTTATCTTTAAATACAGCTCTATTTGCTATTGAATTTTCTTGTTACATTGACTTATTATAATATGATAAAATATGCAGAACTCACACTCTGAAGATTTTTTTTTTTTGCAAAGTTAAACTGTAATATATTTTAAAAATAATTCTATGTGTGTTAAAAATAGCACATCAAGGGTGAGGTATGCAGATATGATCTATATGTGTACTTCACAAGCAAATGTCATATGATGTTCACAATATTTAAGATTCAGCAAATTTCCTGTTCGCACCTTTCCTTTAAAGTCTCCAATGTTGATTAGAGGTTTTAATTTTAAAAATAGTTGAGGTTAGTAATCTAGCATTGTGAAAGTCAGGGCTTGGGAAATTCAAACATGTAATCTTTTTTCCTTTTCTTAAATGAAAAGTAGATAATAAGGCCTTGTTTCTAAACCTAACGGCATTGAAAATTAAACTGTAAACAGAAATGCTGTCGGTGAAACTTAAAATGATTTTTTCTGCTTTAATTGATCCAACATTTCAGTCTTTAGCCTAAAATCATATTTGGTATCAGCAACATGTGGTTTTCTATGAAAACGAGGCTGCTCATCTCCATCCCTAATGGTAGTATCTTTCTTTTGCTTTCTGCACCAGCCTCTGCCAGTGCCAGGGGATGGTCAGTGAGCCTGGCTTTCAGTGAAACAGTTGGAGAAGACAATTTGCTTCCTTGTTTCTTTTTTTGAGCCTTTTACTTTCATACTGGATGAAAGTCTTATTGTCATGGTCTTCCTTTCTATATTTTCTTTCCGCAAGGGAAGAATCCAATTTTGTTTTATAGCAGGATACATTAGATAGGCCTATATGCCTTCTACTTAAACACCTGCCACACGTGCCTAATTTTAAAAGGTTTAAAACTGACAGTGAAGCCTGTTGCAGTCTGATACTGCCCGCCCACCCAGTCTTCCTCTTTAAAAATACTCAGATGTGTTCTGTTGCCTTCTTTCCTTGTTCTTTTGCATCGTGTATTGGTACTTTGCAATAGTCAAAGTTAAAAGCTTTACACACCACACTGAATAATTTTGTTTAAAAAACAGTAATTATCAATACACGTCTTGTTCCTCGCAGGTTTTTAAAATTCATGTTAATGAGCTCTGTCTTCTAATGCATGAGACTGACAGGCAGTCTTGAAGTTTTGCCATCATTTCACAACTTGTTGCTTAGACTCTGCCTGCCTTTTCCAGAGTATTGCTTTCAGGAGCTCTTGCTCTGCAACATTCCAGAGACCCAGCGCTGCCCACTCTGATCTGAGCAGGACAAGAATCTACTGGTAGCACATATGCATAGTGAGGTTGCTCCACAAAGGGCAGCTTCCCCTCACTGCTGTCAGTAAAAGATCAAAAGGCATATGCATCATGTGATTGAGGTGAGAAGGATGATTCTACTCACTTCCTGGATTGTTTTTGAGGAACTTCAACCAGTACGTCCACATGATGGCAGATGGATTCGTTTGATAGGAGCTCCCGCCGTCTTATAAAACTGAAACCCAGACGGTGACTGGGATTTCAGCCGAGCTCTGGAAGATACTCACAGATCTCTCTTTCTTGACAACTGACATACATTGAATGCCAGTTTTCTCAGAACTCTCCATTCTAGGCCATGCCTGTGTCTGGTTTCTGTGGCTAGACTCAAAGAGGTTTTTGATAGTGCCTAAATTATGTTTTTCCTTATGATTTCAGGTTGAAGTCTTGGCCTCGGAGGATACAGCCTTTGGACTCAAGGTGTGTAGTCTGATGTAGTTCCTTGTGGAGGTTTTGTCAGTTCCTCCTAGGTGGATCTTGAAGGCTCAACAAGAGAGGACTTACTTTTTTTTAAATCAAAGTACTGAGGTTTAAAAATCTTCACAAGTTTAAGATTTATCTTATTGTGATTAAGATTAGACTGTGGTAGTGTTTTCGTTACCTTCTTTGTTGTGGAGAATATGAGAAACAGTACAGGAAAATAAGAGTTTCGTTTAGTAGTAATTCACTTTTAAATTTCAATTCAGCATAGCACAAGATTTACTTAAATTTTGCCCCAGTTTAGGGGCACTGAATTGTAAGATGTTATCAGAGTGCTGTATTTAGTTCAGAGCTCCAGTGTTATTCATTGATTTATTAAACATCCCTGCTTCAGACAGAACCCCTACAGTCCAGTTACAACCAGATTGAAAACCCAGCTCCTTCCCGTGAGGGCCTCATGACCAGTTGACAGATCTAAGCCTATAAGCAGATAAATCATCCCACAGGGTGGCTGTATCCATGCAAGAAACATGCCAGAGGCTGCGAGTCAGGTGGAGTGGAGAGTGGCAAGGCTTTCTAGGAGGTGGATCCCTGGGCTGAGTTTTGAGGGCTTGGGTTATATTGAGGCAAGAAAGGAGGGCAGGAGAAATGAGAGCTATTTTCAGGTAGAACAGCCACCATGAAAAATATCAGAGGAAGCTAAAAGTAGTTAAGTTCTGCCCGTGTAGCAAGATCTGAGACTGGACAGGTTAAAGATAATTTTCTCCTGTAGAAAATGGTCAACTATTAAAAGATTTTAAGCCAGGTAGTGGTCAGATTTGCAATTTAGACAGATGACTTTGGCCACTTTTTGGAGGATGGATTAAACCAGAGACCAGTCAAAAGCAATTGAATAGACCCAGTAAAAGCAAACACAGGCCTGAGCTGGCATAGTAGAAGGAGTATCAGAGGGAAGAGGACTGGGACCTCAGTATGCAGGGTCTGGTGCCTGCTGGGGTGTGCAGAGTAGGAAAAGACAGGAGCCCAAGATGAGTCCAGGGACTGTATGGTGTCACTCTGAGATAGAGAACACAAGAGGAAGAATTACAGATTTTTAAAAATTACAATCTTCCAGACCTGAATTGTCGATCAGATTACTTACCTTTGTACATATTTGCTGATAATTTTTTAATTTGTTAAATTTTGAGTAAATTGGGAGACATTTGCCTTTTGTACATATTTGTTGATGCTTTTTAAATTTGTTAAATTTTGAGTAAACTGGGAGACACTTATTAGAGAACTCTGATTTCATTTTCTTATAGAGGTGTAGAAGTATAGGGTAGGTGCCATCAGTTACTTTGGAAGTCAGTTTGGGAGAATAGGAAGGTTGGTAGAAACTGTTACAGAACACCAGGTATTGGTGACGACCCTCACGTGACTCTTCCATGTGTTACATCTTTGGCTTGAAACCAAATTGGATCATTTATGTATTTTTTCTTTTTACCATTTTTCATCCTATGTGCTTGACATTTTAAAAGCCCAGTCTACCACTTGTGCAGTAGTGACAGGTAAGATGACACTGTAATACTACCAAAAGCAAAATTTCTGAGGTTACAAATGTAGCAAGATTTTACTTCCTTAAATATATATGAAGAAAATTAAATTAATACTTTACAAATACTTGATAAAACGCAAGTTTATAACCCTAATACATTTTTTGTTTCTGTATTTGCCAAAAATTACTAAAAGAAATTATTAATTCTAAATAGAACCTAACTCAGTGTTATTTACAGTATTTAACATGTGGTTGTCTTGTGAATTTTTCAGTTTTTATTTAATGCCCAGCATGCATGTGGAATATTCACTGCATTTTTAATAAACCTGTAGGGTCAGTTCTTATGAGCTCATTTTCATAATCCTTCATACTTACTGAATATGCAGCAATATTATAGAAGATTAGTGTAGCCAGCAGCCCTCATAGTCCGTCCTGCTGTGTGAAGGCTCCGCGTTTGTTCTGTGGCCAACCTAACAGATTCCTTTTGTAGCTTTAACTTTTTTTTTTGAGACTGGGTCTCACTCTGTTGCCCAGGCTAGAGTGCAGTGGCATGATCATGGCTCATCACAGCCCCAACCTCCCAGGCTCAAGCAGTGCTCCCGCTGGCCATGTGCCAGCATGCCTGGCTAATTTTTTATAAAAATTTGGGTCTAACTATGTTGCCCAGGCTGGTCTTGAACTCCTCGCCTCAAGTGATCCCTGGTCTTGGACTCCCAAAGAGTAGTGTTGGGATTACAGGTGTTAGCCACGGCTTCTGATCTCATAGCATTAAATTTAATATGTTGAAACAACAGTGAAAATTTTTTTCAACAATCCAGTGACTTTCACAATAAGAGATGCTTTTAGCTTTTGCTGATCTATACCAAAGTGTTTATACATCTAATTAAAAATGGGAAATTTGACATTTTACTGCTTCATTATCTGGAATTCGGCAAGTATATTTTTGAATTCCAAAAATTACCTTATTTCTTTTTCTTTTTTTCTTTTTTTTTTTTTTGAGACGGAGTCTCGCTTTGTCGCCAGGCTGGAGTGCAGTGGCGTGATCTCAGCTCACTGCAACCTCCACCTTCTGGGTTCATGCAATTCTCCTGCCTCAGCCTCCTGAGTAGCTGGGACTACAGGCGTGTGCCACTACGCCCACCTAATTTTTGAATTCTTAGTAGAGACGGGATTTCACCATGTTGGCCAGGATAATCTCCATCTCTTGACCTCATGATCCGCCCGCCTCAGCCTCCCAAAGTGCTGGGATCACAGGCGTGAGCCACTGTGCCCGGCCAAAATTACCTTGTTTCATGAAGGTCTAGGTATTCAGCATTGGTCAGGTTTTTAAACGCATTCACAGTTGGTGTTTCTTCCTGTTTTTATAACACTGGGAAAGGTAACTCAAGTGTCTGAGTCACTGTGGTAACACATGCTACCCTCTTGGCAAATGCACAGAGCACTTCTGAGCCTACTGGATGGAGTGTGTGTCCCATGTGTGTCGCCGCTCCTTTTAGTGATGATCTTTAATGAGCCTTTATCTTTCTGTACTTTTTTTCTACTACTTCTTTATACTTGTATGCTTTGCCTTCTCTTAAGCAGAATTGAATTTACAAGCTTAATATTGACTTAGCACAAATTTGTCAGTCTTACTGGAAAATGAGTGTACACGTTGGGACCCAGCAGTGCGAACGACTTATTTTTGTATGTGCGTGTGGTGAAACTACAACCCAGGGAAACCAGTGTGTGGTCCTGCAAAACTGTCATGACTATTAGGGTTGATTCGAGAGTAACTTTTTCATCTAGTCAAATGGCAAGTGTCTGTGTTCTCCTACTTCTTACATCTTAATTTTGCACAAATAGAGATTCATTGCTTTGTTAGGCTTATCTCATTTAAAGGTAACTTAGAATTTGAAATGCTGAAACTGTTTCACAGTATAGTAAACAAGCACTTCTGCTGTTTTCCAGTGGTGTTAGTTTTTTTCCTCTGAATTTAAGTAACTTATTTTCTTGAGTTTGTTTCTATACAGGTATAATTAAGATAATTATTTTTAAATTATATCTATTTATAATGGAACAAGAATTTGAGGTGAATAGAAGTGCTTCAAAATAAAAAATGGGTGAATATATGCCTTTATTGGTAAAGTTCTGCAAACTGTAGACCACTATTCTTATTTTCAGCTTTGATCATGATTTGAATATATTATAAAGCTTATAATTCTATAGAAAAATAAATCAGAAGTCCCAGCAGCCACCAACATGGGTTGGTTCTTTTTATAGGATCACTGTGCCTTGTATATCATTAATGAACTAACTAAAGCTGCTGGTGATAATGGGATGATATATCAGCTAAGCATTTATATGTTTACATATGTGATTATATTACTAAATATAGGGAAAAGACTAAAACATTGACTTGTTGCTTATGGATTCTAACATATAGTAGTATAGAAAATTATAGTAAGGGGTGTAAACAAGAAAGGAGTATGTAAATTAGCCCGGAGTCATTAAAACAACATGTAAACATAACTTATTAATAAACTTCTTAATAAATTTCTTAGGAAATCTTATTAATCTAATAAGTTACTTCAAAATTTCATGACTGTGAATGTTTTTCGTGTTTTGATTAGGTAGCTAAGTCCAGAATTAGAGAAAAGCACGTTTTTATTTAATCCACTCTCATATGAGATGTGGACACTGTTGTTATCCCCAGTATTAGGTGAGGAAACAGGAACTCAGAGTTTAGAACTTGCTCAAGTTCACACAACCGATCAATAACAGAACTGGGATTTGCATCAACAAGGTCAGCCCCAGCACCTTGTCTGTTTTCTGAATGTCCTGAGAACTGATGGAACTGATAGGGGGTACCCTGTACCTGCCTCTCACTCTTTACTCCCCATCTTCTTAGCCACCGTCACCTCTGCCCCACTCAACTCCTCTTACTAAGGTCCCTAATGACACACCCAAATCTAGCAGAGCAGTCCACTGCTTGCCCTGTGCCTGCCTCCTTGCGCGTTTGACCTAATGGACTTCTTCCTTGGCACACACTCTTCCTGTGGCTTCCTCAGCAGTGTTTTGTTGATTCGCCTCCTACAGGTCTGGTCTCGATTTCTCAGACTTGTCTTCCTCTTCACAGACAAGCAGTAATGCATTTGTTCAGGGCTTCATCCTAGATTCTCCTCTCTGCTACATAATGTCACTAACACCCCACGTTACATCTTCCCCTCCTCCTCCAGGGTATATTCTTAAATATCCTGCCGAATGAGTGAATTATGCATAAAGCTATGACAAAGATGAAAACATGTATCTCTTGTTCAATACAGTGTATTTCCTGGGGTAAATTCTTAGTGCTTGCCTAGTTGACAATAACATAATTTGGTTATCAAAATAATTTTTAAAGACTTTTCCCTTTGAAAGATGGAGGGACAGAAATATGTATTACCAGTTTATTCATTTGCTATACCTGTCTTCCAGTTTTAAATGGACATCAGAATCCAGAAAATCAAAAATATTTTGATAGGGTGTTTTGGCTGGCATGTTCTTTTGGAGAAGAAAACTCTGAATTTTATGACTCTTAATAATATTTGATATAAACTATTAAAAATACACATGGAGAGGTCAGTTGAAAATGAATTACGAGGATAATCAAGGGGAAGCATATTGTATTGCTCTCAAAAAGAATGAGAAAAAGAAAAACGATGCAATTTACGCTATCATTGGGCCCCACAAGATCACAGGAGCCCTCCACTCCTTTTCTCTTGAGACAGAGTCTCACTGTGTCACCCAGCCTGGAGTACAGTAGCGTGATCTCCGCTCATTGCAGCCTCCACCTTCCAGATTCAAGTGATTCTCCTGCCTCAGCCTCCTGAGTAGCTGAGATTACAGGCCTGCGCCACGACGCCCAGCTAAGTTTTTTTGTATTTTTAGTAGAGATGGGTTTTTACCATGTTGGCCAGGCTGGTCTTGAACTCCTGACCTCGAGTGATCTGCCCGCCTCAGCCTCCCAAAATGCTGGGATTACAGGCATGAGCCACCGCACTAAGGCTACACTTAACTTTAATCCTCTTCGCTGATAATTTTTAATATTTGTTTTAGGCACCTAAAATTTATTACTATAAAAGAGAAAGGTCTAAGCTAAAGTATCTGAATATAAGATGTTAAAGTAAATCCTAGACTTGTATTACTTTTTACCTGTATTTTGGTTGATTAGATATCTTAGAGAAAAATAACATCAGCATTCAAACTGGTCTTCCAACCCCTAACTAACATAGTCCCTTAAATATCCCATGCCGTTTGCTGCCCTTAGCTTCCCTCCAGCCTAATCTCCACCTTGCCTTTCCCCTAAAATGCTTACTCTTCCTCTTTCTGCATTTCAAAATCCTGCTTTCCCTCCAGGCTCCATTCTAACCTCTCTTCTATGATTTGTCTCAGCATTGGAGCCTTCTGAGTGCCATCCTCAGAGCTCAACAGTTCTCACTGCCTTTAGGACTCATTTGGAATTTCTCAGCTACCAACTTGTTTTTGTGTTCTTTTGTATTTGGGAGACAGCGTGATATGGCCTAGCCCAATTCTGTTATGTGGCATTTTCCCCCGTAATATGGTAAGCTTAGAAAATCCATTTTTTTCATCTTTTTATATCCATATTGACTTTCACATGGTAAACAGTGAATAAGTACTGATGATTATCTGAGTTTTACTGATAGTGTTAACAATTATCATTGCTAAGAGCATAAAATGTGTGATATTAACATGTCCCTACTGTGTTCTTCTCTATTCTGGGATTTCTTCGCCGATTCTCCCATTATCTGGGCTAATATGTAAGCTTGGCATTTCCTATTTAAGCTCTGTAATGCCCACCTGAAGGGAGACATATTCATTGTTAATGTTTGTTAAAGCTATTGAGTGAGTATGGCTGGCATCAGAAACTAGTTGGTTCCTTTTAACCTGGCTTATCTTAAATATGTTCATTAATCAAGTTCTGCAGTTGTATTCATTCATATCATTCTACTTCTTTCCACTGCTTTCCATTCAAACAAATAGCTATGGGATATACATGTTATTTGTCAAGTACTAGGGAGGCAGTGGTAAGAATAGTAAGTCCTTGCTTCCACAGATCTTACATTGTAGACACAACTTTTGGAATGATCTGATGTCAGGGAAAAATCCAAGAAGAGATGCAAACTTTGGATATAATTGTATGCTTTTCTGTTGTTTAATTGTCTTAATTGAATCTATTTATTGTATTCTACAAAATGGAATGTCATTCCAGTTTGACTTAAGGAAATTGAAGGATTAGTCACCCGTAAATATAATTTCAAATAGAATAAAAGTGGAAAAATTTATTTTGTCATTTTAAAATAAGGTATTTTCAATTGTGGAAAATACATAGCCTGGGAATCATATTTGGCAGTGACTTAAATCAAATTTGAGCTGCTTTCTGTCTTTTGACGTCTGATCATTATGAAAATATCTATATTTCACTTCCCTCATATAAAAACAAAATGATGCAGTCTATAACTATAGGATTTATCATACTGGCTAAGGAGGAAACAGAAAAAAATACAATGGCAGCCCATGTCTGAATGGGTCTCCTGGCTCAATAACCAAATAGTGACCCTTAGGAAAAAGCGGGAGGTTCACTTGTAGCTTCTTTTTCTGATCCGCCTAACTTAGAGGGCTCCCGTTTGAATTGTGTTAAAAGTCCATTTGTTTTTAGTCGTTTCTGACTCTGTGTCTTTTGTTACATTTTTCCAGCTTTAATCATTTCTCATTGCTCATTTTGGTTCTGTAGAGGTGTGCTATCCAGTGCGGCAGTCACCAGCCATGTGTGGCTATTTAAAGTATTTAAAGCTAAATCAAATTCAAATAGCATTTCTTCAGTTGCGCCGGCCACATCTCAACAATTACATGTTGCTGGTGGCTGCCACACTGCCATAGTGAATAGAGAGAGCCGTCCATCTTAACAATGAGTTCTGTTGCCTGAGCTGGTCTAGAAAATACAGGTTCCAAGTATGTAGATGATACAGACAGCTTTTAGCATAGCACATTTCATAATTAGAACAGTCATTTAAAAAATTGATTTAAAAACTAGGGATTTGAAAAGATAGGAGAAAACAGAAGGAATTTGCTGTTTGGGTAAAGTGCTATAAAGCAGAGGGGATGTTCTGCTTAGGAAAGAAATAGAAACTATTATAAAGTTGACAAGTTTCATTAGATTTTGAGAATAGAAAAGTTTTAAACAGGGTCATGAAATTTGGCATCCTTCTAGAGTGACATTTGTAAGGGGTCATTAATTCATTGATTTGCCTAAGATGTGTCCCCAGGCTACCAATATATTATTTTGGATTTAGAATGTTTAATTTTGCATTGTAAGATTCTACCCAATAAAATAGTTCTTTCTTTTATGAGTGTAACCACATGAAAACATATACTAATCTTCTGTTTAAAAACATTTAGCATATATATATATATTTTTTTTTTTTTTGGAGACAGTCTCTCGCTCTGTCGCCCAGGCTGGAGTACAGTGGCGCGATCGATCTTGGCTCACTACAAGCTCCACCCTTAGTGGGACGTGTTTTCTAGTGAATTTACTTGGCTAACTCTCTGAGTGAGGGTGACTTTAACTTAGGTGGAAGTATATTTAAGATAACCAATGTCATTGAAACAAAACTAGCAAACAGTTTTTTTGAACTCATAATCGTATGAACTCATATTACTTTTCATAATATGATTTATTTTTACATTTTAATCTTTTTTATTTAATTAAAATCTATTCAAAACCTTTAGAGCAGTAGAGGACCAAGTTTATTCCATACTGTTCCAATATTGACTCAAAATTAAAATTATAGAATACATATTGTTAAAGCAAAAAATTTACTATTTCCTCTAAAAGAAAGATTCAAGGGGGTGTGGGGAGAGGAATCGGCAGTGTTTCTCTAGGACCTCAAGGATCTTAAGTTCTCCCGGATGTGGGAATCCAGGAATCCATATTGAGCTCTTCTCTTCTTTTGTTAGAAAATTTCCCAGCCTCTGCTTCTGCCATCTGCTGGTAGTTCAAACAGTTACATGTTTGAGTTTAAAACAAATTTGCTTTATTTTTATTTAGAAACGATTTTGGGGAAATACTTTATGTATATTTACTGTAATATTTTGATGCAGTTTTCTTTGTTAGGTTTAATTATCTTTTGAAGGGATATTTTAGCTTTTTTTTCCAATTCTGTCTTTAGAGGAATACACAAGTCTAAAACTCAGAAAAGACAGAAGACTATGAGGCCAAAGCATATGCAGTGAAGAGGCAGGGTAGAGCCCTGTTAATGAAAGGCCTTTAGTGGCCAATGAGGAGTTACTTGAGAGCTGTTAGCGGTCTCACCTGATGTCTGGCTTTGGATTAAATATGGTATAGAAATTTTTTCCTGCCATTTTACGATTAAGACTACTTGACTGGGAGTTGAACACACCCATATTCTACTGTAAGTCCCATTGTAAGGTTGGAGAATTGATTTCTAGACATCATTAAATTTCTTTCCAGCCCTAAAATTCTGCAGGTCCTTAATGCTAACAGGCCTCCTGTATTCATCCAAAGTGCAACTGTTTTACCATTTATTATTCTTCCATTTCTTCCTGCTGATGTTTCGTAGACTAAGGTATTCTCGTTGTCTTGAGAAAAATAGAATTTTGTCGTTGTGTTGTTGTCCACAAACAAATCCTTTCATTAAGTGAAGCCAGGCAAAAATTTTTAAAAGAAAGATAAAATACAGGATTTTTATTTTCTGCCACCTTTAACCTTCTTTCCTAGTTTCCTTTAGAGCTGCCTTGGCCAGTTATTTTTCATCATTTTCTCAAAGAGAAAATGTAACCTAAGATTTTTCCAATTTCTTTTTTTCACAATGAAGAAGGCTGAGGGAGGGAAAGTGACTTATTTTAGTCACTGTCTAGTGGTAAAGCTCAACTAGAAGTTGCTGCTTCCCAGGCCTGTGTACTTCATTTAAAAATTCCAGCAATGTCTGTGTTGTTGTTGTTTTTAAATCAGTCCTCTCAAGTTTAGGAACTCTATATTAGGTTACATCTTACAGAATTGACATTTCACAGCTCAAAAAATGGTGTAAAGTTGGCAATTTCATATGGTTCAACCCAATGTACTAGGACTCTAATATCATTTTAGATCAGCTTTCAATAGTGAAAATCGGCCGGGCGCGGTGGCTCAAGCCTGTAATGCCAGCACTTTGGGAGGCTGAGACGGGCAGATCACGAGGTCAGGAGATCGAGACCATCCTGGCTAACACGGTGAAACCCCGTCTCTACTAAAAAATACAAAAAACTAGCCAGGCGAGGTGGCGGGTCCCTGTAGTCCCAGCTACTCGGGAGGCTGAGGCAGGAGAATGGTGTAAACCCGGGAGGTGGAGCTTGCAGTGAGCTGAGATCCGGCCACTGCACTCCAGCCTGGGCAACAGAGCGAGACTCCGTCTCAAAAAAAAAATAGTGAAAACAGTATTTTTCTTTAAAAGTAGTTTATTCCAATTGGAATGGGTGTGAGCACACTCTGTGAAGTACTAGGTGATCACAAGATGTTTGTGGAGGACGTGAGCGTACCCAGTAGGCCACAAAGCCCAGCAAAGAAGGTATGATGTTTCCAGAGTATGTTTTGGCATTATATGCAAAATCAGAAGTAGTGTATTATGATCAAGGGAGTTCTTAGTGTAGTAGGAACTCCATTTCTTCCGGACCAAGTATTCTGTCAGGTGATGGTAGATGGCAGAGTGTTTAGATAGATTCATTGACAGCATGGCGGCTGTCCCAAGATCTTCTAAGTCCACTGTGCAGAAATGTTTGCCCTGCCCTAGTGGTGGTGAAGATATGGTCATTGGAGGGGCCCATAATTTAGTATCGTTCATGCCTGCCTTTGTCAGATTCTGTTCATTTTTGTAAAAACATATTAGGAATTAAACATGGCCTCACGTGCTATGTGTCTGAAAAGTGGTCTTTTCAAGAGAGCAAGGAGTTATGCTGGAAGCAAGCTTATTTACTTGTATAATTTGGAGTTTGATTGACTCCCTTTTTCTCTGGGGACATTATTTTGGCACTAGTTTTTGAGGACTTAATTTTCTAGTAATAATAAAAATGCATATATTCTCTTATCCCCACCCTCAAACACCTGTTCATTTGGGACATGCACATATAATTAGAGGCATGTTTCGGGGCTTGCCTGTAAAATTCCTTTGCATACAGTTGCTGTGATCATATTAATAATCATCAAGCTGCTTGAGATTTTGTTGGGAAGAAGCAAAGAAAATATCCCAGGGAAGATGGGGGTATTTTGATTGCATGTGTTTTAGGTTGTCTGCACTGCCAAATTTTAAAGCAGATTCTGTTTCTTCAGATGGTGAAAGCCCTCCTCCTTCCCTCCTCCTGCCTTAAATTTGGCTTCTTCCCAAGCCATGTCAATTTTTGCAAGTCAGTTGAGAATGTCAACGTGGCTGGTGTTGAAAGAGCCAATATGTTGGAAGATGCTTAAAGCCAAGTAGAACATTTATGTGAATTAAAGAATATATCAGGGATGATTTTTAAAAATCAGATTTAGATTAAGAAACCTGTTGAATTAATACTTGCATAACAGATGTATCACTGATAAATACTTGTAAAAGATATTCCCAAATAAGCAATAAAAGTACCATTTTACAACTGAAGTAATGCATCCTGTGGGTCCATTTGCAAAGATATGCCAACAGAAATGCATGCAGAGCTCTGGAAGTGATAATGCAAATAAAACATTTCACATTATAACTTAAAATAACAAGTTTGGAAGCAAGAAAAAGTCTGGGAGACTATTTGTTTTGTCTAAATTCTGCTTTTACTCTGGTCTTTTAACAGTTGGCTTTTGATAATGTATTATTGCCTTAGTGTGTTCCTATGTATTGAAGGAATACGTTGTCTGACAGAATTGTGGTTGACAATATTACAAGTTCTAAATAATAAGAGTAATAAATATCATGTCTTGTTTGCTTTGTTGTCATAGTCGCCTGTTCTCATGCTTTCCTGAATTCAGCTGGTGTCTTGATTACAATAGAATCACTGAGCAGAGAGTTTTGCCGTGTGTAATGTATTCGTCTGTGCACAGCCACAGCAGAGCATCCAGGCAGCCCGCAGTGGCTCTGTGTTCCAGTGTGCCAGGTCACCAAGACTTGCTGCCTTGAGGCCAGGCGCAGTGGCTCACTCCTGTAATCCCAATACTTTGGGAGACCGAGGCAGGCAGATCACTTGAGGTCAGGAGTTCAAGACCAGCCTAGCCAACATGGTAAAGCCCCATCTCTACTAAAAATACAAAAATCAGCCAGGCGTGGTGGTGGGCGGCTGTCATCCCAGCTACTCAGGAGGCTGAGGCACAAGAATCGCTTGAACCAGACGGTGGAGGTTGCAGTGAGCTGAGATCATGCCACTGCACTTCAGCCTGGGTGACATTGTCGAGCAAGACTCAGTCTGGAGAAAAAAAAGACTTGCTGCCTTGATTTGCTGCTCACTTTGCCTAGCAAGGCCACTCTGCCTGGGCTGATTCTAGACCCTGGCCAAGGTGGGGTGAAGCCTTCCCTCTCTCTGGCCAGAGTGCTCCTCAGGTGTGACCTACCTTTGGTAGCGGGGCAGGTTTCTGCTTGCTGTAGGTGTGGCCTTAGATGGCCATGTGAAAAGGAGGGGTCAGTGTGAGGAACGGGAGAGAAGTACGGAAGGGGAGAAGTACGGAAGAGAAGAGAAGGGGAAGGGCGGGACTGGCCCTTGAAATTGGCATAGAGGAAGTTAAGTCCTACAGGAAATTTCTTTTGTTTTCCCCTAGCTACACATGGCAGTTTAAAGCATTTAATTGGCTATTTCTTAAGAAGCCATGTACATTTTTATTTTTATAAGAAATGTCTCTTAACCTCCCTTCACTCTTCCACAAATTAAATTTTCCTTTCAGAATATTTTTTTTTGTATCTCATTGAGGAAGAGGGGCTGTGAAGAACAGAACAGCAAATGAATACATATTATTTATAATGAGAATTGGATATAGGCTTAGATTGCCTCTTACACATTAAATATCATGGTAAAGTCAATAAAATTTTAAGAAGTATTCTAAAATTAATTTCAAACAAATTTTCGAAACATTTCTAGAATTTCTTTTTAAATCTTCACATTACATATTAAAGCTTCTCACATTGTATTCCTATTTTTGTCTTATTTAAGTTTTAATCTCCTTATAAAAGGATAAGTGTCTTTTCTTCAGTCATCTTAATGTGTTAACCTGCACTTCATATCATCATGATTTTCACACATGTACTGAGTGCTGCTGCAGTCCAAGAGTAACAATGCCATGGCCTCCAAGGGGTAAGGGCCCCCTGGACCAT
This sequence comes from Theropithecus gelada, assembly GCF_003255815.1. Taxonomy (NCBI): domain Eukaryota; kingdom Metazoa; phylum Chordata; class Mammalia; order Primates; family Cercopithecidae; genus Theropithecus; species Theropithecus gelada. The sequence goes on along the minus strand of NC_037671.1, from coordinate 109,038,517 downwards.
CAGCCCCAGCATAAGGAAGAGAGACACTCTCAGTTGTGGGGTGTCCCTGCCCAATTCAGCCCCCACCTCACTGAGGCTCTTCCACCCCCAATTTCCATCTCAGATGCCCAGAAGGGTGGGAGGGGCCAAAGGAGCTTCACCTTGTGTATCATAAATAAAGCCCCCTGGACCCAGTCCCCCCACAAGGAAGAACAACAGATAACTCAATTTAAAAAATGTTACTTGTGGCCGGATGCGGTGACTCACTCCTATAATCCCAGCACTTTGGGAGGCCGGGGCAGGTAGATCATGAGGTCAGGAGTTTCCTGAGACCAGCCTAACCAACATGGTGAAACCCTGTCTCTATTAAAAATACAAAAATTAGCCGGGCATGGTGGTGCGCGCCTGTAATCGCAGTTACTCAGGAGGCTGAGGCAGGAGAATTGCTTGAACCCGGGAGGCGGAGGTTGTAGTGAGCAGAGATCACGCCACTGCACTCCAGCCTGGGCAACAGAGCGAGACTCTTATCTCAAAAATAAAAAGTTACTTGTGATAAGTGAATAATTTGGGAAGAAGAAATCCTGAGTTTTATGATGCAGAAGGTATTTCTTTATCATGTAGACACTTAGAGGGCTTCGATTTTGGTAGTAAATAACCTTCATTTAAAAAGTTAATTTTTTTGTTTTACCTTCATATGAACCCTGTAATAGTACTTCTAATGACATCATACTCATAAAATGACTTTTTTTGTTTTCTGATCGACAGTGGAAATGTTTATGATGTACTGTGTAATAGTATGTGCAAACATCACAGGCACAATATTAATAGATGCATGTATATGTGTGTCACACAGTAAATATTTCCCATTCACATATGTATGCATTCTTTCCTTTTACATAGGAGGCACAGAGAAGTTGACCTCCCTAAAGGATAAGTTCTAAAAGGCAGGAAATGGAGATCTGCCAGGCTTGTTGGCTAGAGTCATGGACAAGAGCAAGGCCTGTCTGAACTGCCACTCAGTTTTTATTCTGCGCATTTGCAGGGCTGGTGATTAGAGTGGCTTTCGCCCAATTATGCTGTGATTATTCTGCTGCACTGTAATTGACTGGGGAGATATGCTAATACCTGTCATTTGGGATGATAAAAGATGAGCGGGGGACGCAATGCATTATTTAGCTGGCTGTGTGATAGATGAGGGATGCGCAGAGTGCTTTAATTGCTGAGAAGAGAGGTTAAGCTGAACGAACGGATGAATTAGAAATGAGTTTTTTTATGGCTTGTGGAAAAGTGAAATAAAGGAAAATGTGCCTTAAACTAAAACAGCAGATAGAAATGAGCACAACGAAACTAGATCTTCCAGGCAGCTCCCTTTATCCATTTAAATGCTAACGGAAAATGCAGTTTAGAATTCAGTAAATAATAATCGGAATAAGAATTTACAATGGATTCTCATATTAAGCAAAAAAAAAAAAAAAAATGTTAAAGGAATCGTTTTTATTTTAGATGACTATTTGTAATCTGTAACCTCGTAAATTCACACTGTACTTTAGGTTATACTGAAATGTAATATGCAACAATTCTGAATTTTATACTTTGTATCTTTTGAATGTTTGAATGCTAGACTTCTTGTGCCTGTGTGTATCTTTCAATAAATGCAGGCAGAGGAAAGCAAAAAAAAAAAAAAAAAAAGATGAATATTTATAATACCAGGAGAATGTAAAAATATAATTGGAGAGCATACAGATGATTCTTGAGTAACAGGATCTGAGGCAGTCGGTACAGTCCTCATGCGCCACACACTTAGGTATTGATATTTTTATGCAAAAATAATTATGGAGAGTGGTGTATTTCTTTTCATGTTGTTTCTTTTGTCACATGATATATTAGTTTGTATCCATATTTCATAAAAGTATTTAAAATTCTCTTGTAATTTGTATGGTTATTTACATGATTAGATGTGTTTTGCTTTATTTTAGTTTTGCCCAGTTAATTAATACGTAAATATTTTGAAAATGCAGCCAGGACAGCAGTTTGCAGAAAAAGACTGTTAAAAACTGAAGGCTGAAGCCTTCTACACATTGTGGGCTTCCAGGTACATTGTATTTTACCAAGTAATGATGTAGGAAAATGTCTCCAATTGTGCTGTTTTGTCTTGTAGATGAAGAAATGAAAATAAAGGTTGGGTAGCAGAAGTTTTATATATATATATTTGTAAAATGAAGAAATGTATTGTTGAATTATCTCTAGACAGTCAAGCTTCTCAACCCGTGTGACTTATCTCATATAGAAGAATTGATCAGGGAATAGCTTTCAACTAGGGTATTGAATGGTAATAGATCTGTGTGGAATCAAGTCGGCCTGTTGGACTGGATGTCAACTGTAGACAGATGCCACTCTATGCTACTCAAATAAGTTTTGTTGGGGCTGATTACTTTCCCCCAATATAATTGGCACTTTTATTTGCACATTCCTTGTGAAACAAAGTGAAGTTTCCTTATAGATATTTTAATCAGTGTCCTTGGAATTCCAAAGTGGGCTCTTGGAACTTACACAGGCATAATCTGAAAGGCTGCTTATACAGAATATCTTGTAAAGCAAAATAGAAGTTACAAAGGAAAAGATGCACTTTGCTTCAAATAATTTGAGAAATGGACAAAGATTGGATAAACATAGCAACCTATACCAAACAACAGCACCTAAGAGCAGTTTTTGTTTGTCTGTTTGTTTGTTTTTTGAGATGGAGTCTTGGTCTGTCACCAGGCTGGAGTGCAGTGGTGCAGTCTCGGCTCACTGCAACTTCTGACTGTCTGGTTTAAGTGATTCTCCTGCCTCAGCCTCCGGAGTAGCTGGGATTACAGGCACATGCCATCACGCCCAGCTAATTTTTGTATTTTTAGTAGAGACAGGGTTTCACCATGTTGGCCAGTATTGTCTCGATCTCCTGACCTCGTGATCCGCCCACCTCAGCTTCCCAAAGTGCTGAGATTACAAGTGTGAGCCACCACACCTAGCCCTAAGAGCAATTTTCACCAGGCTGAGTTACAACAGTGTAAAATATGCAGAATTATTTATTTTATTGTATTTATTTATTTATTTTTATTTTATTTTTTGTTTTTTGAGACAGAGTCTCACTCTGTAGCCCAAGCTGGAGAGCAGTGGCATGATCTCGGCCCACTGCAATCTCCACCTCCAGGGCCCCTGTAATTCTCATGCCTCAGCCTCCCAAGTAGCTGGGATTACAGGCGCCTACCACCATGCCTGGCTAATTTTTTGTATTTTTAGTAAAGACGTGGTTTCACCATGTTGCCAGAGTGGTCTTGAACTCCTGAGCTCAGGTGATGTGCCAATCTTGGCCTCCCAAAATTCTGGGATTACAGGTGTGAGCCACTGCACCTGGCCTTTCATGCAGAATTTAAGCTAATTATACTGAAGATAGCAATAGCCCTTTGGGGATGTGCTGTCTTGACTGGTTTCTCTTGTCAATAGTATAAACAGAGCAGTATACAAAACTATTAACTTTTCTACATATTTTGAATACTAGTAGTTTATAATTTCAACTTCCTACTAGGCAATTATTCAGTCCTGCAACTTTGTTCCTGAATCTTGGCTATAATTATTATCACTTGAACGTAGAAATGATTCCTTCTTTAAGGACCTTAGTTTGAATGGGGTTTGCTTTGTTTTATGTGATTAGGAAAAGAATCATGTCTGTGACTTTTTGTTGCTTACGTAATATCCTATCAAGCCTTTCTGTAAGTTTGATTTATTATGATAGCATGAAATTTTTCTTTTATGAAAGTAGATGAGCCAGGCACTGTGGTTCATGACTGTAATCCCATCACTTTAGGAGGCCAAGGCAGATGGATCACCTGAGGTCAGGAGTTCAAGACCAGCCTGGCCAACATGGTGAAACCCCATCTCTACTAAAAATATTAAAAAAAAAAAAAAAAAAAAAACCCACAAAATTAGGCCGGGCACAGTGGCTCATGCCTATAATCCCAGCACTTTGGGAGGCTGAGATGGGTGGATCACCTGGAGGTCGGGAGTTCGAGACCAGCCTGACCAGCTTGGAGAAACCCTGTCTCTACTAAAAATACAAAATTAGCCAGGCCTGGTGGCACGTGCCTGTAATCCCAGCAATTTGGGAGGCTGAGGCAGAAGCATGGCTTGAACTCGGGAGGCGGAGGTTGCAGTGAGCCAAGACAGCGCCATTGTGCTACAGCCTGAGCAACAAGATAGAAAATCCGACTGGAAAAAAAAAAAAAGCCAGCCGTGGTGGTGTGTGCCTGTAATCCCAGCTATACGGAAGGCTGAGGCAGGAGAATCACTTGAACCCAGGAGGCAGAGGTTGCAGTGAGCCAAGATTGTGCCATTGCACTCCAGCCCGGGCCACAGAGTGAGACTCTGTCTCAAAAAAAAACAAAAAAGAAGGTAGATGGCCGGAAGCTGTGTGATTCTTTGCCTTAGATTAGGTTTTTCCACTTGGAAATGCTGTATCTTAAAACTGAGATTTGTAACACAAGGCAGCATCAAACTGTCTTCAGTTTCCTTAGCATCTTTTAATGTTCTTACTGCCCAATTAAATAGCTGGTTTTTTAAATGGTAGTGAGTTGTAGTTTTTTGAAATAATGTGTTTATATTATTTTATAATAAACATGTAAATCTGGTGATAGGATTTAGAGCTACAAGGGACATGAGAAATTATGTAATCCATTATCCCTGTGTTATAAACGTAGGAGGTGAGGCTCATGGAAGGACTAGTAACCACCTAGACCTCACATCTCCTCGCTTCCTATCTGGGGCTTTTTGTTCTATGTCTGAGGAAGTGGTTCTTACCTAAAGAGCAAGGTTTGTGGAAACAGTTGTTCACACTGAGCTGTGAAAGGCAAAAGAACCACAGCCTAGGCCCACTTACTAGATGTCACTGTTACGGGGGTGATTATCAGATTGGTTAAAGCAGAAATCTTTGAAAATGATGCAAACATGATGCAAACATGATACATTTTATTGTAGCATAAAACACATAAATATCTATTCACCCGTACCTCCCTCCTGTCCGTGGTTCACCGCCGTCTCGGCCATACCTCATTCTGCAACAGCGTTTTACTAGCTCGCTCATCCCCAGTGGTGGGTGGGTCTCTTTTCACACCAATGCATCACTTGGGTCCATTTTCCATTCAGTTTTAGAACTGGAGGAACCCGTAGCATAAACCTGCAGAGGAGGGAACAGAACTCACCACTGGCAAGCATCCTCCTCAGCAGGCATCAGCCGGGAAGTAGGGGGCTTTCCAGAGAAGGAGCCACTTCACCACTGAAGCCAGCAGGTGCCTCGGGTGGAGCTTAGTGCCTCCTCTGGGGACAAGGAGACCATTTACATTTTTTTTTCCCTTCAGAAATGATGAGTAATTATCTTTCCTTCTACTTCAAGCCAGGTCTCCAATAATGTACTGCTATAGAAAAGATACAGATCATTAATTGGTTAACTAGGGAATAATCATTAGTCTGCCCATCTTATTTTTTTTATTTTTATTTTTATTTTTTTGAGACGGAGTCTCGCTGTCTCCCAGACTGGAGTGCAGTGGCACAAACTTGGCTCACTGCAAGCTCTGCCCCCCCCAAGGTTCATGCCATTCTCCTGCCCCAGCCTCCCGAGTAGCTGGGACAACAGGCGCCCGCCACCACACCCGGCTAATTTTTTTTTTTTTTTTGTATTTTTAGTAGAGACAGGGTTTCACCATGTTCGCCAGGATGGTCTCGATCTCCTGACCTCGTGATCTGCTCTCCTCGGCCTCCCAAAGTGCTGGGATTACAGGTGTGAGCCACCGTGCCCGGCCTGCCCATCTTATTTTTATGCCTTTGATTTTCCTTCTTTCCAGTAATGTAATCTTTTTTTTTTGTTTCTGTCTTTGTCATTTAAATTCACCTGTAGAACTTGTACAAAGTACTCTTTTAGAAGTAGCTACTCAAAATTTTTGCTTTAAAAAGAAAACATCAATGTAAATATCACCTTAAATTTCAAACCTTCACTGCTCACTGTACTAACTCCTCTTTTGTCCTTAAATTTGATTATAATATTCTTGATAACAATAGAAAGCTAATTTTATCTAACAAAAAGGAAAATTTGAAAATTCTTACAGATCTCCTCTGGTGAGATTTGAAAGGTAAGTGAGGTTTCAAATGTATCAATTTTCTGTTGCTGAGTAACACATTACCCCCAGATTCAGCAGCTTTAAACTATTCTTCCTAATTGTCTCACAATTTCTATAGCTAAGAGTCCAGTAACCGGGTCCTCTACTCAGGATGTCATGAAGTTGAGATAAGGTATTATCAGGGCTGTGGTCTCATCTGAGGTTTGGGGTCCTCTTCCAAGCTCACTCATTGGCAGAATTTGCTTCCCTGTGGCTGGAGTTCTAAGGTTCCCACCATCATGCCGCATGCTAACCCAGCACCCTTCTGAGTTTCTGGAGGTGACCTGCAGTTCCGTGGCTGTCTCCACAACATTGCAGCAGGCAGGAGGAGATTTGCATTCAATCTCCCCCACCTCTTTTCAGGGATCACCTCATTAGGTCAGACCCACCCAGGAATATCTTCTTTTATTAAACCGAAGTCAACTGATTAGGGACCTTAATTATATCTGCAAAATCCCTTCTACCCAATAAAGTGACACAATCGCAGGAGTGTTATCTGTCATCTCCACACCCCGCCCCCCTCACACTTAGCATCAGGCATTATGTAGGGTGTGTATACCAGGGGCTGGGAGTGTTAGGAACCATCTTAAAAATCCGCCTCCCACAGCTACTGATTTCACATTTGCCCTCAGATTTTAAAGATACAAAGTTTTTTTCTACATGTACTCAAAATGTCCTTAACTTGAATTTTTCTAAAATGCAGCTTTGGAAAAATGAGAGTGGGATATCATGGAACATATTTGACTGACAACATTGAAAATAAATGATAAACATCTTTAACAGAGCTATCCATCATAGCACCAGTTTTATTGTGAGCTTCTGAACCTTTGCCATAGAGCAAGATAAGTAATGTCTTACCACAGGCTCTTACTGTGCAGTTGATGCACTTCTGGGTTGGGTGGAGAATGCGCTACGTTTCTGTTTTCAGTGCTTCTGTCGAAGGTTTTTATGATCTCAGTTTCTTCCAGTAGTTATGTTTGGTTATGATCTCATGAATCTTCCTAGGCAAATAATAGAAAAAGAAGGCCCTGCTGTGTCTGGTTAGTTTGATAGACTTGAAATGCTCAGAAAAAAATTTTGTCTAAACAATATTTTAAAAATTTTGATGTTCAGTTTTGACTTTTTTTGGAGCATATAATAAGAAACTTAGGCAATTGAGTTTTGTTTTAAATTTTTTTTTTGTTAAAACTTTTCTTTTTTTAAAATACGTTTAAGTTCAGGAGTACATGTGCAGGTTTGTTATGTAGGTAAGCATGTGTCGTGGGAGTTGTGCAGATTATTTTATCACCCTAGTTGTTTGAATTTTTTATTTTATTTTTATTTTATTTTATTTTATTTTGTTTTGAGACAGAGTCTCGCTCTGTAGCCCAGGCTGGAGTGCAGTGGCGTGATGTCGGCTCACTGCAAGCTCCACCTCCCGGGTTCAAGCAATTCTCCTGCCTCAGCCTCCTCTGTAGCTGAGACTGCAGGCGCCCACCACCACGCCCGGCTAATTTTTTCTATTTTTAGTAGAGACAGGTTTTCACTGTGTTAGCCAGGATGGTCTCGATCTCCTGACATCGTGATCCACCTGCCTCAGCCTCCCGAAGTGTTGGGATTACAGGCGTGAGCCACCGCGCGTGGCTAACTTTTAAATAATTATATATTTTTCTCTAAATTCTGTGAATCAAATATAATACAACATATTTTAAAAATCTGAACTATCCTTTATCTTTTAAAAAAATCAATCTTATCCTTTTCAATTATGTTTGCAGGTATATATGTATACATGTATCTATATCTGTAACTCTATAGATGAGATAGTTATTTAAGACGAGGTTTCACTATGTTGCCCAGGCTGACTTTGAACTCCTAGGCCCAAACAATTCTCCCACCTCAGCTTCCCAAGTAGCTGGGATTGCAAGTGTGTGCCACCATGTTTGGCTCATTATTTTGAATTTATTTTGCTAACACCGATTCCTTTCCGAATTACTTTAGAGAAAAATAATATATATATATATTTTTTTTTTTTTTTTTTTTTTTTTTGAGACGGAGTCTCGCTCTGTCGCCCAGGCTGGAATGCGGTGGCGCGATCTCGGCTCACTGCAAGCTCCACCTCCCGGGTTCACGCCATTCTCCCGCCTCAGCCTCCGAGTAGCTGGGACTACAGGCGCCCGCCACCACGCCCGGCTAGTTTTTTGTATTTTTAGTAGAGACGGGGTTTCACCATGTTAGCCAGGATGGTCTCGATCTCCTGACCTCGTGATCCACCCGCCTCGGCCTCCCAAAGTGCTGGGATTACAGGCTTGAGCCACCGCGCCCGGCAAATAATATATTTTAAATAGGATTTGTACACACTTGATTTCAGTCCTGTAGGTGGGGGAATTCCATAGAACCAAAAATTTAAAAATGTATATAAAGCAAGTCTCATTATTTTTGAAAATGCGTCAAAATTTTAAAATAGCAATAAATATTTCCTGTACTTGATTCTAGAATCAAACAAAAGTTTAGGAGGGTTAATTTCAGATAGGGTTGATGATACCAACAACATACTCTATGAGTAGATTGAGTGGTTTTCTGATGTTCCAGAAGAATTACTAATGTTGACATGAAAATTATTAATTAATTTTCTTTCTTTTGCAAAATTTTTTGAGTTTTGATGGAGTATTTTATAGATGTGCCCCTTTTGGGGAACTTCTGTGACTACAAGATAAACTGTAGTATTTAAGGAAAGCAGTGGCATAGTAAGGCAAGACAGACACCCAACTTCCATGCACACCGAAGTCATTGTCCTGTCTGATCCTATGGTGGCTTCTCTGCTACCACCCTCACTTCACCTCCAGTAGGGCCACAAAGTTCAGATATGCTCAGATGACCACCTGAACGCCATCAGGCTTTTCTCTAAATTATTATCAGCAACTGTTTCTCAAACTACTTTATCTTGGCCTTTTTTTTTTTGGAGACAAAGTCTCACTCTGTTGCCCAAGCTGGAGTGCAGTGGCACGATCTCAGCTCACTGCAGCCTCCACCTCCCGGGTTCAAGCGATTCTCTTGCCTCAGCCTCCTGAGTAGCTGGGACTACAAGTACATGCCACCATGCCGGGCTAATTTGTGTATTTTTAATAGAGACAGGGTTTCACCATGTTGGCCAGGCTGGTCTTGAACTCCTGACCTCAGGTGATCCACACGCCTCGGCATCCCAAAGTGCTGGGATTACAGGCGTGAGCCACCGCGCCCAGCCCTACTTTATCTTGATCTTTGTGCCAAATTATTTATTTCCTGCAACTATGAAGTCAGTCATCCTCTTTCATATGGCCTGATGTTCACGGAAGCAAGCCATGTGATCCACGGGAGACAGCTTGTGGCTCACAGCATCTTCCTGCCTCACTCACCTGTGCTGGGTGATGAGGACCCTAGCGGTGGCAGACGTGGTTCTGGCCCTCATCATTGGCAATGCAGTTGGAGAGATGGGGCTGGGTAGCACCTGACCAGCGATATGTGGTTAATATGACACAGAAGAGGGAAAATACTATGTGGTCTGGGGTGATCAGGCATTGAAGGAGATTTGACTTAGCTCCTTGCGGAGGAGAGTAGCCTCACAGACAGGCGGAAATGAATAGGCAGATCTAGCTGGGGCTGAAGAGTTTGGTGGGAAAGACTTGGAGGCCCTAAAACACCTTGCCTAGGTGTTTCAATGAGATGAGTTATAGCCAAAGGTACTTTAGTTTGGAAATTTTTTTTGTTTTAAATAAAAATATATTCATGTATCAACAGTATGTGGTATCTATTGGCTTGAGAAAGACTTAAGAGACGATATATTGATTAGTTGTGTATCTTTAGAATCAAATGAGAAAATGTGAAACTGCTTGGAAAATAGTAAATTGATGTATAAATGGAAGTTTTACATTATCATACATAACAGTTTGTTATATAATAGAGTTATGTGATGTCAGGAATAAAAGAAGCTGGTGAAATTACTCCATTACCTAGAAAATGGTTTAAATAATCAGCTAGGCCCTTGCTTTTTAGAGAGATAAAGTTACTTACTATGTTTGTGTTTTCCTTTCTTACCTGAAATCTTCATTACATAGTGAATTGTTTGTAAATATTTGATAATACACTGCAGAATATGAGGTTTGTTAAGAGTCTGATTCACGTAATGGAAATTAATCTATTGGTAAGTCAAATAAATGTTTATTCTTATATTTTACCAAAAGGTTTCTGAGATTAGAGTATTAACAAAGAGGTTCTGAGACTGGTTTACTCAACATTTATTGTTTTCAGTGGATCAGGCCCTGTGGAAAGCTCTGGGGTTAAACAATGATTAGCAAGATACAAGTGATCCTAAATTTCCTTAGCACACCACTTCTACTGCCTGGGAGACCTGGTGGGTTCTAAAGCCCTTGCCTGGCCTGGGAAAGATTTTGTGAGGGAGAGAGAGCAAGCTTTTTTGAATATTAGTGATTATGCTTTTGTCTGTGCATTTCAGAATTTACAAAATGCTTTCTAGGAGTTTAAATGAGATAGAATGCATTTTGTTTTAGAACAAGGAGGGGAAACATTTATTTCAGTGCTTGTTGCTTAATCAACATCTACACTGCCACTTCACATCAGCTTCTGTCCTTTCCAAGTGAATTAGTTCTTGTGGGCAGCACGTCAAGAGGAAGTGTATTGTTCCTGGCAGGGCACTTGAATTTCTAATTACCAGATTCCTGACTTAATTGCAATTACCTGGACACCGAGGCAGGGTGAACTTTTGGAAAGGAATGTAATTAGTGAAACAGGAATTTTACTGCCAACTCCCTGTCTAGATACCAGTACTAAAGAGACCACTGATAAGTCCACATCTGGGAAAACAATCCATCAGTCGATAAAGACAGTTCTTAAGGTAAATTATATAGCATAGTGCCTCTCAGCTCTGAATTTAGAGACCAATACGATGGTAAAGCAGAGAGTGTTCGATGTTTGCATTGTAATAGGGTATAGTAGGCATGTGCACAACTTTTTAAGATTATCTGGAACAAAAATAATTATTAATAATTATTTGCAAAGTAGTGTGTATTTGTATGCAAACACAAACATTACATACTTTGATTAATAAATGTAAAATTCCAAGGTCTAGTGCCATAGAAGAATAAATAATTTTTCAATATCACTTGTTTCACTAGTAGTTTTTCTTAAATAATACTTTTCAATAACAACAAATTCACACACAACAACTAAGTTTCAATCTGGTTAACATATAGATTTAAAGTAATTTTGAAAGCATTTTAATATATGTGAAGCAAAATCTGAACTATTTTTTTTTACTATTCTTTCCTTGTCTTACCACTTTCAAGAGCCCGACCATGCTGTCTTGGCACAGATTCACGATCCTGAGATGCTAATAAATATCTGCTGATGGTTTACTTTACACATTTTTGATTCAGTCCTTAACCCCCTGCTATTTTTTCCTTCTCAGCTTCTCTGGGCTGTCCTTCCTTTCCATCTCAACAAATTCCTTGTCCACACCAAGGTTAATTTTGCCCATCTATGGTTAGTTAACTCACAAATGATCTTTTACAGCTTCTTCCCCATGGAGCTGCTGGTCTTTTTTATTTTCAGCCTTTTTAAAAAATGTTACAGAGTGGAGTGCTCTGCCCACTCCCCACCCGGCAACCTGCTGTGGCACCTCTGGATGGGCAGAGGGTCTTCTGTGGTCTGTCTCACCTCCTGTGGACTCTCGACTCTGGCTGTCCCCTCAACCGAGGCGATCTTTTTTTTTTTTCTCTGTCAGAGTTTAATTCCTTCTAATTCTTTAACTGTAGTATCTCCTATTTGTGTCTTTCTTCATTTTATCGTATATTTATTTTTACCGCATTAAGAGCCTAGCTGCATTTGAATTTACATTTGTTAGCTGTTTGCATAATGGCAATTATAACAGTAAAGTTTTAAATGGGAGCAATAATAGTTAAGTATCTCAAAAAGTGGTGAAGATAGAGTTACATTACTTATCGGCAGCACCTAGAATGGTACCGAGCCTGTGGAAGTGCTCCTAACGTCACCCCTGCGAGGTGTGGCAGGTGATATCCCATTTCATAGAGAACAGAACAGAGGAGCCAGGAGGTGAAGTCCCTTGCTTGACATCTCACAGTTGTGGGGAGGAGTTTGGGCAGTGGGCGTCGGTATTTTAACTCATGGTTATTACTGCTTTTACCATCTCAGGGTTGTCAGATTTAAGAAAAAAAAAAAAAAGGTTGCCCAGTTGTAGTCGAATTTCACATAAGCAATGAATAAAATTTTAGTGAAAGTCCAAATATTGCATGGCACATACACTTGTTATTTCTCTGAAATACAAATTTGAGTTCCCATATTTTTTCTGATGACCCTAATCCATCCAAATAAAGTGCCTACTCTGTGCCTTTCCTTAAATAATATACCAGAAATAAAAAAGATAGGTGATTCCACCCTTTGTGTATTTTTTCACAGCATAAAAAAGCCTGTTTTTGTTTTTCAGACAACCCAATTAAGAACAATTAAACTGAGATGTCTATGCCATGTTTTTTTTCCAAACGTGCATCGTGTGGTAGGAGGAAAGTATTTTTATGGAAGAATCACCATGGTAAATTTCTCCGGCAGCTAATAACCACTGAGTTTGCAGTGGGAAAAGCGAGACAGCAAAAATGAAAGGAGCTAAAGACAGCCCATGCGTGCTGTCACTGCTGTCACTTTTTGGAGATAATAAAATGTTTGACAAAGCAGTCATGATAAGCCGAATCTACTTTTCCAAGTAACAGCTACAACATTAGGTTCTTTTGCTTTCTCTTCCTATTGTGTGTTCCCCTGTTTCTGTTTCTCCTTTTGTTTTGTTGGTTTTTTTTTTTTAGAGACAGAGCCTCCCTCTGTCGCCCAGGCTGGAGTACAGTGGCGCCATAGCTCACTGCAGCCTCCAACTGCTGGCCTCAAGCAGTCTTCCTGCCTCAGCCTCCCAAGTACTTGGGACCACAATCACACACCACCATGCCTAGCTAATTTTTTGCATTTTTTTGTAGACATGGGGTCTCACTATATTGCCCAGGCTGGTCTTGAATTCCTAGCTTCAAGCAATCCTCTTACCTTGGCCTCCCAAAAGTGTTGGGATTACAAGTGTGAGTTACCGCACATGGCCTGTTTCTCCTTTTGTTAATTGCTGTAGACAGAAGTTTGGTTTTTAAATTTTCCCTTGTATATTCATAGAAGGTATGAGGACAGGGTACCATAAGAAACTGATGACAGTGGTCCGATGAGCACTCGTTTCTTGCCTTCCTCCTGTGATGTTTGTTGTTTTATACAAAGCATCTATTAATCTGGTATGTTTTAAAATATATATATGCATATGCATATATGCCTTTGTTTGTTTGTTTGTTTGTTTTTGAGATGGAGTTTTGCTCTTGTTGCCCAGGCTGGAGTGCAATGACGCGATCTCGGCTCACTGCAACCCCTGCCTCCTGGGTTCAAGCGATTCTCCTGCCTCAGCCTCCCGAGCAGCTGGGATTACAGGCGTGCACCACCACACCCAGCTAATTTTTTGTATTTTTAGTAGAAATGGGATTTCACCCTGTTAGCCAGGCTGGTCTCGGACTCCTGACCTCAGGTGACCCACCTGCCTCAGCCTCCCAAAGTGCTGGAATTACAGGCGTGAACCACCGCGCCCAGCCTAAAATATGTTTTAAAGAAATAAGTTACTTTTCAGAATGAGAACGGATGGATCCTACTGACCATCCTCATCTTGGATTTGAAGAATGTAGAGAATCTTTAATATGGTGGCTTTTCCCTTTTTTTTTTTCTTTTAAACATTTGAATCTTAGATTACCATCAAGTTCCAAGGGAGAGAGGACAGTTTCCAGGATAGGTAAATGAGCCACCAGCCATTTTTTCATGCCAGTGTGAAATGTTGAGTAAGGGTAGAAGGGGTGGGGGCTGGGGGTCTTACACTTACGGAGCAGCAAGCAAATACCAGATGCCCTGCATTTCTTTTAACACCCCACCTTAAGAGACAGGTGGTATCATGCTACTTTGACAAAGGAGGAAATAGCCTTACAGGTTAGGTAGCTGATACAGTGGGGCATGCAGCTAAGAAAAAGCCAGTGCCTTTCCCACACCAAGATGCTTATCACAGGGGCCATTTCTTCCTCTGTTAGATATGTTTTTAGATAGTTGTGCTATTGCTTGACTTACCTATAGAAGGTGAATTTAATTCTATTATACCAGAAGAATTGAGTGTGGAAGAATAGTATGTTAACTTACCAAGCACGTGTGAGTTACCAACATAAAATGTGTGTAAAATATAAAACTCATATGAAATGTATTTCTAATGAGTGAGACTTCTCAATGTCATTGTTATGTATGGAATTACTGCCGGTGGGTAGACCTGACAATCTAGTCCTTGTACAACATCCAAATGGCTAGTGTGTTATCAGGGAGGGTTTTAGTTTTTCATGACTTATCACAGGGTGACATTTCCTTTAGCAAATGTCTGTAAGACCGAGGTCTGGTTCTCTATTTTACAAGACTCAGAAACCAATGTTACCAGGAGAATACTGAGAGATAGATGACCCCTCTCAGATGAAGACTCACGGGCCACCCTGGTTGGCACTGCTGTGCTCTACCTGCAGGCTGACCTCCGCAGGGAGAGGCCAGTCTGTGAGGGGGGGCATCAGAACATGAGGTGGTTAAATAATCAGAAGGTTTGCGGCATCCGACTAGGCTAGCCGGAAACCTGCATCTCCACAGTAGGAATCCCATTCTGGTTGTGCAGTCATCTCTAATGTTCACTGGCCTGGATTCTCTCCCCCATTGTCATCTTTGTCTTGCAGCACCTCTGAGATTCTTCCCTGGCTGATCAGCCCCTCGTTTGATACAGTTTTTCCTGAGCTATCTGAGTATATCTGGTCTGATGATAGGTACTGCCAGTTTAGGAGTTGGCCTTGCTTTTTAAGCTAACTTTGCATATGTCTGTTGAACAGGAATAGTCATGAGAATCTAAAGCTCCTTTCTCCAGAATGCATGTTTAGTCTGTAATATTAAAGAGCAAAATAAAACACTTAGAAGCTATGCTCAGTTTTTATGATGATGTGGAAACATTCTTCGTAGGGTTTCTTCTGTGGTTTGAGTGTATCATTGTTCCCAGTGAACAGTGAAGACTTGATTTGTTTTAATTTTTACTCTTCCAATGCTTCTTATTCATGAGCACTTGTAACCCAATACAAAGTCCATCAAGTGGAAAACGCACAACCCCGGCTGGATGCACCAAGAACACTTCCAAATGCACCTCTAGCTGCTGCGCCTGATGAGTGTCATGCCCCACTGTCCCCACACCCTCTCCTGACCAGCTGAGTGGACTATACTTCAGAGCTTCCGCCCTGGTGGATCCAGCTTCTAACCCCTGGCTCCGGCCTCTGCCTCATACTGCGTGCACCCCAGCCACAACCTTGGCCTGCCCCCTGCCCTTCAGCCCAGGCTCTCACTTTCTCTCCCTCTTTTTTTGATGACTACTCCCTTTCCTTCTTCTTCAGGACAAATAAGCAGTAGAGGAAGTTACTGTCTTTTGTTGTTTTATTAGGAACTGACTATAATTCCAGCAGATACTCCATTTCCAAGTCCAAATGGCTCAACCCATTCGTTCTCTACTGGAGTAGTTTGTTTAACAAAAATTATTATTTGCAAATAGTTACATTTATAGATATGAAAGTAAGGAAGTAGTGTTTAAGTTAAAAGAGTATTAAAGCAGCATTTTATCATATTTGGGGAAATTCACCTCTCCAAGTCCCTATCTAACCCATATATAACCGTGCTGGTCAAAGTCGTGAGGAATGTAACTTAAAAGAAGTTCAAAGTAATGAAAACTTGAAGGAAAATCTGAGAGAAAAATGAAAAATGCTTTCAAACGTGATACTACTGAAGATAGGAAGGTAAAATTGCCTCTCTTTTTTTAAGCCAAAACTACTTTGGCTCTGGCTATTTACTGGTTCCGTACCATAATCGGGATCTATCATTCCATATGTGTATGCCTCTGAATTCGTTAATATAAATAATGATGATGTTGTGGTTTATACTTTTATTTTAAATTCAGAAACCATCTCTAATTGAGGAAAGGTGCCTTTATGGTACAGTTACTTTCAAATACATCCAGCACTGCTTGGGTGACCCCTTGACTTAATGGGCATGTTGGTCTTTGACCCAGAACTGGTAAATGACCCCTGAAGAGAAATCATTAGAGAACTGGAACAATCATGGTAGTGGGATCAGGGGTCAAACCATTACCTACCCATAGAGACTTCCGTTTCAATTGGACTTCTTGCTTTTCTGAGAGCAGGTCATATTTTCAGGGAGAATACTGAAGAAGAGTTTAACGCACATTAGTGCTGACCTATCAGGATGAAATAAGACCATAAGGATTTGGGTGATGGCTGGTTTATTTCCTCTAATGCCATGACAAATGACTATGCTGTCATTGTGTAGAAGTCCATTTTTTAATGTAAATATTGTGGAAGCGTGACATAAATACAGGGACATGCACAAATTTAAATGTACAGCTTGATACGTTTTCTCAAAATGAACACACTTGTGTAATCAGTACTCAGTTCAGAAACACCACCAGGACCCCCAAAGCCCCCTTATGCCTCTTTTGAGTCATTATCCATCGGTCCCCACCCCCCAGCACACTGTCTGAATTTATCCATCCGTCCCCACCCCCACCACACTGTCTGAATCAAAGTCAGCTAAATTTCCAGTCGCCGATGGTCACTAATGGTAAGCCTTTTTTCAGTCTTGCCTACAAAAAACAATCTTCTTCACTTTAAAATATAAGAGGGTTTGTGTGAAGAAAACACAAAACTTATTCAAGGAGTTTCTGTCAGTATCAGTTTTTACTGTTTCATACAGTAACTAAAAGAAATTTTAGACAAGATGGATGTCATGGAAGAGAATATTCTTTACTTTCAAAATCAGTTACTCAAGAGTTACCCTTTAAAAATTACAGAAAGGAAGAAAAGGTGTAGTTCAATTCTTTTCTATTTTGGTTTTACTATTCTTTCTTCTGTAATTACTGTTTTCTGAGGACTGTATATAATCTCAGAATTTTAAATGGTCTCCTGACAATTAAATACAAAATATAATGCACAATTAGTTTTAAAATATCTTCCATTAAATATATAAATATCTCAATGAAGAAAGTTTTAATTTTAATGACATTTTTGGGCCAAAACACTGTCTTGCTTGTATGATGATATTATAGCCCTTAACGGATAGCTTATGTCTGAGTTCATGGTGGTCTTTTGTTCCAAATAATAGAATCATTTAGTCCCTTCGTTAGGATACTGGGAGTGGTGTTTTGCCATTTTCTGTTCCCTTGGAAGATCTGGGAGGTAATTATTTCAGTGGGAGAGATTTCATTTTCCATCAAAGCAAAAATAATACTTGTTTTGCTAGGAGAGGAAGGAGATGCACTTGAATTATTAAATGATTTTAATTTCAGAAAAACCGTGAACCTCCTGGAAAACACTGATAGAGCACAATTTTTAAAAATTTCTTTCTCTGGCTTGTTTTTTTTTTTTTTTTCCTTTGGTGTGGGAGTAGAAAGGAGAAAAACATGTATTAGAGGAGTGGACTTCAGAACATTGAAAACAGGCTTTGAAGACAGAGAGCTGGACTGAAATTATGGCCCAACCACCTCACCCTCTGAATCTGTTTCCTGTGTATGAAATGCAGTTAGTTGTCCCTACTTATTGAGTAGGCTGTCAGGATTAAATGACATTAAAAAATGGTTTGGATAAAAAAGCAAAAAGTGCTATTATTTGTTCTCACTGTTTGCCAAAGAGATTCCACGGCTTTCTTCTACATCATTATAAACAAAGATTTTTAGCAGTATTTTTACTAGTTTATCAATGAAGAAATTGAGGTCTCAGAGCTAAGTCAAGTGTTTAAGGCTGAATGGCTAGTAATCAGTAGAAGTAAGGAGTGAACCAAGTTCAGGTCCCAAAACCCATGCTCCTAACCACTAAGCTCTGCTCATCTGTCAGGGAAATACAGGCCATCTACTAGTGCCAAGCAGGGTCACTGTGACAGCGCATCCAGTGTTAATTTCTTGAGAACAAACGGGGTTTGAAACTGGCCTGGTGCACTCCGCTAAGACAAGAGTCTCCCTGCTCCCCTCATTCCTGAGAACGGGGTACAGTTTCCTTCCACAGAGGAACCATGGTTGTATGGGGCTGCATCTTGCCCATAGGGCCACCTTTTTTTGCTTCTCACAAAGGTTCTTCCACTCAAATGTGCACGTAGAGTTTCCTGTATCATTTAGCTTAGCAGTGATAGGTTAAGGTTTTCAATAATATTGATTATTTGCTGGATCTGCCCGACCCTTTGTCTGCTTTCCTTGCTTTTTACCCTGTGTATGGTCATTGACCTGTTTGTTTATTCATACAGAAAGTATTATAATATGCACTTGTTCTGCATATTGTGCGGTGCCTGTGTTTTTCTGTCTTTTGCTCTCTTTCCCCATTTTCGTCTTGTCCCTTTATTCCCCCTTTCTTCCTGTATCCTGCCATATGTAATTGTGGAGTATACATGGTCAGCTTCTCCTTAGGTGCAGTTAATTCCACAGTCAACTGTTCTCAGGAACTTAAATTCAGCTTGTGCCATACCCCATATATTTAAGACCTAAAACAATTACAGATAACTTCAGAACTTTATACGATAAACTATTTATCACATCCATTGGCACCAGGGATCCATTGTAAGTTGAGAACTGTGCTAGATCGCAGATGGTTTCCTTCATGGACTGTGATTTCACAAAACATCCTGTCTTCACAATTTGGTTCTCTTATATTTCACTCTTGTGCATCCCATGGGGAATCAGCCGACAGAACAAAAATCCGTTGCCTTATCAATTCGAGCAGAATTATTAGCACTCATGACAAAATACATTTTACTTATTGCTTTTTAAATTCCCTCTGAACTTAATCATGAATTTTTGTGTTGTATTAGAGGTGGGTCTCCTGCACAGGTCAGGTAGGCTCATGATGAAGACATTCTCTTCTGCCTGTGTTGGTGGGAGGTAGCTGTCTTCAGCTGAATCTGATGATGGACTCTTGGTTTATGGACCTGTGCACAACGCAGGCTGTTGGGGATCACCCACAAGGAGATACACTAAATATTAATATGTTTGCAAGTCCAAGCAGTTGGAGAACTGGAGAAAACATTCTGTGAGACCCACCAAAGGGTGGAAATTAGAAAACAAGAGATCTATTTTAAGTCACCAAAGGATCTATCAAAGTGTATCCTGCTTTTATGCATACTGTGACATTTCTGCTGCATAGTTTTGCATTTTGCTCTTCCTTTTATCATTTACAAAGTTATATTTTTACTAAATGAAACAAGATTTTGAGATCGTCATGTGCTTACATAGTGTGAAACAACTGTTAGAGAATGCACTTAACTAGAGACATACACCCTGTCACACACGTGCGTACACAGGTGCACACAAAACATCCTCTGCCCTCTTGGATGCAGCTATCAATATCTGCGCTGATGCTGTTAATGAATACATCTAGAAGCTGCTTCCTAATGTAGTCTGTGTTTGTAGAACCTGTACGTAGTTTTGATCTGAATAACGTAGCTTCTCCGGACTTCTGTTTCACATTTCGAAAACACAGAATAGGAGTAAATGTCTACTGTGGTCTTTCAGTTCTGAAAATTCTGTGCAGTTCTAAGTGTTTATCTTCTGAGTGAAATTTAGCCTCCCCCTACATTTTAATGTTTACCTTCTATCACGTTTTTATCTGAAATACTGTGGTTATTTTTTTTCTTTTTCTGTACTCAAGTGTGAGCTCCCTTAACATCTGCTAAACTGCTCTAAGAATTGATGACGTCTAGTTTGGCTGAGAATAACATAGGTCAGCTGTCACAAGTCTAAATATAGCTCCATTTATTTTTTATATTATTCATGTCCTGAGTGTGTCAGGTATGGGAACCTTGCTTTTACTATTTATTGCTGTTGTCAGAATATTCAGTAGCAAGTTCCTGAAGACTGTTTATGGCTCTCATTGTCAACCATGGGCCACCTAGTTATAAAGCCATTAATCTAATAAAATTTAATATGATGTTTGCAACCTATTGCAAATTTAACACTACTAATTTCTTGCAGGTAGGCTACAGTTACTACAGTTACTTAGCTGCTTCAGAAATGTTCTCTGACAAAACCCACTTTTCCTCACCAATGTAAAGTGAGGCCTCTCGGTTTTTTGCCACTCTTGAACATTTAAATTCCCTTTGCTCCAGCATGTATTCATGTTCCTTGTACCAGTAATGTTATGTTATTCAAGGGCAATCCTGTTTGAATGCTCAGAGCATAGACCAATTGCCAGTGCCTCAAGCAAACATGGAGCCTTTTTCCTGTGAAGAATCAGTATCAGCTTGACACTAATGATCATGAGTGGTAGGTAATGAGAGGTTGCAAGCTAGTGGAAAGGAATCCCGCAAACATACCTTTCTTTGTAACATACCAGTACTTAACACTTCAGCTTCTAGGACTGACTAGTTGACTACATGAAGCGGCATTCCAGCGTCCTAGCCTATAGGAATAACATTTTTCCTTGGAAATTGTAGTTGTTCTTTTAAAAGGCATGATGTTATTCATTTTTCCTGATAGAGGATAGCAAGTAGGTCAGTTGATAGCATAGCTGTTTTTGCATACGTATTATGTGTAAAGATATGTTGTCTATACCTAAGAAAAAAGACTAGAAGGAAATAGGGCAAACTGTTACAATTTAGTTAGCTCTGAATAGTGGCACTACTGATTTTTTTTTTTTCTATTTTGTTTTCCAATGTGTTTCCCTTATTTTTTTTTTTTAAGAATAAGAAGCTGTGTTACCTTAAATTGTTCATTTTCTTTTTTTTTAAAGAAAGATAAAATATATTTCTCTTATTGCTAAAAGATATATTTTTTAGTTAGTAGTACGTGAAATGAAGTCTATCAGATCTTTTTTCCTTTGCATAAAAATCTGTATTGGAATTATTGTTAAGTTTTGATATTCTAAATTGCTAAATATCAACATCTCTTCCTATTGCTAATATACTGACACCTCCTTTTTTGTTACTGGTTAAAAATCTTCAATAAAATAAAGTTAACACTGAATGTCACTTCATAATTACAGTAATGATCACACAGCTGTGCTTTGCTCAGTTTATAATATATGTCAGCATCAGTTTAGGAGCTCAGCATCGTTTCCTGCCCAGATATAATTCTTCAGACAATTCTTGTGGTCAGTACTAAGGGTAGTCAATCAGGCCAGGAGTTCAGGTATGAAGTTCCGGGGCGTGCGGCAGTATCCCTCGCCCTTTGCAGGTCTCCTGGCCTTTATGTGTTTGTTTATTTACTTGCTTACTTATTTTCTTACTTTTCAAGTATTTTACTTTGCTAGATTAGGAACAGTTTTATTTACGAGCATGTGAATTTTTGAGGAGGAACTCTTACACTTAAATGAACCTGTAAGAAGCCCATAGAAAAGCAAACGCCTGCAGCGCTAATAATGAGAACTGACAAGGCAATCCTGCTGGGTTTATTTATGACCTTCTGCCTTTGTTAGCTCTTGTGAGAAATTCCTTTCTAACCATAACAATATTGTTGGAGTTTGGCACTGTACAGAGAAATCCTGCCGAGCCCTGGGGCCCACAAACTGGCACTCGTGCAGCTCGGAGCAGATTGCTGTGCTCCTCGTAGCTTTACATTTTTTTCCTTCACTCTTCTTTTATTTAATTTCTAAGTAACATTTATCAATCTTCATATGTTTATGTTTAAAGATGCTGCTTTTATTCTCAGAGCCAAAATTCATTTTATCCTTAGTGCAATGTCTTATCTACTTGGCA
Source organism: Theropithecus gelada (assembly GCF_003255815.1). NCBI lineage: Eukaryota > Metazoa > Chordata > Mammalia > Primates > Cercopithecidae > Theropithecus > Theropithecus gelada. The sequence goes on along the minus strand of NC_037671.1, from coordinate 109,016,489 downwards.
GTGTTGAGAAAAATTCAGAAGAGGACAGGATACAGAAGGCAAGAAGAGGCAGGTGCACTCCACACAAGGGCATATCACGGAAGGTCCCATCACACTCTGCAGACTGATGGACTGCCGTGGTGCTCCTAAACAATCTCACGTGGTGACACATCCTAAGAGCAAAAAGTGAGCTCAGTAGGACAAATGGACTCCAGATTATAGTTCTAGGATACTCTTTCCACTCCATTTCATTACTTTAAGACTTCTACAATTTCCAAATGAAACAGGAACTTTAAAAGCATCAGTTCACGAAGAATTGTCTTAAAAATTGTAATTTCCTTTGAAAGTAGAACAAAACAAAACAAAACAACAAACAAACATACAAACATTAAGCATGTAACTCTTAGAATGAGATCATTGACAAGATTGTTGAGGAGTTATTCCGGGCACAGGTGCTGCCTATACCTGAAGCAGTGGTATTCATTGTTTCTGGATAATTGGTCCTATTCCAAGAGTTGCCAGCAGTGACAGAGTAACAATTTATTTTATAAAGTCAGTGTAAAGTATTGATAGGCATGTGACTTCTGTTTCTTCTGAGAATCTTCAGGTTCAAGATGCCAGCTTCTGTGACCCATTTAACTAGAAGTTCCTAAGTCTGAATTTGTTTGTTCGTCTTTTGGGGAAGGTTGGGTTGTTAGACTGGGGCTGGTATATCAAAAGGCCATCCTATTAAAACCCGTCTTTAGACTTTTGCTTTTTTCTACTTACCCAAAATCTGATTTTTTAGAAGTTTTCCTCAGCTGTCAGCTATCTTATTCAGGTATTTACAGACTTCCTAAATGGGGACCATAAAGAAAATGTTATCAAAAATACTAGCTTGATCAAATGTGCAAAGTATGCATATGAGCAGAATTTTTTCTTCGTCCAACTTGATCTTATCATTTCCTTATTGTATACGTCTTCACGAAGTTTTAACATCTATTCTGAAAATACTAATGTGATTTCATGCTACTGCTATTCATCTGTTTCCCATCTTTCAAACAGGATTTGTTGTTCACCTTCGAGTGGGCGTAAGTTAATATTCTCTTCATTAAGCTGTGCTGTGGTTATGTGTTAGAATCTCCAGGGTCCCCTTTTGTTTTATTTCCTTTACCAAAAAAGCTTCAGCATTTATACAGTTGGTAAATTCTCAAGTACAAAGAAGGAAGTGAAAATCCTCCCAAATCTGATCACCCCAAATCATTACTGTTAATATTTTATTCAGCACCAGTCTATACCTGTTAGGCATTTTAAAAGGCACATCTACACAAGTGTATTTTGTGTATAAATAAGCCCGCATGCTCATACAATCTTTATGATGTTTATTTTCTGTTGTTACTGGATTTTCATTCAATCTTTTCAATAAAATTATGCTGTTTATATTAATATAACATACATTTTTAATAATTTCTATATACTTTTAAATTGCTCACTACTAAACTGAGATTTAGATGGTTTCTAACTTATTGCTGTTACAATGTCCAGTTTTCTTATTTCCTGTTTTAAATTATCTTAATACTATGTGATATTATAAAGCAAAAATCAGAATAATCACTAACATATTAAATGGATTCTTTAACTCATTTAGTTCTCTCGGCTTCTTTGAGACAAAGATCCATTTTAAAGGTGAAGAAACTGAGGCGTAGAGATGTGGAATCACTTGCCCAATGTCAAACCACTGGGAAGTATTACAGCAAAGACTTGAACCAAGGCTTTGCAACCTGGGCTGGTTCCCTTCTCTAGTCAGTGCTGTCTTTGGTGTGTAGTATTTATACGCTTTAAAGAAGTGCCAAAGGCCATTTACTTAGTATAATATTGATTGTTAATATAACTATTTGCCTAACACATAATTATCTGATAAATATTTGATAAAGAATGGGATGCATTTATGCCACCACTATTTACTCACCCCATTTTTTCTGTTTTTGTTTTTGAGACACAGTCTCATTCTGTCGCCCAGGCTGGAATGCAGTGGCACAATCTCAGCTCACTGCAACCTCTGCCTCCCAGGTTCAGGAGATTCTCCTGCCCCAGCCTCCTGAGTCACTGGGATTACAGGTACACGCCACAACACCTGGCTAATTTTTGTAGTTTTAGTAGAGACAGGGTTTCACTATGTTAGCCAGGCTGGTCTCGAACTCCTGACCTCAGGAGATCTGCCTGCCTTAGCCTCCCAAAGTGCTAGGATTACAGATGTGAGCCACTGCGCCTGGCCTTACTCACCCCATCTTTTAAGTGAGATATTTTTCTACAAGTCATTTGCACGTTCTTTTTTTTTTGAGACGGAGTCTCGCTCTGTCGCCCAGGCTGGAGTGCAGTGGCCGGATCTCAGCTCACTGCAAGCTCCGCCTCCCGGGTTCATGCCATTCTCCTGCCTCAGCCTCCCGAGTAGCTGGGACTACAGGCGCCCGCCACCTCACCCGGCTAGTTTTTTGTATTTTTTAGTAGAGACGGGGTTTCACCGTGTTAGCCAGGATGGTCTCGATCTCCTGACCTCGTGATCCGCCCATCTCGGCCTCCCAAAGTGCTGGGATTACAGGCTTGAGCCACCGCACCCAGCCCAAACTCAAAATGTATTTTACCTTATAAGCAGTGTTTAAAAACAGTCTGTGTCTGAATTGTGTTTATATGTGGATGTATGCATTTATACATAGCCACTGTTTGTTGAGCACTTATTGTATGCTTCATGTTTCAGATTCACAATTGCATTTAATTCTCACTGTGGCATAAATGGTATTTTCCCTATTTTGGGCATGGTGAAATTAAGTATTCTCAGTGAATTTAGGGGGCGTGCTTAAGGTTAGGTGAAGAAATATTGCACCAGGACCTGATTTTACACCGCTCTTACCCCACAATTCCTGCTGGAGGAGTTAGCTGCCATGTTATTATTCTAACACCTTTATCACAGTAAATATTTAATGAGCACAGATCTTGGTGTCAGACAGATCATGCTTAGTGCTGCTTTATCTACAGCAACTCAGTTAACTCTCCCAACACTGTGAGTAAATTATTTATTATCCACGTGCTACACATAGAAGTGGCGTGGAGGCCAGTAGGGTTTGACTGTGTCTCAGGCCTTTGCCCAAGTCCTCCGAGTGAGTGAAACTGACCAGCAGCTGTCTGGTTCCAGAGCCTGAATTCTATTGTAATCATCCCCATCCCCCAAAACAAAAAGAACACTGTTATGATCCCATACAAATATCAAAAAGAAAACTTGAACATTGATTGCATGCCTTTGAGAAGCAGGTTTCATTAGAGGAGCAGAATAAGATGTAGCAAGAAGGCTTCACCGCACCTTCCAGAGATTTGCAGATTGTTTTTTGTTTGTTTGTTTGTTTGTTTGTTCGTTTGAGACAGAGTCTCACTCTGTCACCCAGGCTGGAACTAAGTGGTGCATGCTCTCAGCTCACTGCAACCTAATTCTCGTGCCTTAGCCTCCTGAGTAGCTGTGATTACAGTTGTGCCTCACCACACTGGGCTAATTTTTGTATTTTTGGTAGAGATGGGGTTTCCCCACGTTGGCCAGGCTGGTCTCGATCTCCCGAGCTCAGATGATCCGCTCACTTCTGCCTCCCAAAGTGCTAGGATTACAGGCATGAGCCACCACGCCCGGCCAATTTACAGATTATTGATCAGAGTTTAAGTCCAGTTTTACTTGTCCGGATATAGAATTTACCTGGATAAAGATAAATTAGGCAATATGATGGGCTAGTGAGTCAAGTTCTTTAGGTCTGTCCCTTGTTCAAAGGTATTACAATGCAAAGGAAATGTGAATTTTACTCTTGTGCCTTTAGGAGTCCCATGTCTTATTTTATGCTGTCTTTGAGACCCTTTTCAGTGGAGTAAAGTGATTGTCGGAGGAAACTTTTTATCCTACTCTAGAGCCTGGGAACGTGCTCCAGGGAACAGAGTAGTTGTTTATACAGGTGAGGTATAGTAACATCATGGCGTGGTGTATGAATGGCTCTTATGGAGAGGTAGGATGGTTGAGTGTGAAACACACTGGGTGTCCAGTGCTCGTTCCATTCCTTATTGATATTATTATTATTTTCTTTATCATCATGGTTATTATTATTGGAAGTGGAAGTTTCTTTCTGAGACCCTGAATAGGTTTATGACCACCTCCTTTTGAAGTTTTTGAAGTAACAAGTTATAAAGTGGTTATATGCTCTTGGAAAAAATTATTATGTAAAATTGCACTTGAGTGCTAGCACTTGAGGTATTAAGTGACCAGCTGCCCCTGTACAAAAATGAAAAACAACTCATTTTGGAAACCTCTTATCTAAGTGAGTCTATGAATCATAACAGAAAATAAGAAAAATGCATGGTTTTAAGTTTGACTTTTGTGGGAGTACTGCATTTATTGAATTTGATTTTAAAATATAAAAATAGTCTTCATAAAACATTTCCATGTGTAATCTAGTTAATCTAATTATGGAAAACGTTTCTGAATTCTCTACTTTTCTAAAGCATTCAGAAGTCTTAAAAATGATTTTAATGAAAATATACAAATTTTCTACTAGGATACTTGCATAATTTCATATATATCACCCAAAATGTTTATTCTTGTCTGGTTTTTACATACATCCACAAAATTTTCGATTTTCTTTCACTAGGAGGTGGAGCTTAATTCTCCTCCCGTGAGTGTGGGCTGGACTTAGTGACTCCCTTCATGAGTAGAGTATGGACAGGGAAAAATAGTAACTTAAAAATTACTCTGTAACTTAACAGTGGAGAAACCTGGTAGACACCACCTTAAACCAAGTGACCAAGGCTAACATCACCAGTGGTGAGTCATGTTGACATCATCATGTTGACATCATCATGCTGACCTCCCCACTATGGTACGATATGAAGGACACTTCACTTCAGTGGTATTTTTCCCCAAAATCTGTAAGCCCAGTCTCATCATGAGAAAACACCAAGATGTGCAAATGAAGGACATTTTGCAAAATACCTGACATGTATTCTTCAAACACGTCAAGGAAAGACTGGGAAACCGTCACAGAATGGAGGAGGCTAAGGAGACACAGCAAGTCATTGTAACATGGATGGTGGGTTGGGTCCTGGAATAGAAAAAGGACATAAGTGGCAAAGCTGGAAAAATATGAATGAAGTCTCCTAGTTAAGTGTTGTACTAGTGTTAATTTTGCACTTTCGATAAATGTGCCATGTTTTGTGAAATGTTGCTGTTAGGGAAACTGGATGAAGGATATAAAGGAACTCTTAGAAATGTCTTTGCCGTTTTTGTGTAAGTCTGAAGTCATTTCAAAATTGAAAGTTAAAAAGTTCAGTGAAGGATGAAGAACAAATACATTTTTTTCTTATGGTTCATGTGAATGGGTGGAATATCAAAATAACCAAGTTTAGTAACGTTCTACAAGTAAAACTTCTCTTTTTTTCATTGCAGACTCCATACAGTTTGTAAGTTGTGTGTGTAAGTTGTGTGTTTTTCTGTTAGGTTGTGTTTTTTTTCCCCCAAGAGGTGAGATCTCACTATGTTGCCCAGGCTGGAATGCAGAGGCTATTCACAGGTACCATAGTGTCCTACAGCCTTGAACTCCTGGGCTCAAGCAATACTCCTGCCTAATTTTTTTAAAGTTGCTAATTTATTTACAGTTCCTATAAGTCTTAATGTTCATAAGCATTTTATTGCTATACTACTGAAGAAATAAATGTCTCCAGAAGGCTCATGCCTTTTTGTTGTTTTATTTTTAGAGATTCTGTGTGCTAAGCATTGTACTTCTAAGATAAACAGTAAAGTTGTTGTGGGGTTTTTTTACCATGAGAGATGGAAGTGGTGGTGTTGATGGCTTTTCTGTCCTGAAGATTTATTGTAAACTTTCAGTTATAAAAACAGGAATCTGTAGGCAAAGTCTAAATCTTACATATTTACAGGTCTTGTTAGTTTGTCAATTTACTTTCAAAGCACATGGATCGTTAATATTTATAGGTTCATACCTGGCTATGATGTTTGTGAAGCACCAACCCATAAACCCATCTCCCTCTTCCTCAGTGTTATTAGGTGATTTTTTTTTATATAACTAAATACCTTGAGAGTCATCACCAGCAGTTTTGGAGTAGAATATAGAATTAAGAGACTATAATCTTTAGAACTGTATGTTAGTCATAGTTTTTAGATACCGTTAGGCTGTTTTAAGGTGAAGGCATGTATCTTCCAACTCATGTTTCCCACTGATTGTTACATGGACCTGAAATGAGTCAGATGACGATGTGGATCCTTAAAACTATTGCAATCTAGAAAACATGTTGCTATTTACCCATGACTCAGTTACTCAGACAATTTTGTTGTCATTGTGTTGTTTATTTGTTTAATTCTATATAATGCTAAAAATATATGGATTTTTTAAGAAGCACTTTACAGATTTATTCTTAAATAGTACCTGCAATTTGACCTGGCACGGTGGCTCACGCCTGTAATCCCAGCACTTTGGGAGGCCGAAGAGGGCGGATCATGAGGTCAGGAGATTGAGACCATCCTGGCTAACACGGTGAAACCCCGTCTCTACTAAAAATACAGAAAATTAGCAGGGCGAGGTGGCAGGCACCTGCAGTCCCAGCTACTCGGAGGCTGAGGCAGGAGAATGGCGTGAACCCGGGAGGTAGAGCTTGCAGTGAGCTGAGATCGCGCTGCTGCACTCCGGTCTAGGCAACAGAGCGAGACTCCCATCTCCAAACAAAAAAGAAAGAAAAGAAAAAATAGTACCTGCAATTTTAATTGTGTTTAAAGTATTCTTAGTCTCTTCATTGGCACCCTATTGCACAGTTTTCCTCTGTAATAATATTAAGACTCACTCTCTGGACCTCTGTGACTCCCTGGTTCCTAAAAATGTAGGCCCCTGTTCCTTGGCATAGGCACATGAGGCGATGCCCAGCCTGCCTCTCTCCTGAGCATCCCAAGTGCCTCCTGTCCCGAAATGAGCATGCACTCCCCTCGCTCTTCCTGCCCTTTGTGCCTTCGTGGATTGTCCCGTCTGCTTCCTGTCTCTCTCCCTGCCACGTGCCCCTTCCCACCACCTGTCCTGGAATGCCCTTTACTTCTGGTCCGGATGCCAGTCCCTGGACATTTACCCGTCAGTCTGTCCTCTTAGCGCTTATTAATTCACCCTCCATTATAGAATTTTCTGCACTTTATTGTCGTTTGTGTGGTTTGTCTCTCTTCATTGAGACTCAATGATAGAAGGACATTCAAGTGTACAAGTCCACATATGAATATAAAAGGTCATCCACACATAACACTGCCTTCTCCCTTTTTCTCCACCTCCTGTCACCCATCCCACAGGACTGACTACAAAACTTAGATAGGGCTTGCTTAAGGGTGACTCTAGTACAAAAATACCTTTCCCCACATTATTCAGTATCTCACTTTGTTATAAAGCTTTAATTTCATCTGTACACTATAATTTGTATTCAAAACATCATTGTTCCTGGAATAGTAAAGGGCCAGCAGTTATGCACACGAGTCTTTTTAGTGTTTTAGCACTGATATGGGGCTTGACTTGTGGGCAGGAAGGGTCTTAAGCATGTTAGACTTAAGTATGATAAAATCAGATAAAAAGCATTTTAACTGGTAGGAACAACGAAATGCCGCTAACAAGACACTGTTACTTTCTCACGTAAGAAAATATGCATAATATCTGGGGCACTTTGAAGGCCCTTGATCAGTGGTGGTATTAGTTGTTGCTAAAATCAACATTCTCAGGGCCATAATCATGAGCGTTTCTGAGGCTGGTCCTGGGAGTCTAACCAAGAAAGGAAATGTTACTTCCAGATAAAGGTAGATCCCAGATTCTATATACCCAAAACAAATTTAGACATACATTTTCGTACCAAATTGTTTTTGAGTTCAAGACTGCCCATACTGTGTTGAGAGGTCTATTTGTTGTTCTTTCTAGTCGACATAACTCCTGAGACTGTTAATAGTGGAAGAGTGGAGACTCTGTTCAAAAAAGTTTGAAAACTGAGACTATTTTAGGAACTCCTTGAGGCTTGTGCAGTGGGGAAGAAGGTCCCTTTTATGATGCATATTTCATACTCTCATTGTTTACCACTTCTAAGTTTAGAATGGCAACACGTTTCATATCAGGAGTTTTAACCCAAGGACCTTTGAGAATAGCTTTTATGTTAGATGCTCATTTTTAAATACCAAAGAAAAGGTAACCATTACAATGGTATTTATCTAAAATGGTATGTCTAACTCTGAATTTTGCTTTTGTAAAGTGTCACTTTAGCTGACTATCCTACAAATGTCCCCTTAAAATGAGAGTTATCCATAATGGAATCTTTGCCTGAGAAATAACACAAACTTATCAGGTGGAAGTCATTTCACCCAAAGGTAGTTCTTGGCCACCTCTCTTAAAGTGAATTTTGGCCCATTAGTTTTTCTTGTGTTATCTCTGACTTTTGATAGGGTTTTTTTGGAGCTTAGAACTATTTTTAAATTAACGTCGACCTTTTTTTTCCAGCTGACTTCATACATCTAAAGGGTGTGTACTGTATATACTGTCACATAATGAGGAAATAAATACGTATTTGGACGTGTTTGAATAAAAAGTGACATATGTTTAACTTGGAAAGAGGATACTCTTAAGGCCTAACAATTAGTGCTTGGAAGGATTTTTTTCCAGGGATTCTATTTTTCTAGTGCCTTTGCTTTGTTTTTTAATGTGCTCTAAGATAGGAAGTGTGAGCTTTTAACTCATTTGCTGTCCAGACAAATGAAAGCAGCAGGGACTTTTGTAGGTATCTGGACATACACTATTACAATACAGGTTAATGCAAGAAAAAGCCTTTAAACATCATGGAAATTAAACAGTCACTGTGAGAATTTTCCTTTTGTGTGTATGTGTCTCTCAATTCTCGTATCAATTTCAAGGTGTATTCATAGCACATGACCAAAAATGATAGTTCCAAAATAAGGGCGGAAGGTGTGAAGTAATTTTACACTGTGTTTCTAAAGAACCAAGAGTCTAATGACACTGGATACTTGATATCCAGGATGTTAATTAGAAACAGAGGGCTGATAATTCATTGCTAAGTTTTAATAGCTAAGTCAGTAGTTTTCAGTAGAGCATGTTTGGTAAATATTTAGAAATATTTGCATGGGCTGGATTACTTTCTATAGTGTTTGCAGCTGTATTTTTCTGTAGAGCTTATAAATTTAGTGATATTTACCAATGAACAGTCATATCCATTCTGTCTTTAGCACCGCACTTGGCACAAGAAGTCACGACCCTTAGGAAGGTGAGGATGTACTTGAAGAGAGAAAAAGAAAAAGTACACGGCTTTATTTCATTTTAATGTTCTAAAAAGGAGAAGAGACACTATTTCTGCTTTTTAAGATAATTAAGAGACTTTTTTTTGAAGACCACTGAACTGGCGTTTTAACCTGTGCTTTAAACCCATGGGAAGTCACAGTGAGAAATCATTAACTGTATCCTATTAAAATCCTTAAACAAGAGACCTGAACTGGTCTCATTGATTGAAATATCTTCTCTATTTCTGATTCAGTGTTTGTCCTCATGCTCTCCTGGGGCACTTCTGAGCAAGAGATGCCCAAATGTGTGCAGTGCTTGGCAGCTTTCTATGAGCAGCTGATCTAATACCATCAGCTAATTGTATTGAGAACCATAGCTTAGAGTATTTTCATTTGCTTTTTAAAAAACCCACTTATTTAATTAAGCAAGGGAGTAAAATTTTCTGACTTATTCCCAGTTCTCTGAGAAAGTAAAGCCACCAGTATTGACTGAATTTATCCTTTGGTGAGCTAACTTATGCTAAATTGAATACCATCAAAACCAAATATGTCTTTTGATGTATAGCAAGTCATAATGTAGCAATGTAAAATATTTTTAGGGAGGATCACGTACAATCTGTAGGCATGAGAGGGTCTTTATACTTAATGTCTGTTTCAATTATCTACAGCTTTTTAAAAATCCTTCCCATGCATCTTCTTTGTGGGACGTCCCGTCTTTATTCCTTCTAATGCTGCCTTCCCCGAGCCTGCCCCAGTATAGAGAATCTGAACATATTTGTGCTGTGTGTTAATCTGTGAATGTTTCTCTTGTCAAAGTCTGGTAAGATTGTTACTGCTTTGGTGGCATTTCATTCTAAGCAGAGTGAAATCTCTTGTACGTGTCACTAGGGTCAGAATGAAAATTTTACATGGGCAGAGAGACCGTGGAAGGATGGTGGTTACAGAGGGAGAGTCATTGCAGGGAACTGTCATTTAAATTAAGTTTTAAAGTTAAAACAGCTTCATGGTTTTGGTTTTTGAAGGCAGGGATTTTAAAAAATTCATCATTGATAGTAGGAGTTAAGTTATTTTTGGTGTGCCAGAAAATAATCAGTATTCTGAGTGAGGTCAGATACTGAAAACCCAACTTAATAGCAAGATTTCACCAGATCACATGATGATAGCAAAATGGTGATTTTACTATGTGTGAGAGTCCCATGAAGTCATTGCCTTGCCAATCACCCCATCACAAAAAGAGGACTGATTTAAGGAATGCCGTGGGGCAGGGGGACTCTCCTCGTCCCTTAAAAGAGACTGCCTGCAATTACCTCACCTGCCAGCTTTCCAGCAAGATAAATGGAAGCACTGTAGCTTGAAGGTGCCTTGGTTAGAATGAGATGCAGTAAGGTCTCTCTGTTCTTTACAGGCATCATAGATCTGATAGTACTTATAAAAGAAGAATAGAGTTGGTGCCCTGCTGACTAAATTGTCCTCTAGAGGAGTATTAGTTACAGAGCTTCTTTGTTAACTAGGCTGAATACTTAAACCACTGTTGAACTTCTTTTATGAGCATGTTTTAAGATAGCTCTACATACAGATACCCTAACTATCTGCAGGGCGGGAATATTTCTGTATAATTTACATATAAAAGTTGCGTTGAGTGTGTAACAGTGATATAATAATTATATCTTTTTATTACTCTTCTGTTACACTGAGGTCTAGTGAGCACTGAAATTCTGATGACACGTGAACACAAAGAAAGCCACCGTTTTTATATTTTTCTCTTGATACTTCCTTGATCAGCTTGTTGAATAACAGAAATGTTTTTGATGCCTTTGCAGCCTGAGTCAAGCTCTCTTAATACCCATCTGAGTCACTTTTTCAACCATAATATGGAATTTTAAGGGAGAATGGGGACGAAACTTGTAGGTTGTGCAGAGAATTACAAGAACTTCAAAGTAAAATTTCAGATTTTATGATGAGAGATTTGCATAAAATTATTTAACTACAATAGATGATTTTTCAAAAATTAAATCTTATTTGTCCTTTCCATGTTTAACTTCATACATAGTATGGGATTTTATATCTAGTTATCTACTAGATTTTTTCTGCGGAGAAACATGAAAAGCATATTTCCTGCCCAATGGCTGTTTGACTACCCCTTGATTATGAGTCATCGCGTGTGATGGGCACTGTCAGGGCCTGGACATGGACACCATCACCCATCCTGGGTTTTCATGATCCCTTCAAAAACAGTAAGAGCATATGGAGTTGTCACTCAGTATTTTTCTGAGGGATTTAGTAATGGGGTAAGTTCCTGTTCCTGTTAAAGCTTGTACCAGTCATGATGTATGGTAAAGTTACTGTGCGGTTCAGCTGAGGCCTGTTCTAATTCCTGTTTTTTCCCCAAGGAATAGGCAAAGGCAATAGAGACGGTGTGAGTACACGTGGTTCTTTAAATCAGGGGTCAGCAAGCTTTTTCCATTAAGGGCCAGAGAGTCAATATTTTCAACTTTGCAGCCCCCATGGTCTCTGTCAAGACTTCTGTTGTTGAGCCTCAGTAATCAAGTTAAATATAAAGTTTCACCGGCTGAATATGTACAGAACTGTGCATCTCACGTGCCCTGACATTTCTGCTAATCGTAAGGATTAGCATAAATGTTTATATACCTTTGAATTCTAACAATCAGATGGAATTTACTTAATTTTATTTTGGATTTTTTCTGAGACTGGGTCTCACTGTGTCACCTAGGCTGGAGTGCAGCGGCTCCTCACAGGTACCCTTGTGGCTCACTGTAGCCTTGAACTCCTGGGCTTAAGCACTCCTCCTGCCTCAGCCTCCCGAGTAGCTGGGACCACAGGCTGCTCCACCACACCAGGCTTCCGTTTTGGAGATTTGATGAACTTTTTCTAGGAGTGCTATTTTCAGTCTGCTCTGTCCCTGTTCTGTTGTTCCCCATAAGCACAGTCATTGGACATTGAAGATTTTGTGGAATGAAGACGTTTTCTGTTTTACTTAGAAAGACGTTTTTCTTCTTAGCAGAAGACATTTTGTTTTTCTGTAGCATTTCTCTTTTTGATTAGGTTCTGTCAGCTATACTTTAGAATATGGTTTTTAAAGAGAAGTTAATTATATGCTATAACAGATGATCAACAGATAAACTAAACTGTCCAGGGTACTAGGATCCTCATCCTGAGTTTGCTTCGTGACGTTTCAGGGTGCCCTGAAGAGCTATAACCAGCTCTGCTTTCCCTTGCTTTTTTTCTGACTTGCTGGTCTAGGTTTACTCTTAGAATCTTAGCATCTTCTTCTACCAGATTCTAAAGCCCTATTCTCAGAAGTCCCAGTTGTAAGCAGTGAGGTAAAATTTAACATTGATAAAATTTAGAGGGTGGAGATCTATTAGGATTGAATATGCCTTGGAAACAGTAGCATAACCAGATATTTCTGATTCCATTCTATAGTACGTAGTCTTCAATTATCAGGACAAGTATCTTTTATGCTGTAACTCAGCCCTGAGAACTCACTGGCAGCTCGCTCGGTCGGTGATCTGGGAGTCCAGTCATTGCAGTGGGGATGCACTGAGCACCTGCTGATGGGACCTCCATGGGAGCCGGGGAGCGGGGGCACACCAGTGATGCAGGCTGAAGTAAAGGCTTTGTCTGTGTCCCCTTCTGCTGACAGAGCTGAAGACAGTTTCTTCTTCCTCCTCTCTCATCTTCCTCTTTTCGTCTTTAGCACCTGCAGATCGTCCTCAGTAATGTAACCTTCAACAGTAATTTGGACACTCTGAGCTTCCATTTTTTTTGTATCTGTATCAATGGAGATTTTAATCACTGCCTCAGAGAGTACGGCGATAAAATATAGATAGCAATGACAGTGTAAAATTGGTATTAAAAAGTAAGGTATAACATTAGGACCCATTTCTGCCAACAAAACTTCTAAGAGATTTATTTTCACAATACCGTATATAAATACACACGTTATTATCTTCTTTTAATGCTACTTTATTGTAAGAATTTCTCAGCCAGGCACAGTGGCTCATGCCAGTAATCCCAGCACTTTGGGAGGCCGCGGCAGGCAGATTGCCTGAGGTCAGGAGTTCGAGACCAGCCTGGCCAACATGATGAAACCCTGTCTCTACTAAAAATACAAAAATTAGCCGGGCGTGGTGGCAGGCGCCTGTAATCCCAGCTACTCGGGAGGCTGAGGCAGGAGAATTGCTTGAACCCAGGAGGCGGAGGTTGCAGTGAGCCAAGATCATACCACTGCACTCCAGCCTGGGCAACAAGTGTGAGACTTCATCACTATATATATATGTGTGTGTGTGTGTGTGTGTGTGTGTGTGTGTATTTCTCATCAAAAAGTTTGGTTAAAATTGTGACTGCTATTACATTAGCATATCCTAGTTTGAAATTCACATAGTCCACCAATGTCAAATTCTGAAAAAAAGGACTCAAAGCCTATAGTTTTTTACTTTATGATGTAATCATTTAAGAACCAGGCATTCCATTCCTATGGTAAGTCACCAGGCAGAGTGCCGTGTGTCTTGTGTGGCACTTTGAACAGGTCTAATGGACTCGGTGCTGACAGCTGAAGGGCAAACTGTATGAGGATGGTTTTATCAAAGAGAAGTACAACTGTACTCATTTTTTAGGAGAGAGGCAAGATCTTATTGGTTCAACTTACAAACGACCTCATTAAAATCTAATAAAAAGTGGCCATGCTTTGAATTTTGGGTTGTTACCCAGAAAACTTTCATCTCTGAAGCGGACATCATTATGATTATCAAGTCGTCTTTTGATGAGATATTCATCCAAACATGTCACTCTATAAATACATCTTTTCCTTTCTTAGGATCTGTCTGGCTCCATTGATGACCTCCCCACGGGAACGGAAGCAACTCTGAGCTCAGCAGTCAGTGCATCCGGGTCCACAAGCAGCCAAGGGGATCAGAGCAACCCCGCGCAGTCGCCTTTCTCCCCACATGCGTCGCCTCATCTCTCCAGCATCCCGGGGGGCCCATCTCCCTCTCCTGTTGGCTCTCCTGTAGGAAGCAACCAGTCTCGATCTGGCCCAATCTCTCCTGCAAGTATCCCAGGTATTTACCTTCCTAATAATTATTGTTTTACTTTGTGATAAAGAGAGATCTCACGTTCATCAACAGCAACTCACAATTCATTACTTTACTATTTAAAAACCTAGTGGCTACGTATTAAGAGTATAACTGAATTCTCACCAAGGCATACGAGAGTCCCAGTTCCTGAAGATACTCAACAGGTGATTATAACTACCCCGTTAATAAAATGACCAATTACATTGTTATTTTCAATTTGCATATTTACCTTAACTTATGCCAGAAACAGGGTATTATTTATCCTCTTAGCATATGTTTTGTAATGATTCTGTTACATCTGATCTTCTGTTGATGAGTACCACTAAAGTGAGATTGTTGGTGAGGATCGGCCTTATATTTTCGTGGTTCTGTTTAATACTTGCCACAGCATTTACTTTCTAAAACATTTCCACGGTCTATACTTACCAGTGTCTGATCACATCCAGGCAATGGTTGTTTCTGGAGCATGGTGGAGGCGTTCTTACTGATACAAACGCGTGCCTTCTCTTTCACACAAGGAGCCCGTGTTCTGGTTAACTCCATGTTCAGTGATTTCACTTGTCTTGCATCACCTCTCTCTTCTGCTCCCTTTATTATGTTCTCAAGGCTATTTATTTATTTGGTTATTTATTTGTCAGTTACTTCATCCTCATCCAGCTTTCTTACATCAAACTTCATCCATTCAAATCTATCACGCAACTAGCTTTCCTTTATCACCAAACCAGATAATTTATTCTGTCCTTCCAAAATCGTGGGCATTAGTCTGTGCTTTTTAACATTTCACCTCTTTTATATTAAAAAAAAAAAAGTATATTGTGGAATGTTTAGAATATTACACATATATATCTCTAAATAAAATAACATATATAGCACGCCAATTTGAAACATTAACTATCAAATAAACATTCATGAATTCACCATCTGGTTTAAGAATTAGAGTATCATAATGCCATTGTATCTACCTGTCTATTTCTTCCTTATCTCAAGCTCTATACCTCTCCCTCACTTCAAATATCCTTTGAATCTTTTTTAAAATATTGTTCTTTTGGTTTTTTGGTTTTTGGGTTTTTTTCCTAAGAATTTTATTACAAACATTCATAGATACATATATTGTTTTATTAAGTTTTTAGCTTTACAGAAATATATTATATTTGGAATGACTATAATTTAGCTTTACAGAAATATATTATATTTGGAATGACTATAATTTATCATCCAAGTTGAAACACTTTTGTGCATGCAAAGGGCTACTATTAACAATTACAGTAGGACAGTGGCATAAACCAGAAGGTCTTGGGCAAATCAGATAATATGGTCACCCCACTCATAGTGTATGCTAAAATTTGCTTTTTTTAACTAAACATTGTGTTTCTAAGATTCATCTGTAATTTGATATAGGTATACACTCAGTGCATTTTGATTAAAGCATTTCGATGTTTTCTTTCTTTCAAAAATGTTTGTTTGTCCTCACAGTGTTTGTAATAACCTGGACTTATCTGCTGCTTTTCACTTTTTAATGCTATGAATACACTATAGTCTAGAATTTTTAACACAGTTTTTGGTGTTGACATGGTTTGTGAGATGTCACCTACCTAAATGTTGGAAAGTTATATGTAAAATATTGCATTATTCAAAGAGCTCACTCTGTCATTCTCAATTGAGTCAAAAGGACTTTTTCTAAAAACCTAAATGAAAACTTTCTTGAGGTATAAAGATATAATGGTTTTAAATTTTAAATTCCTGACATGAGTAGTTAGCCATCTGAAGATTTTCCATGTCTCTCATTTCAAATGGGGATTTCTAAACTTGTACTTTCATTGTTGGATTTTGATGCAATACAGAACATAAAACCCAACAGAAAACCTCGCTTTGGGCACATGATCCTGGGTATCAGGTGTTACATTATATAGTATTTTACAGAGGAGGTAGCTCAGCAAATTCAACTGGCATCAGAGTCTGTGGTTTAGTTGGTTTGCACAGAGTAAAAGCTGGTGAGTGGGTTATACACCATCACAAAGGATGCCCATTCTTCACCGTGACTGCAGATGTGTGCGGGCAGAGAGCACAAGGACCTCACTACCATTTCTCCCTAACTCCTAGAAAGCTTTCCACTTTCTTGGATATGTCATTTAAAGTATATAGTTTGTTTTTTAAACCTGTGTCAGAAACCCTAACCACCATATTGCTTCACTGTACTATTACAAGTCAGCTCCTCTGTAGCCGACATCTGTATGGTGCTTGGTAAATCTATTCATTGACATTTAGTACCGGGAAGAAATTAGGCAGCAAAAGCTCCACCTTTTTTTTGGTGGGATATTCTTCAAGTAAATTCTTAACTGTCTGCTAAATGTGAAGCTACATGGGATCAGATTATATAAATATGACAAAGAGAACATTTCTTAGTGTATTCTCCATGGAGTAACCTCTTAGAAAATCTGATAAGCGATTTTGGCATTTGTTCACCTTTCTTCCAAGTGGAAGTACGAACATTTGTACTAGATGGACTTTCATAATGATCTGATACTAGCCACACAACTTGAAGAAGCTTCTAAGCCTTTCTGTGCCTCAGCTTCTGCATCTGTAAAGAGGATGACCCCACCTCACAGGGGAAATGCAAAGATTAAATGTGTCATTGCACATGAGACAGGTACAGGCTGAGCACTCGGTGCTTGTTGATTCTTGCAATGTTATGTTCACCATTATGGATATTACTCAAACTGAGACTGTCTGTGACAGTTACTGTCCAGAGTTGTACGGTTGATTTAGGCAGCAGGTCTTCTGGTTCTTAATCCAGTGTTGTTTTTGTGGAATTCAGAAGACATGTATGTTGTTCCCAGTGATGACTTGGTGTGTTTGCTGAGGTAGTGCAGTAGGACTGCTAGAGCTAGCCATGAAAGCAAAATATATTTTCACAAAGTTGAACTCAGTTTTCTTCTAGGAGAAAAAAAGAAAGGTCCACGTTCCTCTTCTTGGAGGTTGAGCCTGAAAAGGTTAAGAGGAAGACCAGAAAACAAAAGATAGAAGTAACTGTACCCCAGAGATTAACAGAATTTCTACTGTTGTCTCTACACATGAAAATTTTAGCTGGACACTTAGCCCCTGCTTCAGTCAGATCATAGGCAAACTGATTTATGCTAGACTGCCTGCCTGCCACACAGAAAAGTTAACATGAGATGCAGTATAAAATCCTGGATTATTTTCCCTCTTTCTGCCTGTGCGGAGGCCACGTCAGCTAACTGAGAGTACTTCCCGCCCAGTGGTCCCTGCCAGGGCTGCCGTACACACTTCAACAGGTAGCTCATTGCACAGGGTCTGAGTGGTGAATGGGAGTTGACATCTACCTGCCCTCTTGTGGGAAGGGGCACCATTTTCTCATTCATACAGAGGAGCCAGGTTACCCTTAGTAACCTTGTCCTAGACTTTGGGGGAGTAGTCCATGGCTTCAGTCCAGGTAATACCCATTTCTCTTCTCTCTGTTCCCACAGCTAAGCCTAGGGGCACTGAAATGTCAGTTTTTGATAACTGTTCATCAAACATTTTATATGCAGCTATTTTAATGGAATTTACACAAAGCTCATGACAGGTTTTTGTTGGGAGGAAAAAATGATTGTCTTCTATTTCCATTTCCCTCCACCTAGGCACCCTGTCCTTTTTAATTTTTTAAATAATTTCCCTAAGATTCATATCCTTATTCTCTGAGAAGTATTAAATATATCGAGTTATCCAACTTGCTTTATGTTATATATTTGTGTGAACTTGGTCATAGGTAGTAAAACCACATTTTGGAGATGATCATAAAGTTTGTCTTTGCTTTTTGTTTTATATTTACTTTTACCTAAATGCAAATACACCTTCCTTTAGAGAATAATGAGGCCCATCTCCCTCCTCCTTTTTCCATCTCTACTCCTTATATTTAAATGGTGTGGATCTGTACATCAGATCCCAAGCTCATATGCAGTCCACCTTCTTTTGGTTCTGAGTCTGCCAGTGAAGCATGCGTGCCATGTAGAGATGACATGCTTTCCCAGGCATGATGCTCAAGCTGTCAAGCTATCTGTTAGGAATTTCCCTTTTTTTTTCTATATGTAGTCTTTGGTTTTCTTCCTGTCCCCTTCCTTCCTCTTACTCCCAGCACCCTCTTATGTTTGGCCTCTCTTCTCTGCTGTTGCCTCCTGCTATATCTCACCACCTCCTCTCCATGTCTCACAGACTGGCTCTTTCAATCATTGTCTCTCCAACAAGTCATTGTAAAATGTGCAGCTATTATGTAGCTGATAGCTGGGATGAAGTAAAGCCAAATGTTGCAGGGAATTCTTCCTGATGTTGCTTTCCTAGGATTTGTTGAAATAGAACAATCATTTTTCTCCATCTCTACCCTGGTAGATGTAATTGACAGCTAATGAGAAGTATCACAGAGGTAGATAAACGAAGCCCAGTAAAGCATCCCAAGTGGCTGATTCTGTTTCTTGCCTGTTAAACTCTTCCTCCACTCACTGCAGATTTGCCCTCCTGTCTTGCTGCCTCACAAACATTGTGAGTGTCGTGGGAAACACTACTATGATACACTGGTACAACACTGCCCCACCACATCCCTAACTCAGCGGGGCTTTTCCTCCTGCATTCTTTGGAGAAGGAGGATGGAGATTTTTTATGTTAAGTAGCCACATGGATTCTCTCCCTTTGTTTGCACGTTCCTGGGCTCCAGCAGTGCAGCTCTCTATAGTTAGAAGGTAAGAATTCAGGCCTGCTTGTTGACTCTAAACAAGCGTTTGAGAACAGAAACACAAACACTATACTCTCCCTCCAGTGCCATTACAAATTTTCTTGTTTTTTACATTCTCTCTCCTCTTCTTACTGATGTATTTATATTTAGAGACAGAAATGAAATAGCTCCATCTTTGTAATTGGCAGTGTGTATTCATATACTCTACATTTAAATTAAGCAGATGTAATGTCAGGTACAGTTAATTCTGAAATGTATGATATTAGACATAATGCTGATGTTCTAGTAAATGATCCCATCACGTTGCACTTACGCTGCTTCTTGGGTTACATCCTAGCGTTTTTCACTTTGGCGTTAAGGAGGGCTGCCAGGTTTTGGATGTGTATTGAACAGGTCATGGGTCTTAGGCTGGGCCTGATTGCCCCTAATGCATGGTGGAAGCTGACTCAGCACAGCCTCTGAATGCACCGCTGTTGCCAGAAGATTCTGCAGATGTTAATTTCACTTGTCCTGCCTCCAGAGCCAGCCATTCCAGTTTACTAACAAAGCAAAAATGTAAATAAGCCAAACTTTACAATTTTTTATTTTATTGGCCAGAGGCTTTTATCAGCTTTTCCTCCGTGTGCTGTGAGCAGCGGCAGCGTTTAAATATTGAGAAGAGGGAGCACACCATGGGGTGAGGAATGGACAGGCAGGTGTTAACTGTTCATAGCCTGGCTGGCACTTCTGTTTATACAACTAAGCTCATCTGTTTTTTCAATGAAGATCTAAGGATAGTAACTGAAAATTCCTGAATAGACTTTTCCCCATTCTTTTTTTGGCATTAGGCATTTGGTATTTGTACCAAGTCCAGTGTAAGTAGAGTTAACTCACTTTGATCTGGCAGCAGAAGGCCACTGATCATAATAGATTAGGGTCAAAAACACAGAGTTAGGTCTTCACGCTAGCAGATAATAAGGAGCTATTTGTTTTCATGACTGTTGTTCTTCTTGCCTTGTACTAGGTAAGACTAATCAAAGGCAACATCATCCTAGCTATCACAGACAGAAGCAAAATAGAGTTGCGTCAGATATGAAAGTGGAACCCCTTGTCTTTTTACATTCCGTGCTTCATTTGGAGCCAGCCGCTCACCTGCTGCCTGGCCTCTCGACAGACTACCCGCTGTCTGGCTGGGTGTGAGGGATGGGTCAGGGCGGCTTCAGAGCTGAGACTGTGAAGCCAGGAGGCCCAGGTCGGGAGGAATCTCACTCACCTTCCAGAAGCTGCCTTCACTGCTCCCATCTTTTTCTACTGATACCTCCCCTCCCCTTCTCCCTCTCCAGCCAGCTGCGCTTCACCCCACTCCAATGATCACCTCTGCACGTGTGCCTCCCACCTAGGGTAGCCACCTCCAGGAGCCCCTCCATAGTGCACAGCATGTGGTGCCCCGCACCCTTCTGCTAATGTGAACTCATACCCAGCGAAGAACTTCAGTCTCTGTCCTTTGAAAAGGATCACAGATGTGACGAGCCTGAAGAAATCACTTGGTCAGAGCTCGTCCTCCTACACCACAAAGCACCAGTTCCTTTTTAGTGGAGCCTGATTCTCTGCAGCTTTCTCGTGGCCATTCCTAGAGGGCGAGGGATGCATCCAGCATACCAACCAGCCATGATGAATCTGTGCCCCTCAGGAAAATCTCAGACACAAAAAGCATGAGTTCTAGAAAGGGTGGCATGTATTGGATTAA
This sequence comes from Theropithecus gelada, assembly GCF_003255815.1. Lineage (NCBI taxonomy): Eukaryota > Metazoa > Chordata > Mammalia > Primates > Cercopithecidae > Theropithecus > Theropithecus gelada. Next base: position 108,995,649 of record NC_037671.1, on the reverse strand, counting down.
ATATGGAAAAGAACTGTTTGGCAGCACTGGGGTATATTTAGAGCTCTTCTGTGTGAGTGCTCACCCAGTCCTACCCTTCAGCAAGCGAGAGCTAAGTAGATTTCTCTACCAGCCGATATAGCTGCAGATCCAAACAAGAAGATATTCTGGTCAAAAAACTAATTTTCTTGCTTAATTTGACATTCAAACAAGCAGAATCTGGAAGGATGCTATAATGGGAAAGAGAAAAATGAATCTCAGTTAGGAGTTAGTCATAGGCCAGAGTGAACAGGAAGGATTCCAGTGAGAGGAAATGATGGCTCCTGGTCTAATTTGTCAAGATTAATACCTATCAGATGAACAATGGAGGATGCAAACCAGTGTCTCTCTTTCATTTAACCCCTTTCTCCTGGAGTTCTAGATCTCTTAGGCCTCTAGCCCATCCTAAGTAAATAAACTTTCTACTTTTTAATTTGGCCTTAATGTAACTCAGGGTAAAAAGCATGAGTTTATTTCTATATGTAAATAGTTCTTAGGCAGTGTCCTTTCGTGATAACATTAGCAGTAGACCCTCTAAAGTGGCATTTCGTGTACTGACAGAAATTTTTTATCTGAAAGTCTGCATAATCACCTTACCTAATAATCTTATTTTTAAATATCTATCGAATGTTCCTTTTTGGCTTCACTGGAGGTGGAAATCCTGCAACAGCTTGTTGCAAGGAAGGTGCATGCTGCTTATTGGCAGGCCGAGGAGAAAAAAAAAATTAACACAAAATGCCATTGATATATCCATGTTTTTAATCTGTGGCAGCACAGAAAACCAATTCAGCGGTTCTGCAAACCAAAGAGAACTTAAGCCAGTGTTTTTTTTCCCTGACAAAGTAAAATATTTGGGTGTTACACAAAACTATTTCCATTCCTTCCAAATGCTGCTTCGCAATAGTTAAGAAAGCAAATTGTATATTTTGTCTCTTTGAGAGATGGGGTTGCATCGCTGTATGGCTTAGTTATTGGTAGTGTGATACTGAACCTCCCACTTTAAGATAACAGCTTTAAAATTCAGGCCAAGATCCTGGTTATGGAAACTCAGCAAGTCCATGGGTCATGAGTATTCTCAGCGCTGTTTCTAGAGGGCATGCTCCATTGCTGTCTGGCGGCCAAGGCCTTGCGTTTGAAGAACTGCCCCAGCATTCTGAGCTACTCTTCTCCTTCAGAGGTCACTCCAGACCCCAAGTCAGGTATTCTGATAGATGGGGAATGCGTATTGTTTTCTTCAAAAGCACAAATCTTCTCAATCTTTCATTCCAACAGACCTCAAATGAAGCCTTTTCCCCCTCTTCTTTCTCCCATGTTCAGAAATAAGAAAACATTAGACATTTACCAAAATACAAATTCCCACTTAGTTTTGCTCCCTCTCTTAATTAAAAAGAAAAGTTGGATAACTCAGTTTAAATTATCCTGTCAATTTCCATTCCCTGTCTCTATTCTTCTGTGTATGAAAATACAAGAAAGCCTGTGTCACCAAGGCAGTGTTATGTGCCTTTTTCTAGCTCTGCAATCTCCGCAGTGACTCATGTGTTTTCATGTGTTCCCACTCCCACTTCGCCATTACTTTTTTGCATTGTTCGCTGGAGAAGCACTTCGGACACCTCGTTCTCTGTTTGTTTGCACTCTTGAGCTGAGTAGGCTGTCCCTGCTCCGAACCTGTGCTCAGCTGCGTGTCACTGCGTCTGGACTCCGTGTGTGCTGCCTCTGTGGAAATGCTGTTGGCATTGACCTGCTGCCTTCTCCCTTCACTGAGAATGAAGATTCAGAATGGAGGGGTACAAAAGCTTTTATGAACTAATTTTAGCCTAGAAGTAAAACATTTCAGAAATCACTTGAGTACATTTTGGAAAAGGGTGGTAAAATGAATAGTACTTAGAGTCAAGATGCTCCTAAAGTTGATTTCAAAAACTTCTGGTATATCACCATGTTTCCTAAAAGAGAATAAGTAACAATTGTGTAAGGAACAAAACCATTTTATAGAGAGTGTTAGGTTTATTTCCCAATCTTCTGATAACCCTGAGGCCAGGATTATTATGATGTGTTGATTGATTATAGCCGTTAAGACTCTTACTAATCAGTTTCATCCCTTATTCTCAATTCACACACTTGCACCTTTGATTTCTCTTCCATAACAGGGTGATATGGGTTGTCGTTGACTAATGAAGAGCAGAATTGGTTTCGGCATGAGACAAACGGAACGCCTTCACCAATCCTAGAATGCATTAATCTTTCATAATCCACATCTGCATGTTTATAAATGATATAACCAGGAATTGTTAATGTTGATATTCTCCCTTCCAAACAGAAAGTGACGTAGGAGTTTGTACTTGCAAACTGCATTAAATGCATAAAGCTGAATGCCAAGAGTGTGGCCTTGCTGAGGATGCCAAATATATTACTTCATTTGTTGGTTTTAGAAAAGTAGCATGTTGCACTTTGGGTGTTGGATACACCAGGTGATACCCTGTGGAAAGCCAACTAGCCTAATTGTTCCTTTTCCTTCCTTATTTTATCATTCTATTCTGTCATTAATTTAGCAAAGCACTGAGTGTATATTATGCTGCAGGCGTAGTAAGTGGGGTAAAGGCATGAACATAAACTGCAAAGGGTCCTGTCCTGGTGAAACTTAAAGTCTTGGCCGGGCGTGGTGGCTTATGCCTGTAATCCCAGCACTTTGGGAGGCAGAGGCGGGCGGATCATGAGGTCAGGACCATCCTGGCTAACACAGTGAAACCCTGACTCTACTAAAAATACAAAAAAAAAAAAAAAAAAGAAAAGCAGCCAGGTGTGGTTGCGTGCGCCTGCAGTCCCAGCTACTGGGGCGGCTGAGGCAGGAGAATGGCGTGAACCCAGGAGGCGGAGCTTGCAGTGAGCCAACATCGCGCCACTGCACTCTAGCCTGGGCGACAGACAGAGCGAGACTCCGTCTTAAAAAAAAAAAAAAAAAAAAAAGAAAGACAGAAAAAATCTAGTGGGAAAGATAGGAGATACATAAATAACTACATACTTTATTGTCAGGTAGTCGGGGAAGAAAATCAGGTTACTTCTTTAGATAGCAGTGGCTAATTAGAGAAGGTGTCTCTCTTAGAAGTTGATACTTGAACAAGAGAAGTGAAGGAAGGGCAGGGGCAAGCCATGTGAGCGTCTAGGAAAGAATATCCAGGCAGAGAAAGCAGCAAACTCAAAGGCCCTGAGTTAGTATTGTGCTTAGTGTGCTGGGCGGCGAACACCAGGAAGTCAGTGCAGCCGGAGCATAGTAGTCACGGGCAATGGAGCATAATGCGTGGGCAGTTAGATGAGAGAGGAGCTAATGACTTTGTAGGTTATGATGATGATGATTTAGGAGGTTTTTTTATTATTTCTTTCTGAGAAGGAGTCTCGCTCTGTCTTCCAGGCTGGAGTGCAGTGGCACAATCTCCACTCACTGCAACCTCTGCCTCCCAGGTTCAAGCAATTCTCCTACCTCAGCCTCCCAAGTAGCTGGGACTATAGGCACGTGCCACCACGCTCAGCTAATTTTTATAGTTTTAGTAGAGACGGGGTTTCGCCATGTTGGCCAGGCTGGTCTTGAACTCCTGACCTCAGGTGATCTGCCCACTTTGGCCTCCCAAAGTGCTGGGATTACAGTCATGAGCCACCGCGCCTGGCTGATTTAGGAGTTTGAGTGTGATGTGAACCCTCTGGAAGGTTGGGAAGGCAGGGAATAGCATAATCCTGTTTAGGTTCTAGGAGGCTCACTGTGGCTGCTAAGTGGACAGTATACTGTAGGGGAAGGTGGGAGCAGAGACACCAGAGGCTCCTGCAGTAGGCACGCGGAGGGTTGATCGCTGCTTGGATGTACACATAGCGGGAGTAGCGGCAGAAGGAGTTTGGCCAAAGGAATGGGTACATGATGGTTCTGTACAGAAGATAGAGGTACAGGTGTTTGAAGGGGAACCAAGAGTTTGGTTTTAAACATTTGGAGTTTGAGATTCCCACTGGGTATCCTAAGGGAGGTTTTGAATAGGCGATTGGATAAGATCTGGACTCAGGCAGTATTTTGGTGGGAAAATGAGTATGTGAGGCATTAGGGTTCAGGATGAGGTCCCCTGGGCACCCAGCCTGCCTCAGCATCACTTGAAGGGCTTGTGATTCAGTAGTTGTGGGGTGGAGCCTGACAGTTTGCATTTCCAATAATTTCTAGTTCTACGGAAGCTGCTGGTCTGGGAAGTACTGGCCTAGGGAGTGAGTGAAGGTCAGCGGTCCACAGCACTCGCCACACAGCATGCCTCGGAAAGGACCGATGCTGGCCCAGCCCCGGAGATGCTTACCTAATCGGTCTGACGCAGGGTATTCCATCAGTACTTTCTTAAAGCTCTCTGGGTGGTTATTATGCGCAGCCAAGGCTGAGAATCACTGAAAGAAGAATTCTGAGGAAACCCTGGGGTACCCAAAAACATAGAGACTGTGAAAAAGAAATGGAAGAGAAATGTTTCTAGAATATGGAAGAGAGCACCTGTGTCTAAGACAGCTTAGCACTTCCCCAGTGCTCCATGGGCATGGCTGAAAAGGAGGCCTGTATTCCCGGTTAGGAGCACATACATTTCTCACAGGAAAGTTGAGGGATGAATAGCTCATGTTTTAAGGGTGGCATAGTGCTGAGTTTTTTTTTCCTGACCTTTCTAGAACTAGATTTGGCTCAGTTGAAAGTTATGTCACAGAAAAAATTCTTATGCAAAAATACTGTTGTATTCTGAAGTCCAATTCAGTTAGCAGTAGCCTCCTTTATTTCCATAATTGTTACATTAAGTTCATTTCACATGAAATCCAAGAATCATGTTATTTTAATTCTACTTGAAAAAAGGCAAAAAAGGTATCATGTTTTAAGAGACTGAACCTCAGTGGATAAATATTTTTGCTGCTTATTTGTTTTTCAAGTGACCTCATTGCCTTTTCTTAGAAGCAGGTGGAGGAACTAGTTCAGAATTCCCTGTTTCTATACCACTGATCGTGACTTTGTGTCAGATCTTTGCTCCTAGAGCTGCATTAAAGAATGATGTTATTTATCCTTTCTGCCTGGAACATTCATCCCACTTTTTATGCAGCCCAGCAAACTCCTACTTATCCTTCAAGACCCCATTAAAGGATCTTTCCCTTCACAAAGTCCTTGCTGGCCCCTGCAGCCCCGAGTTCAGCTTCTCCCTCAGGGCTGCCCCAGCTGCCTGAGCCCCTGGCGGGCTGAGAGCCTCTTTCTTCTTTTTGTCCCCAGTGCCAAGAACAGTGCCTGGCAAGTAGCGCCGTTCAGTAAACGTGGGCCAACTTAAAGAACTCGCAGTTCTCTTAGAAAAATGGGAATTCAAGAGAAGAGAGTTCTGAAATTGGTGACTTACATAACCTTTCCCCTGTGGGCCTGGAGCCGTCTCTCTGCCTTTGCATTTCACCCTCCACGGGATCATTCTTTTCCCCTCCCTCCTGAAAGCGACTCCGCTGTGACAGATACCTTTCACAAGTGTGCTTGCTGAATATTTAGTCCAATCTGAAAGAAGTAATGAAGAATACTTGAGGTCGTGCTCGAGAACCTTCCTCTCCACATTGCCACAGTCAGAGGCTCTGTGGCCTGCACAGCCCTCCTTGTCCTCTGGCACTCAGCATGGAGAGCTTAGCCGTGCCCAGGCTGGCACTGCCTCTGGCAGAGTTTACTCCTGAGTTGCGGGTCCCTGAGGGTGCCCACTGCCACCCGCCTGGGCCCCCCAGTTCTAGCCTCGTGCTGGAGAGGTCTGCTCTCCCCGCAGCAACCTCACAAGCCCAGCACTGTTAAAAAGGAGTCTGGTTATTGATTAATCCGGGTTTCATTGTGCAACTCTTTCTCTCTTGAAAAAGCACTTAAATACCCAAATGTATTAATATGTCATGCTGTGAACTGTGATGTCTAAGCAAGGTAAGCGGGTGCTGGTTTCCTTTAAATATACATTGTGAAGTGTTGATTTATCCCCCTTAGATCCTGGAGATTTCACTCAGGAGCCTTGGGTTTTCTGTTTGTTTTTTAAGTTTTTCAGAACAGTAAGTGCTTTTAGCTGTCTTGTTCCTTACTTTTAAAAGTATGAGTTTTATGCCAAGGGTTTAAAAATCTTAAGTTTTATCATGAAAACAAGCTGTCATTACTTAGTGTAATCACAAATGCAATGAAATTTTAAACTCTGTAAGAAAAAGCATATTATTTTAGTACATAAATCGACACTTAATTCTATATCTAAATGGAGAATTTCTAGAAACCATGCCACCTATAGTACCAGTGTTTTATCTGTTGGTCTCAACTTTATACAGTCTGTGTTATTTCCCTCAAATTCCAGTATTTAACTCCCAAACCCTGTATTTTTCCCTCCCTCTTCTCACATCCAGAAGCAGCATAAAGATGCCCATTGATTGACCACGTGTGCCACCTTTTGGTCTGGAAAACACGGTCCCTGGTACCTGCAGGGCACAGCAGGCGCTCACATGCTATATTCTCTTTTAGGTGCAAAATGACTCCAAGGGAGTGAGCATCCGCGTGTGGCACTTTTCATAGCCAGCCACCCGTGTTTACAGGCAGAATTGTCACGAAGCACTGGAACCCGGAATGAGAAATTTGTGACAAGGGAGGGTGGAGGCGAGTGAAACTTTGATTAAAGGAAAGTGCCTTGGCTTTCAAAAGGCCTGTGTCTATCCGGCAGCATAGAGCAGCGATCAAGTGGAAGAAAGGGAGCGGGCAGGCGCCTCAGCTAATCTTCCTCCTGGGGGCCCAGGTGGACAAATTGGCAACCCTGTTCACGGCTTTTTTCCCTTCTCCCCTTTGTGTCATAAGAACTGCTAATCGGATCCATGCTGCTGCAACTGTGGTTAGTTATTAGCAGAATAAAAGCAGATTTCTTCAAAAGAACGGGTGGGGGAAACGACTATACAAAATTGCAAGGTTGTTAGAATCTTAAATGCACAGCAGTCGATTTTTCCCCTTACTCTGAATTAGACGATGAATACAAGTCTTTCATCTGTCACGATACCCATTTCTTCAGAAGGCAGCCAAATATTAAGCTTCTCAAACAAAAAAGGAATCTTAGAAAGAGGAAAAATATTGAGGAGGAATAAAAATGGGTGAGAGAAGGGAAAAAATTAGGTTTTGTTTTTATTAATTTGCCCTGGTGAGAGAAATATAAACCGCCCGCTCTATGTGTCACCCCCCCCCCCCCCCCCCCCGCCTCTTACCTTACATCAAAGCGAGGATTCGAGAGAATGGAGCTGGTGGCTGTTCAGCATTTTATGTCTGGTGTTCTGCCTGAGGAAAGTTCAGAACCTACCTCTTTCCTTACAGATAGCAGAGTGTTATGAATCCGGACTCCTGGGGAAGGCCGGGCTAGCGATGCCATACCCAAATGTGCAGAATAGACCTTTCCCTCACAAGTGGGTTTTCACATGGCCCGGTAGAGCTGGGAATTGTATGCCTGAGCTTTAAAGCTGTTACAAAGGGTGTGTTTTGATGAGAATGCCAGCCTTTCAACGTGGTAACTGATGTACTTCAGGACATCATGGACTTTCACAGGGGGTGCCTCCCGGATCCTCAAGATTCCCAAATTTAGACGTGGTTCCTGCTTTCATCCAAATCACGTTTTTGGTCATATTTCCTATTTACTATTCATGTCTTCACACCTGAAGTTAACTAAAGTGGAGAAGCTTTCCTTAAAGTTCCATCTTTTATTTAATGGCTGTTTTATCCACAAAGACAGTTTTCATTCACCTCCCCAGAGTCGGTCCTGAGTGGAGCGGCAAGCACGGTGGAACCCAGGCTGAGCTGCGCCAGCCGCCGCCCTGAGAGTCACGCCTCCGTCAAACCCAAAGCACACGATATTCCCACACCTTTCAGGTCACTTAGCAGTCATCCAGACTAAAAATGTCTCATTTTAATGCGGAGAATCCCTTATATGTAAATGTTTTATGATTCCAGTTTATTTATTTTTTTATTTATTTATTTTTATTTATTTATTTTTTTTGAGACGAAGTCTCGCTCTGTCACCCAGGCTGGGGTGCAGTGGCGTGATCTCGGGTCGCTGCAACTTCCACCTCTCAGGTTTAAGCGATTCTCCTGCCTCAGCCTCCCAAGTAGCAGGGATTACAGGTGGCCACCACCAGGTATCTTTGTAGAGACAGAGTTTTACCATGTTGGCCAGGCTAGTCTCGAACTCCAGACCTCAAGCAGTCTGCCTGCCTCGGCCTCCTAAAGTGCTGGGATTACTAGTGTGAGCCATTGCGCTGGGCCAACTCCAGTTTATCTTCAATCAAAGCTGTGCTGACTTAAATAGTCAAGTCTAGAAGTCCGTGCATCACTGTGTATCCTCTGACTTAACTTGTCCTTTGCCTTGTCAGAGACTTTCTGGTTTCTCTGCCCCAAGTTCCCTGTGGGAAGGTATCTCCCCAAAAGGGATCGCATGGGTATCAGTGATCAGACTATTAAACCAACTTCCAAGGGTCTGTCTTACCCTTGCACCTGTCACAGAGTTTATGAAGAGAACCCATGTGAAAAACATTACGTAGTTTTAATATGTTTAATTAATAAAAGAAAAGTTCCGGTTTGAAATCTATTATAGTAGGCTGGGTGAATAACGTTTTATAAGTTGGTCTTCAAGGGCTTTTATGAGGGCATCATTCACATAGACCGCATCATACTCACTTCTGTTTTCTACCTGTTTGCTGATCGTCCTTTGTAGCTAATTTATCTTCAGGCCTCGCAGTGAGGTTTAGAAAAAGACTTGGAAACCTCAGACCACAGTAGGGAGAAGAGTTGAAAAGCTTGATCCAGCAGGTTTTTGGCAGTGTATTAGTTTGTTTAGAATGAAGGTATGCGGCCCTGTGAACGGTGCACGGGAGCTGTCTTGCTCCGTGAAGTTCAGGAATTGGAAGTATCCTCATTCCCTTCATGGCTCAGGAGTATCCCAGTCAGATAGCCTCTGACGTGCCCATTTATCTGTACTTTTAGGACCGAATGACACATCAATAGTGCGTAACATTTTGCATAAGGATTTAGGAAAGTCTAGCCCTATTTTGAATGAACTTTTGAGCCATATGACATGAAAAGGTTTATCTCCCAAAGCAGAGGCTTAACTCCTTAAAGGTGAGGACACCAAGCTGCTGTGGTTCTGTGTTCTCAGTTGAAAGGTAGGGAAGAACATTACTTTCTGGTTTATACTGCTCTCATCTGAGATAGGATTTATTCACAATAAAGAATTGCGTCGACAGCCTGTTCACAAACATCTTCCCCACCGCTCTGCCCTAATACAGGACCTTTTGGTAAGGGCGAGATGATCTTACTAGAGACAGAGGCACACACACCCCATGCTGAACAATAGGAAATGTTCTAAGTTCACACCCACTCTCTTCAGATAAACTGTTAACCAGAACCACTAAGCGGGAGCTCGAGCAGATTCTGTGTATCAGTAGTTTGCTTGGAGCATATCGAAGTTGGTGTCAGCCAGCCTGCTTCTTCATTCTGAGAGTAAGTGGGCTTTTTTCCGTTCTTGAAGCAAGTGAAATAGAAAACACTGAACAGAAGGTTGCTATGTCTAAATAACTTGTGGGTTTTCTAACTCATCTAAATAAATGCCTAAGACTAGGAAAACGTATTTTTCATTTACACCATTAGGTTAATACCTAATATACCTGCAGGTTTTTAAAGAAATGACCCAGGAAATCCTTGTGCTGTATCGCAGAGCTGTACCATCTTACCCCACTCTAGCTTCTTAGTAAGTTAGATAAGATGTACAGTGATTTCCACAGATGTGGAGTCTACCATGCAGCCAACCAATGCTGTCTCTTAACACAATTATATTGTCATCTATCATGGTGGAAGAAAAGATCCTGACCAGTTCTTCATGTTTCAGAAATTAAAGGAGCAACTAAATGCAACCCATGGTAAGAAGCTGTAGTGTAATTACTAGTAGGTTTGGCAGAATATAAGAAATGTATCCTCCAGAGGATCAGTAAAGTCAGACGGTGGCAGGTGAGACCCATATTCTACTTTAAAGATTTGAAAGAGCCGATTTCCATGAGGCTGTACTAGAATAAAACAACCCAGTGTTTCAGTTTTGGATGCAGCAGAATTGCATAGTCAGTGGGAAGTAGAAGATGAACACGATCATGTAGGAATGTATCAGTATTTGGTTGCTACAATGTGTTCTTTTAATTTCTCACTAAAGTTAATGACACCACCAAGAATTCTTGATGAGTAGAAGAATTAATTCAATTGCTAATTGCTGAAAGCTATGAAATACATATTGATTCTGTAGCACATTTCATGGGAGTAACTTGATCATGATAGAGTTACTTGCAAAGTGATTGGAAGCATTCTTCATTTTTTCTCAGAATTCAACAAGAACCACAACCAGTTTAATCCACATGGACCTAAGAATAGGTGTGTTTAAGGACCCAAGTACTTGCCACTATAAACACCTCATGATCTCCGTGTATTGAGGATAACTGGCCATAAATAACTGGACAATAAAATTGTCCAAATGTCCATGCTTTAACATGTCTTTTCATGTTAATTATAAAAAGTCAATCTTCTTGAATTACTCATGGAAGAGTATAATTTAGGACATTGCCCTCTATATAGTGAGTACTCTTTTTTTTTTTTTTTTTTAACTCATTTGGTACATTCAAGCTAACTATCTCCAGTTTGCCCGCAAACTTGTAAGACAAATAAATGCGTATTCTAGACAGTGCTCTCTCTTTAGTTCCTTCTTTATTCACTTTTGCCCAGAGTCAGCTAATGTAGGAAAATTGGAAGATGGAATGGATCTGAGGCACTAAAACTGAAATCAGGTAGTGTCTGTCATTCAGACTCCAGATTTGCTATCTTGAGTAATCATGTCAATATTCCATGTCAGGTAACTAAATCCATCTTAGGTTAGTTGGCTTTTTAGCTGTAATGATGTGAAAGGAAGGAGTGGTTTTTCTATGGCCACTACTGCTTTTGAAACATGGAATTTCTGAATATTTCTATATCTGTTAGTATTACTAATACTGGAAATAATGCAGGATTATTTGAAAATGGTTTGTTTGCCAGAATTGGTTGTGGTTCAGAGCTAGTGTTCTTGTGAGTTTCTATAGTTGTATACTGTAGTAATGTAGAAAGGAATTATTCCCAGGGATTGTTAGCCTCAATAAAGGATTAATGTGGGAATCCTATTTACCTCATGTTTATTCCCTACCATCCCAACACAAAAGTAGTAGAGTATAATTTATGCAGTTGCATCTGATCAGTAGTTGATCTGATTTGTTGGTTTGTGTCTGATCCAAAAGAGTTGGAAAAATAAAACTACAAGTAATCATTTATCTAAACATTTACCTGCTAAATGTACTTACCATTTAAGTCTTAGACCTTTGCCTGCATTAAGTGCTAAGGAACCCAGTGCATTCTTACATCTATATAGGAGAGAGCATAAAGCAACTTCTGTTACTGACATTTATTTATGAAGTCTTCCCCTTTAAATATGGAAGAATGTGAGATGTATATGTCAGTGCTGTTGTTATTAAATACTCATCTGTATTGGCTTTTTCAGCAAGTATTCCTCCTGAGTGTTTTTTTGTTTTTGTTTTTGTTTTTTTTGAGATGGAGTCTCGCTCCGTAGCCCAGGCTGGAGCACAGTGGCGCAGTCTCAGCTCACTGCAAGCTCCGCCTCCCAGGTTCGAGCGATTCTCCTGCCTCAGCCTCCTGAGTGGCTGGGATTACAGGCGCCCGCCTCCACGCCCGGCTAATTTTCACGTATTTTTAGTAGAGACGAGATATCACCATATTGGCCAGACTGACCTCAAACTCCTGACCTCGTGATCCACCCGCCTCAGCCTCCCAAAGTGCGGAGATTACAGGCGTGAGCCACCGCACCTGGCCCTCCTGAATGTTTCTTTACTGATATTATCATTTAGAACAGGGATCACAAACTACAGCCTGAGGACCAAATTCAGACAACCGCCTGTTTTAGCAAGTGAAGTTTTATTTATGCTATTTTGTTTTCATATTGTCTGTGGCTGCTTTTGAACTACAACAGCTGAGGTGAGTAGTGTAACATAAAACATATGGTCTGTGAAACCTAAAATGTTTACTATCTGGCAGTTTACAGAAAAAGTCTGCCTAATCCTCATCTAGAATAATAAGATAAAACTGCATGATTACAGATGAGTTATAAATATCTAATTATCTATTAATCTGAGCTTGGTTCCTGGAATCATTAGCCATACATTTATTTTTTTTTCCAACAAATACTTACTGAATAGTTACTATATGCCTAGTTCAAGAGATGTAATATGGCAGGGAACCAAATAGACGGAATTTTCTGTTTGTATGGAATGTACATTGTAGCCAGATGAGACAAACAAAGAACAGAATTAAATTAAGAACTATGGGAAGTGTTAATACTGTGTCCGCTTGTAAAAAATCATAGAACTTGGCACTTGTTAGTACTGCCCCACCATCTTATTCTATGAAGTATGCTAATATTCTATGAAGTATGCTAAGCTATAATATATTCATGTCTCAGTCCATCCACTGTACATTATACATTACTGGATGTGTGCTAATTTACCAAAATATATGTATTAGCCACTTTTTCCCAATTGTGTTATATACTAAAATCTCAGAGTTATGTTACTTGAATATTTCGTTTGGTACTTATCTTGATTTAGTTCTTAAAAGCTATTTTTAATTGGATAAAATTCTCCCAAAACGTCTCCTAGTGTAAGATTCTAAAGAAAATATTAGCAAACAGAATCCAACAGTGCATTAAGAAAATAATGTACCAGGCCAGGCGCGGTGGCTGAAGCCTGTAATCCCAGCACTTTGGGAGGCCGAGACGGGTGGATCACGAGGTCAGGAGATCGAGACCATCCTGGCTAACATGGTGAAACCCTGTCTCTACTAAAAAAATACAAAAAACTAGCCAGGCAAGGTGGCAGGCGCCTGTAGTCCCAGCTACTCGGGAGGCTGAGGCAGGAGAATGGCGTAAACCCAGGAGGCGGAGCTTGCAGTGAGCTGAGATCCGGCCACTGCACTCCAGCCTGGGCAACAGAGCGAGACTCTGTCTCAAAAAAAGAAAAAAAAATAATAATAATAATAATAATGTACCATAAGTGGCATTTATTCCAGGAATGCAAAGTTGGTTCAATATTAACAACCGGTTTTTTTTGGAGACAGAGTCTTACTCTCTTGCCCAGGCTGGAGTGCAGTGGCATGATCTCAGCTCACTACAACCTCCGCCTCCCAAGTTAAAGTGATTCTCCTGCCTCAGCCTCCTTTGTAGCTGGGATTACAGGAGCCTGCCATCATGCCCGGCTAATTTTTTGTATTTTAGTAGAGACAGGGTTTCACCATGTTGGCCAGGCTGGTCTCCAACTCCTGACCTCGTGATCTGCCCATCTTGGCCTTTCAAAGTGCTGGGGTTACAGGCATGAGCCACTGTGCCCAGCCTAACAATTCTATTATTATTTTTTTGTTTTTAATTTTTTTTTTTTTTTTTTGAAATGGAGTCTCACTGTGTCTCCCAGGCTGGAGTGCAGTGGCACGATCTCAGCTCACTGCAAGCTGTATTATTAATATATACCGTAAACATACATCTAGTGGGGGGAATCCTCCCTTTAACAAAAGTCAGCACCCAGTTATGATAAAAACACTCAAGGAAGTAGCAATGGAGAGATACACTTCCAACATGGTAAAATGTATATGCTTTAGTTTCACTTATGGAATAGGGAAGCTCTAGAAGCATTTCCACTAAGATCACAAATGAGGCAAGGATCATCACTATCTTCACTACTGTTCAATAATGTACTACAGATATTAGCCAATGTAGTTAGGCAAGATAACTCAATTAAAGGCATAAGGATGAGTATAGGAGAAATAAAACTGTCTATTTACAGATGATATAATAGTATGCCTGGAAAACCCCAGAGAATCAATGACAAATTAGCAGTGAGAGAGTTCATTTAATGCAGTAGTGAGACATAAAATTAACATGCAAAAAGCAGTAGTCTTTCTATACATAAACAATAAGCAGTTAAAAGACATATAATGGTGAAGAGAATCCCATTTACAGTAACAGCAAGGAAGACTACGTGCTTAGGAATAAACTTAACATAAAATGTGCAAACCCTCGAGGTACCTGAAAGAAACTAAAGAAGACTTCAACAAATGAAAGATGTCTCTTGTTCTTGGATGGGATGAACTCAGCAGTCATAAGTTCTCCTTAATTGATGATTTCAATCCAATTGCCATGAAAATATTAGTGAGCTATTTTATATAGTTGGACAGGTTGATGCTAAAGTTCATATAGAAACACATGCAAGAAAACTTAGAAAACACTGAAAAAGAAAAGGTAAGGGGCACTATTCTTACTGGACATTAAAACGTGGTATAAAAATGCTAGAACTAAAAATAGCGTGTGCTGGCCAGTGGAATAGAAGAGGAAGTCCGGAATTTGACCAAATACATATGAAAATGTATTAAATGACAAAGACGATATTTCAAGTCACTGGGCTAAGAATGGATTTTTAAATAAATTGTGTTGGAATGCTTGGGGAGCCATGTGCAAAGAGATAAAGTTAGATCCATCCTCACATCAAATAAACTCGAGGGAGATGGAAAAAAACCATGCATGTACTCGAAGAAAACTAGGGTGAATTCCTCTTTGGCCCCGGTGTAGAGAGAATAGCTTCCTAACTGTGACTCGGAACCCAGAGGCAATAAAAATAAAGACTAATAAATTTGACTACATTAAAAAAAATTTCCACTATTAAAGGCACCGCAAGCAAAACTAAAAGACAACTGACAAAGTAGGAGAAGATACTCACAATATATACTACAAACAAAGGGCTAATATCTCTAATATATAAAGAACCCTTAAAAATTCCAGCGCAAAGGATTAAGAACGTAAATAGAAAATAGAAAGACTTGAACAAACAATTCACAAGAAAAGATATTAAAATGGTCCTAAAATATGAAAGAGTAGTCAAACTCATTCAGAATCAGTAAGACTGGTAATTTTTTATTATTATTATTATTATTAATTTTTTTTTTTTTTTGAGATGGAGTCTTGCTCTGTCACCCAGGCTGGAGTGCAGTGATGCGATCTTGGCTCACTGCAACCTCTGCCTCCCGGGTTCAAGTGATTCCCCTGCCTCAGCCTCCCCAGTAGCTGGGGTTACAGGCACGCACCACCATGCCTAGCTAATTTTTGTATTTTTAATAGAAACGGGGTTTCACCATGTTGGTCAGGCTGGTCTCGAAGTCCTGACTTCGTGTTCCACCCACCTCGGCCTCCCAAAGTGCTGGGATTACCGGGGTGAACCACCGCACCTGGCCAAGACTGGTAAAATTTTTTTAAACAGCAATACAGTCTATTAGTGAGGTTATGGAGAGACAGGCCTTTCAAACATTGCTTGTAGCAATGTAAATTGGTACAAAGTTTCTAGAAGGAAATTTGGAATTGTGTAACCTTTTAGACCCAACAATCCCACTTCAGGGAATTTTCCCTGAACATAGACCTGAGCAATACAAAAATACATCCGCAGACGATCGGAAACTGTCTAAATGTCCGTACACGGGAGAGTGTTGAGTCAACTATGGAGCACTCACATAGAGAGGTACTGGGGAGCCCAGGACAGTGTGTCCAGGACAGCGTGAAAAAAAAGCAAAGCCCAAAAGATACCTAGGGTGTGCCACAAACTTACCAGCTTACAACAAGGCACATTCAGTATCTCTTCCCCTGGCAGAGAGTTCAGGCACCTCTTAGCTGGGTCCTTGCTCAGGACTTACAAGGCTGTAGTCAAGATGTTGGGCAGCCTGTATTCTCATCTGGAGGCCCAACTAGGGAAGAGTCGACTTCCAGTTTCATTCAGATTGTGGCAGCTTCATTTCCTTGCGGTTGTTGGAGTGAGGTCCTGAGATTCCGGAGGCCTCCCCGTTCTTGCCTTAGGCTCAGTTCACATCA
Source organism: Theropithecus gelada (assembly GCF_003255815.1). NCBI lineage: Eukaryota > Metazoa > Chordata > Mammalia > Primates > Cercopithecidae > Theropithecus > Theropithecus gelada. The sequence goes on along the minus strand of NC_037671.1, from coordinate 108,979,642 downwards.
GAGAGGCCTATATCCTAGAAGGCCTGAGCCCATTGAAATGTCAGGCCCATACAGGATCATCTCTCTCCCTTTTGATTATTTCAAAGTCAGCTGATTAGGGAGTTTAATTATATCTGCAAAATCCTTTCACATTTGTCATCTGACATAATTGCAGGAGTGACAGCCCATCACTTTCTTCACATTCCGTGGATGGAATCACAGGTTCTGCCCTCGGTCGAAAGGAGGGGATTACTCACCAGTGTTATTCATTGGAGGTCACTTGAGGGTGTGTCTGCCACAGTGGGTGGAGAGAAATAGTCTAATAAATAAAAAACCAAGTGAGGAAGAAGATGGCTCTTCTCACAATGGAATTCCAGTAACTAAATGTGGAAGAAAAAGGGGAAATAGAGAATCCTCGTTGCCAATACCACTGTAGTAAATGTAAACAAGATCTTCTAAAGGATCCTGAAATTCGTGGGTGCAGGTTTGAGGAGGCATAGGATTTGCATAGTCTCAAATATCTTCTAAAAAATCCTTACCAACTACAAAGGGAAAATAGATTGTACTGAGAGGGGTATGACATTTTTGTGGTACACTTCCCCAAATTCAGAACCTCGTTTTAGTGATAAAAATATTATCAGAGCAAATCAACTTTGGCAACATTCTACAAAATAACTGATCAGTACTCTTCAAAGGTGTCAGGGTCACAAAATAGAAGGAAAGACTAAGGTACCAACCAACTGGAGGAGGCTAAGGGGAAGTCACTAAATGCAATGTGCGATGATCCCCACAAAAAGACATGACATGGAAAAATGGGTATAATTCAAATGAAGTGTTTAGGTAAGCTTCTCTTCTGGTAATTGTATTATGGTTATATAGGATGTTAACATTGGAGGAGGTAGGCTAAAGGATATAAGGGAACTCCTTGCACTATTTTTACAAGTTTTCTTAATTAAAAATAAAAGTATGTTTTTAAAATGATAGCATAGAATTAGGCTGATAATTTTATGTCAGTAAAAGTAGAAATTCAGGTGACAGTTTTGCACCTAAATGTTGCATGTTGTTGTATATGTGATCATTGGAGAATACACAAGTGTATAATGGTGGAACTTATTCTTAATTCATAGTATAGTTTTTTCCAGTTGTATTTTTTTCCATCATGCTTACATCATAATAGACATTGCTGAGGAAAGAACATGAGGCTCTTTTTTTTTTTTTTTTAAACTATTTTAATGTTAAAGTGCCTTCATCCAGTGGGTTGGTTCGCTGTGCCTGGCAGTATTCTCTTTAAAAATTATTACCACACTTTGAGAGGTTTTACTTGTAACCAACACATGTCATATAAAAATCTATAGTTTTGAAGGTGTTTATTGCATTCGGTTGGTTCAGAGGGCTCTGAATTTTCTTCTTTATGTGGACCACGGACACAGATGAGTCTTCTGTCTCACGTTCTCAAATGCGCTTTCTGAGGCATCATCTGCTGTGACGATGTTTAAACTATGCCTGTGGAAGATCGAGTTGTTTCTTAGTAACTATAGTTACTGAATTATAGTAACTATGACTTAGTAGTTATGGAACTATAGATAGAAAGATAGGGAGTAAAGGAAAATGAATAAGATGGTTTGGGTGAATCTGTATCATGATAAAGCTCTTGTTTCTTTAACAGAATGAATTTAATATGTGAATATTCTCGTTGCTTTAAAGGGACATCTGCTTTAGAATTGTACCACACAACCGGTAGTGCTGCTTGGCTGTGGCGGTATTTTATGAATCATGGGATGCATTTCTTACAGCCTTTTTTATTTCTACTTGAAATATTGTGCATAAGAGCAGTGCCTCGGGCGTGCACCATCTAAGCCACGGTGCCCTGTGTTCACGTAGAATTACTGTTTGTTTTTACTGCCGCGAGTCTATGAATCCAGCCTGTCATGCAGAAGTGATCCTGATAATGTAAGCACTTACTGTCTTGCTGCAGCTGATTCCCCAGTGACATTTTAAAAAGTCAGTATTTGGCTGCAGAGTGCTTTAAATTTCTAAATGGACTATAGATTGGAGGCCTTAGGGTATTTCATAGGAAGCACATGACCCTGCAGTGAGCACACAGCAACTTTTGTAGATCTGTAGCCAAGTCGGTGACCAGTATTTACCCTTGAAATTGTTTTGGTTCAGAATGTTAAGTGTTTTTTACTTTACATTTAATTATTTGGTACTAATACTAATTTACTACAAATGTCTGACACTAAATGGATACTTAACGAAGTCTATGCTGTTTGTCCAGGTCTTTTATCCCAACTAGGTATGGTTCTAATGTAAAAAGCAGCTTCTAGCAGTGACACAGTGCGTATTTCTCAGTGTCTATAAATTCAGGTCTTTGATTTTCACTTAATCTGAAAATGAGAGTGGCAGTTACACACTCAGGAACACTCAGAAATACATTAACACGTTTTGCATTCTTCTCTAAGTGAAGCCTAAGCCCCTGAAAACAATTGTTTTATAGTAATATTTTAACAGCTATTTGTATATGTTATCTAAACTGAAAATCGTATTCCTGACCCTCTGGCTGCCACAGATACACCACGATTAGACTCAGTTTGGAGTGACAGTCCGGAGAGATTCTGGGACCGTGTCCTGCCTGGCCACGTGGGTAACACACCCATCTTGTAGAACCACAAGAGGGTTGGTTGTTGTACATCGTCAAATACCAGGCTTTGTGCCGAATGTGTCCTGACCTTCACGGGGGCAAATTGGTGATGATCTTTAGGACATTAACTTGTTTCTTTATTATTTGTATTTCTTTTGAGCAATATGCATGACTGTGGAGCAGTGGGTCTGATGGGGTCAGAGCAGTTAGCCTGATCCAACCAGGGTCTCAGGACCACCACACCAGAGGACTATGCAGTGTTCTTTTTGTGTGCGTATGAGTGTATTTGTGTTTCCAATTTATTGAAGCAAAGTGGGAGGGCAGAAGATAAAATAGCATGGTCCTCATGTCACGAGAGCTAGTGCCTTGAGGACTGTGCTAAATTCAACTGCCTTTTTAATTCCATTACATTTTTAGTCACAGAAATGCATCTAAACCTCTGAGCCAAAAAGTGAGTTGAGATCATCAGCTACCTCTGATGATTTTTAAATTTCAAAATCTCATCTCCTGCCTTCACATGACTCATCTTTCTTTTATCAATATAGTAAGAAGTATCTTCCTTTAAATAATATTATCAGATTGTGATTTATTACGTATTTGTTATGCTCAGAAAGGGATTGAAGGAATACAGATAAAATTCCTATCTTAAGGAGGTTACGTTATATTTGGAAAAGACAAACTGAGCATACATTTAAAACTAGAAATTAAATAGATACTATTGCTGTGTTAGCAATAAAGATCAAAAGAGATGCAGAATAATAGTCCCTTCTTTAGTGATCATATATACTGCATTTTATAGTAGAATTTTTTTTGTTTCTTAATGGAGGTCTTTTAAGTTTATGTTAAGTCTCTCATTGACTAATGATGAAGATTTTTTAGAAGTCTATTGATATTACTGTATTGATTGGATATTACCATGAGTAATTGTTGACCACTCTGCATGCCTGCCCACCTGGAAACTCACGTAAGAGTCAGGAAGATGAGTTTGGCCCAATGGCCCTACATTTTCTGAAATGCCTTGAAGAAGTGTGTGTCAAGAAATTTCAGCTACGGATTGATTCATATATGAGTTTAGGAACTCATTCAGTAACAGCTTTTCAGCAGGTGTGTAGCTAAATATGTTTATTCATGTTTCCTCTTTGTTTCCCAGGGAAAAGATGAACTATTACACTCTGAGCTATGTCTTTTTTTAATGGGGCTATACCTTTTGTGATCATAAAAATTAAATGTGTCTTGGTTTTGCATGACTGCACTATTAATGCAAAGGGTTCCCCCATCTCCACTTCCCCTCCTGTGTTTTACAGGTAGTCAGATGCCTCCGCAGCCACCTGGGAGCCAGTCAGAATCCAGTTCCCATCCCGCCTTGAGCCAGTCACCAATGCCACAGGAAAGAGGTTCGTCTCCAGTTCATGTCTTACATGCCTATAGTGTTTTCAGGCGATAAGGCTTACGTGAGTTTGCTTACCTATGCACCTCCTTATCATGACTTTTTTGAAAGGATGTTATGTTTTCTTATCAGATGGAAGAAACAAACAAAAACCCTTCCAATAAATATGGAGCGGAGGGAGAATGCTTTCTTGCAGGTTGGGTGAAGCTTTGTCAAACTACAGTTCAAGGCCCTAAGAATGTGTGTGTCCACATAGCACCATGAAGCACGGTTCACATGTGACTGTAGTCTGGTATTTGATCTAGTTGTGTAAAAATAACTGTGAATGACTCAACTGGGGTATCAGTCCCAATGCGTATGTACGTGGGTTGGGGGTGAGGGGTTGTGTGTGTTAATACTGGTTATTTCCTGATATTTAATAGTAAGATTTTAAACCCAGAGCAAGACCCTGTCTTAATCAATGGTAAAATCTTAGAACTGGGGCAGACCTAAAACTTTCTATGGCCCTGGTCACCTAAAGCAACTGAGGAGTATAGAGGTTAGGTGTGACTTCCCTTATTCTCAGGAGCTAGTTAGTGCCAGTCCCAGAGAAAAAGAATATGGGCTTTTCTGAAACCTTTGGAGAGAAGTGGCCCCACATCTGCTAGTGCTCTTGACCCTGAGCTCAGTCCTGCCTGTCATCCCTGCCATGCGTTTCTTACGGCCTTGCAGAGACCTTGGGCCCACCCATAGTTACCTCTGTCTTCATTCTCACTTGAAGCAGTAAAGCTACTCTTTGTGGTGGTTTTAATCCAGATTGGTGTACTGGGGAGGTACAAGAAGCCTACCTGTGCACCCCTAGTGCAGTGGCAGGTCACTTCCCTTGCTGTGGGGCAAGGCTCGCCTGCTCCATCCCATACCAAAAGAGAGAAATACCACTGTCCTCCACTCCCCTGCTCTCTCACACAGGCCTGGAGGCCAGAAGTTCCCACCTTGGCAGCTAATATGTACTGAGCTCCTGCTGTTGATAACTTTTTGTATATGAGTTGTAGAGATGATGATTTGCTTCTGATTAGAATTATGATTTCTGATTAGAATTATGAGGTTTAAGTTATTTTACATGTTAAAAACTCAGCAGCATGTTTAGAAAGTAATGTCAGTGAAAAGATAGATTTGTTTTATCTACACATCATTTGTGTTGAATTGAAATGTTTCAGAGGGATAAAATGAATTTTTCGTTTTCGAATACCATTACATATTTAACTTTTTATTATAGTGTAAGGTATAGTTGATAATAAAATGTTTTAATAATGGAATAGTTCATGGTTTTTAAACTTTAGAGTGTGTGAGAATCATCTGGAGGACTTGTTAAAAGAGATTCCTAGGCCCCACCCCCAAGTTTCCAATTCAGAAGGTTTGAATTGGGACATTTAAAACCTCCATTTTTGGCAAGTTCTCAGATATTGCTGATGCCGGTGACTTGAGGACCGAACCTGAGAACCACTGCCTTCTAATGGTGCAATAATAGGTTTTCGAGGTGGGAGAATCACCTGAGCCCATGGAGGTCGAGGTTGCAATGAGCTGCGATCACACCACTCACTGCACTCCACCCTGAGCGACAGAGTGAGACCCTGTCTCAAAAAAATAAAAATAGATTTTAATAATTGTGTGAATATGTGCATTTGTTTCCCTAAATTCTCTACTGTGACCTGCTGTAAATCATCCTTTCATCCCATATCGTCTCTATAAATTGCTTGATCTGTATTAACTCATATGGCTCCGGTCATCTTGAAGGCATTATAGAAGTTCATAGTGTGCTGGTGCCAAGCAAGCGTGACTCTGACTAAAATCCTGTTTTGGGTTGTGAGTTGCACCTGTGTTGTATGGTTGGGTCACTGTGGGGAAAAAGGAAATTGTCCTGCACTGGGTGCCTGCTCGGGTCAGGCAGAGAACTGAGATGAAGACTCACCCCATAACCCTGTAACACCACTCTCACAGTTCTTCCTATTTTAACAAGTGTTATAGGGTAAGAGGTCCCTTATTTGAAAGTCTTAAAATTTTAACCTGTATTACTAAGAAGAAAGAAAAGAAAGAAAAGAGAAACCCTCTCCTTGAACAATGTCTTTCCCAACCTTTTCCAACAGATACATGCTTGGGAAATTGGGCAGTGTAGAAAGCCAGATGTGAAAAACAGGACGACAATTAGGAAACTGAGCTAAATCAAACTTTTAGCTTAAATTAACACACTTCCAAGGCAAATTCTAGGCTTTTTAGTGGTACTATTGTATGGAAATTACCATGTTAATATGATTATTGTTTTTCCTTTGATTGCCTTTATTATATGTAGTGTAGTTTGGGTAACTGATACCAGATACATAACAATCTGGGTGGTTATAATGACCACTTCCTTTTTTTTTTTTTTGAGACGGAGTTTCGCTCTTGTTGCCCAGGCTGGAGTGCAATGGCGCATTCTCAGCTCACTGCAGCCTCTGCCTCCTGGGTTCAAGCAATTCTCCTGCCTCAGCCTCCCAAGTAGCTGGGATTACAGGCGTGTACCACCACGTCCAGCTGATTTTGTATTTCAGTAGAGATGGAGGTTTCTCCATGTTGGTCAGGCTGGTCTCGAACTCCTGACCTCGGGTAATCTACCCGCCTCGGCCCCCCAAAGTGCTGGGATCACAGGCGTGAGCCACCGCACCTGGCCATGACCATTTCTTTCAAATAGTAAATATAAATTATATAAGTTGCTAAATGTGAATTGATTTTTATGAATGTGATCTCTAGACCTCCTCTGAAGAGACATTATTATATTGTTATAGTTTGTTTGCACACAGCTATGAAGAACTACTGGAGACTGGGTCCTTTATAAAGAAAAGAGATTTAGCTGACTCGTAGTCCTGCAGGCTGTGGGAGGCCTATGGAAACTTCCAGTCATGGTGGAAGGTGAAGGTAAATGTAGCACATCTCACATGGCAGGAGCAAGAGGCAGAGAGGGAAAGGGGAGGTGCTACACACTTTTAAACAACCAGATCTCGTGAGTTCTCACGAGATAGCACTAGGGGGGTGATGCTAGACCATTAGAAACCACCCCCATGACCCAGTCACCTCCCACCAGGCCCCACCTCCAACATTTGGGATCACAATTCAACATGAGATTTGGGTGGGGACACAAAGCCAAGCTGTATCACTGTGTGCATTCCCTTTTGTGTGTATCTGTTGGTTAGGCAACACCCTAAAAAGGAAAACTTCCTATTTTAAAATGACTGTTATGTTAGAAGATGTTTTGCCTCACATGAGTGAAATTCCCTCCAGCACTGGGTAGCAAGGCTCTAGCGAAAATGGCTTTATTATGTGTTAAAATTTAGGGAAAAAGGTTAGCTCCTAATAACCTTTGATCAAATGCCACTTGATCAGGTGTTTAAATGGCAAATGACAGTCACTTTAATGCTTTCATACAATAATAAAACCATATGTTTGTTGGACCATCATTTGGTATGTACCAGCAGCATATACAATGGAAAGTAAATCTAACAAAACTCTTACTAAGAAATTCCCTAAAATTGATCCCCCCATATTGGAAAGTAACTTAACTTTGTTTATACTCTTACAATTGATATATACCCGCCCTGTTTAGGGAAGTGCTGAAAGAAACAGGCCAAGAAATACATTAGTGAGTTAGCGTCTTTTTTAAAAAAAAGTATGTCAGGCTGGGCATGGTGGCTCACACCTGTAATCCCAGCACTTTGGGAGGCTGAGGCGGGCGGATCACTTGAGGTCAGGAATTAGAGACCGGCCTGGCCAACATGGTGAAACCCCATCTCTACAAAAAACACAAAAAAATTAGCCGAGCATGGTGGTGTGTGCCTGTAGTCCCAGCTACTCGGGAGGCTGAGGCAGGAGAATTGCTGAAACCCGGGAGGCAGAGTTTGCAGTGAGCCAAGGCTGCAGTGAACTGAGATCACGCCACTGCACTCCAGCCTGGTCAACAGAGCAAGACTCTGTCTCCAAAAAAAAAAAAAAGGTATATCATGGGAACCATAGACCCGGATAGAAAAGATAATGACTTTGCTTCTCTACTGCTGAGTGCTAAAATAACCACATTGAACAGTCCTTTTTACACTTAATTTGTTTTAATAAATAAGATTATGATAATAAGACTAATATTCCACCGCATACCTACTTTCTTTAATGTACCCACAGGAGATAACATTTTCTTTAATGGCAAGGAATCTAGAAACACATTTGCACAGAGACAAGAGATGATGGAGAGTGAGAGATGATGCAGCCTACTTCTCTCTGGAGGTGCAGTTTTCTGAGTCCTCCCTCCAAGTCCTCATGGGGCAGTGATGCTGGCAACACTGCCCTGGAGCCTAAGTCCCCCCAGTCTCAAGAAGCTGAACCCTTGCTCTGATCTTTCTTCTCTCCTTAGTCCTGTGTTCCCATTCAGGAAGGACATGTGTTGATAAACCATGCACCCTGTGTTTCAGAGGTTCTACAAACCTCTGGTGACAGCAAGGGCAGTGAAGTGCCCGGATTTCCTGACAGCAGTCCTTTGTAAACCTGCAGTCCCTGTCCCCACCTCATCGCTTTTTCAGTGCCCATTTTATCTAGTGGTTTTGGTATTGAGTTTTGTCACAGGACATCAGTCACAAATCCATTTCCCCACATGGTACATAGATGAAAAGAACTGTGAGTTTCTACAGTTTGATATTTTCTATGTATAAAAGGTATTTGTGCAAGTAAATATGGACATGGCCTCATAGGTTACAAATGGAGGGAAAACTTTAGATGTTTACTGGGCTCTTTACTCTCTTACATAGTGTTGCCTCCTCTACATTTTCTTCTGTTTTCCAGTGTAAAACTTGATTTAGTATTGTGCTGCTGGAAGGGTTTTATTTTTGGGGGTTTTTTTGTTTGTTTGTTTGTTTTGGGTTTTTGGGTTTTTTTTGAAACAGAGTCTCGCCCTGTCACCCAGGCTGGAGTGCAGTGGCGGGATCTCGGCTCACTGCAAGCTCCGCCTCCCAGGTTCACACCATTCTCCTGCCTCAGCCTCCCGAGCAGCTGGGACTACAGGCGCCCGCCACCACGCCTGGCTAATTTTTTTGTATTTATTCACCATGTTAGCCAGGATGGTCTTGATCTCCTGACCTCGTGATCCGCCTGCCTCGGCCTCCCAAAGTGCTAGGATTACATGCGTGAGCCACTGTGCCCGGCAGAACTTCTTTTTAACTGAATAAAGAAAATTAGTTCAAATTTTTTGGTCTTTACTTCTTCATTACTTGTATGAATTTTAAAGAAAAATGGTCAAAACTTCAGTTTAGTATTCTGTAGTAACACATTTGCCATTGGTTTTTATTTTAAACCTCTCTGTAGATCTCATATGGCAATATACAGAATTGTTACTAAGTCACCTTGCCAAAAAATCAAGCAGTGTAAATTAGGCCACCTAAGGCATTGGAGGAACAGTTCAGATAACCTTAAAATACTGAAATGGATCTTACAAAAATTGTAGGTGACAAGTTTACATTTGTTTTATCCTTATTTCTTAATCTTTATATGTCTTGAAATTCGAAAAGAACAATAAGAAACGGCTTAGTAATAGGTTGTCCTCTTTCTCAGGAAGTCTTGGAGGCAATACGGAATAGTCATCTGAGTAGATAAATAAGTATAATAATTATTAACATTAAAGTTACCACATTTTTAACCCCAATGACACGCTAAGCTTAATGAAACTAACAAATGCCCTTCTAGTTTATTGGATTAGCAATTAGGTGAAAATGCTGAAAGAAAGCTTATTTATTTGGACAGATGTAGAGAGGTCAGAATTAATTTTTCGAAAACCTTCTAATTGAATTCCCTTTTAATTTCACAGTGGTGTCTAGTTAAACATTCATGTTAATACCGGCGATTTTCTGAAGGTCTGAACTAGATCTGGATTCCCAAAACCAACACAGGTTATTTAACCCTTTTCATCTCGTGAGCCAGCAGGGACTTTCCTAGTGTAATCCCACAGTATTTGAATAATTAGAAGGTAGTAATGAGGATTTAATTAGTCCTTGAGATATGCCGAAGCAGAACCCCTAAGAACTTCCCCTTTCGGACATGGATGTGAGCAGAATGGATGCTGCTCCAGGACTGTGAGGCACGAGAAAATGTATTCTGTTGCTGGAGGCAGTTCTCTGGCACCGTTGTGTGGCCATCAGATCGGTGCTGCAAGCATCCTGGGTGAAATCTTCCAGAATTACGGAATAACAGCCCCCAGCCTTCATTGCTGCCCATCTTCCAACCTACACAAGGACTAGCCTTTCCTCTCCACTGTTGAAAAAGAGGAGTTGTAGTCAAAGCACGCTGTACCTGATTGAAATTGGCTTTTGCTTATCGGTGGCATCAACATTAGGTGAGCTGGGCGAGTTGTGTATTTTCTCTATAGTTCTATACATTTCTCTATAGTTCTATAGAGAAAATAGATAACAAAATGTTGTGTTGTTCTAAGCCTCTGGTATTTTGTCCAGCCAAACATAGGGATCTTGACAGCTGTTTGTCAGCAGAATCACAAAAATCTCATCTTTGGAATCTGATGTTCACAGAGTAATATTTATCAGTAGCTGCACTTTTATAGATACAGACAGTGCCATTACCCAGCAAAGTGTGTAGCAGATGGGGTTTGATCAGGCATTTAGAGGTTCTTTTTGCATACTGCCACAAAAGGTGAATCAAAATTTCTATACTTCAAAAGTCTGAGGTTTCAAACTTAGGTATTTTATTTAGACCGAACAGTCTTCATTATTGAATATTTCATTATTCAATATGTCTTCATTTTTTATATGCTGCTTCTGTTATTAACCCCAAATGTTAACTGTCTTGGTATAATTCTATTCCCACAAATTAATGGTATATTTTAGCTTCTTTACAAAGTCTGAATAGAATTCCTCATCAAATTTCAAGTCACATTCTGTTTGCATAGGGCACATCTTTTGGCTGGGGGCAAATCCTTCTCTTACCTTTTCATGCAATCAGGGGAAAAAGAGAATGAATTCATCGTCTTCCTATGAGTTGGACTGAGCTTCCCCAGGGCCTGCATGGCCCTCGGTGTTCATCCCCTGCCAGGGACCCCCATATCGGCAGCAGTCTAGGGCTTCACAGATGCTCAACAGAGACTGAGCTGGACAACTAAAGCCATCCAGCTCTCTCACCCTCTCATAGCACAGGACGACCAAACTAGAAAGTCTTTACTGTTGTGGAATTAAGAAAGCTTACAATTTTACCAATAAATACTGTATGTCATTTGCTGTAACATAGTGTTTGTCCCTCTGAACTCACTGTTAGTATTTGGATCTTACACAAGATTAAAGCTATCGCTGCTGCTCCCCGCTGCCCCTTTCTTCCCAGATGCATTTCCATGACTGCACAGCTCTACAGTGAGTGTCAGTATGAGCCACAGCCCTTGCACCTGGAGCCTGGCACTAAATGGATTGTGCTGAGGCCCCTCCCCAACCCCAGCCATGCTCTTTATGACCCAGGGGCATTTAGATATAAATAAGTACAATTTTTATGTATGTATGTATGTATGTTGAGATGGAGTCTCTCTCTGTCACCCAGGCCGGAGTGCAGTGGTGGGATCTTGGCTCACTGCAAGCTCCACCTCCTGGGTTCATGCCATTCTCCTGCCTCAGCCTCCCAAATAGCTGGGACCACAGGTGCCCACCATCACGCCAGGTTAATGTTTTGTATTTTTAGTAGAGACGGGGTTTCACCGTGTTAGCCAGGATGGTCTCCATCTCTTAACCTTGTGATCTGCCCGCCTTGGCCTCCCAAAGTGCTGGGATTATAGGCATGAGCCACCGTGCCTGGCCGAAATTTTTTTTACCGTTGTCAACTAGTTTCATGGTGATATTTTTACCAAAAGTTATTTTTTTAATTTGAAAATGACTCTTGAATATCTTAATTGACCTAATTCCTTAATATTCAGGAATAGATTAACAAGTCAGTACTGAAATGAAGGAGACCACCCAGATAATTGTTAAGGAGCTGGAAGTGGGGTTTGATACTTTTTTCTGTTTTTGCAAACTACAGAAATCATTTTGTTCCTCTTTCTATTGGATTCCCAGTTGTAAGTGTGACAGTAAATCTGCAGATGCTGAGATGTTTCATAAGATATACTGGTTGTCAGAAAATGTTCTCTTAATCTACCTTCCTAGTCTTAAAGAGTAAATGCATCGTTTTCCTAATGTATGCTGTGTAAGTTTATAGATCACTCTGGTAGGGCATCAACAATAATCTACCCTCACCCCCACATGCAATTAATTTAGCCTCTGCTCTTAATTGAAGATCCCTTCTTTGTGATGTGTGAAAGATGAAAATAAACTCACATGGGAGGCTTTATACAAAAGAGAATATCTCGACACCACTTTGGAAAGCTACTTCTAATTTCTTCAGCCTCAGAACTCTGCCTTTGTGCGAGACTGTGGACCAAGCCAAAGCTAGTCAGTGACGAAGGCAGTCATGGCCCAGTACTTGCGTTAGGTTTATCATTAAGTTCCTTTTAAACCTGCTGTCCAGAAATAGGTGCATCCCAAGGCTGGGAAAACAAATGTCACACACAATAAGAGTCCATTTATATTCACTGAGGAATCATCAGTGGAAATTTTAGAACATTTTAAAAGAAGCATATTTTGTTACTTTTGTTATATACAGTAATTTTTTGAATTACCAATTAAAGTGGGCTTTTAGTACTTAATACTCATTTGTAATTGGCTCAATACTCTTCATTGAAAGTAGTTGAGAACATCTGGATCTTAGGTAAATTCATTGATTTATAACAACACTTTTTCCTGTTCCTTTTGTGTTTTTTCTGTCTCAGTGAAAAACCATTGTCTTTTTCCAAAACCAAAAATTCAGAAGCCATCCTTGATGCGTTTTTCTCCCCCATCTGCCCCAAACTAATTAGTCATCAAGTTCCACCAACTCTTCCCCAGTAGAGGTTTCCACACACCCCTTCTCCATACCCGCTGTCACCACTCTAGTCCAGACACCTAGTTAACCTCACAGCCTCTTCGCTGTTCCTCCTGTCCCCAGCCTCATGCCCTTGAGATCATATTCCACCTCCACAGACTAATGAGAACATGTCATTCCTCACCATCTATGCCTTTAGTCACTTGCCTGTGCCTTGGATAAAGGTGCACTGACCTGTGTGGTCAAGGGGCCTGTCCTTATCCAGCCCCAGCCTCCTTTGCTGGCCTCCTTGTCATCACACTGCTTTCTCTCTCAAACACCTGCCACACTGAACCTCTTGGAATCTTTATATAAACTCTTCTCTCCAACTGGAACACTTCTGCAGCCATCCCACCTCAGCCGCACCCTCACCAGCCCTGTGGGTCTTCTTACCTGTGTGTCTTGTCCTAATTCTTCAGATCCTCAGCCTGGCTCTTAGTAGGTGTTTGAGTCAGCGTTTGTTGGGTGAACAAAGGAAGGAAGCATAACCAGTCACGGTGCTGCCCCTGTGGGCTAGGCGCCCTCTGAAGCAGTCCAGATGTGTACATCATTGGTGACCCATTAACAGCTGGGATTACAGTTGATTCGCAGTTGAACTGTCTTCCAGACTCTAGAACTCTGCGAGTGAAGGGACCATGGCCTTGTCAGTTTCAGAACTCCAGGGCCTCATGTTTTACCTTCTCATTTTAATCTACAGGGACTTTGGAATCAGAAGATCTGGGTTTAGGTACAAGCTTTATCACTAACTAGTTTTGTATCCTTGGACTATTTGTGAGATGAAGATCATGGATAAATTGCACAGTTCAAATAAGATTTTGCATCTAACAGTAAAAATTGCAAAGCACCATGAACATGGTAAATGTAAGATCAGGTTCAGATACCTCAGGTGAGACCTGGGTCGAAAACCTTAAAAAGTAGTTTCTCTGCTTCTCCAGCACATAGTGACATACATACATTGTCTTTGTCCTCAGCACTGAAGCAGACTTTTGCAGCTAAAACTTAAAAGATTTGTGTAAGGAATGACTGGACCTTCTGCCCCCATCTGCCGTCTGGGTGCTCAGTCTGACCCCTCTCCGGACTCTCGTTTGCCCAGTGATAGGTGGTGTAAGTTTCAGGAGCAGTCAGCAGCGGAGAGGAGTGTGTGGGGTGGATGGGGACAGCTTAGAGGTTGCTGTGCCCGGCTCCAAGTATCCGACAGGGAGCAGTTTTGCCAGTTAACCTAACAGCACAGCTGGTGCCACGCGGGGGGCCTGGGTTAAAGCCTTGAACGGGCCATTAGTTTCTGTCTTCCTCAAAGCAGTTCATGTTGTGAAGAGAGGAAGGCAGGCAGATAAACACTGAACATAGTTAAATGTAACGAGAATATATTTTTTTAATCTATTTTTCTCTCCAAATGGGGATGTGACACCTATTTGTGAAGAGAAACGCCTCTGCCTGTCTTTCTGGGTGGAGACACCACAAAGGTGGCATGGTATGTAACCGTGGCACACACACATGGCAAAGCCGCTTTTATTGGACTGGCTTGAAGAGACAAGGCGGTTATTCTCTGAATTTTTAACAGATGCCAACATGAAAATAAATTGTCCATGTGCCAAACGAAAGACGTGCTTGCTTTTTGGTGGTTTCTGTTACCTTGGACGTCTTGTTGATATCCTGACAATGCTGTAGTTCTCTGCTAGCTGACGAGGCACCTTTGATGAAGAAATTAAAGTTTTCTGTAATTGATTTTGTGCTCTCCTGCATTGGCCTGGCCACGCATGCTTTCTGGCTTTGCTGGTTTCTCTTTCATGGGTAGGATGAATGGTGACTTGGGTTTCATGCTTGACTCTACTTTTTCCAACAGGATTTAAAGTCTCAAATGCTTACATTGCAGAATTTGTTGTGTCCCATGAAGAGGAAAAGAATACACGATTTGGAGGCTAAACAAGATCCATGTTAAAATTCCTCCCCGTTTAATTTTCCCAAATTTCCTAGTTTTGCTTTCACTTTTTATTTGACTTTGTTTCTAACTCAGTTTTGTAACACCCTTCAAACTTGGAGATATGTTTTCATTGGATGGTACTTTAATTGGACCTATCCCTGGCGATTTTGGAGCTTTGACAACATTGCCCTGTTTAAGTTCATGGAGCTCCATCACTGTTTCCTTTAGGTCGTCTACCCGCAAATATGCTTTAAGGACTCAGTTTACTTTTAAAATTAAATACAGTTTCGTTGTATTTTTGAAAGTTTCTGTAGCGCTTCAAAAGATAGGTCTCTCTCTTAACTGGGGAAGAATTTTTCTGTCTTCCTACTACACAAAAATACTCATTTTTTTCTTCTCTTATGTAGAAGATGTGATTTGCTTATAAAGATGTCATAAATCAGTTTCTTTAATTTTTTTTTTTTTTTTTTTTCTGCTAAGATTTAGAAAGCAACACTGGATCTTTGCTATAAAGATTATCGCTTTTACAAATAAGAGAATCATATCTAGCTTTTTTTTTTTTTTTTTTTTTTTTGGCTGAGGCGGAGTTTTACTCTGTCGTCCAGGCTGGAGTGCAGTGGCGCAATCTCTGCTCACTGCAACCTCCACCTCCTGGGTACAAGCAGTTCTCCTGCCTCAGCCTCCCAAGTAGCTGGGATTACAGACACGTGTCACCACGCCCGGCTAACTTTTGTATTTTTAGTAATGACAGGGTTTCACCATGTTGACCAGGCTGGTCTTGAACTCCTGACCTCAAGTGATCCACCCGCCTCAGCCTGCTAAAGTGCTGAGGTTACAGACGTGAGCCTCTGCGCCTGGCCCACATATAGCGTTTTTATAAACTAGGGAAAGTCTCCGCCAAACAAACCACAGATAGGACACTGCTGCAGAACACACTGGAAAGGTCTGGAAAACTCACTTATCTAAGAATAACACAGGGACATGTTTTAGAAATGCTAATTTGTTTACCACTGGGTCTTAAGCACCTGTGACAACGACTGGCTTGTCATTAGGCCAGCTAGGCCAGTTTTCCAAGAGGGCAGTGAAGAGATTTCTTGTTTTTAATTGATAGAAGAAAAATGTCTTTTGGCTTAGTCTTTAACACAGGTCTCCGTAATAGAGATTGAAGTAGCGTTTTCCCTAGACTTACGTGAACACCGCTTACATTGCCATGTAACGAGAATGGATTGTTCGAGTAGGAATTTTTCACTGATGCTAATATTACTATTCACAGGAGAATGCCCCTAAATAAAACAGTCCTTTCAAAATGCAGGCTGAATGACTCCAGGGAATATCCTGGCAGCCCACCACTACCCCTGTCTTTAGCTATTAGATATACCAAATATGGAATTCAAACAGTTATCAAATTGTATTATAATCCATTATCTAAATTAACACCATGTGACGTCGGAATGAACTTGAGGACAAGTGATTCGCCCCTTAGCAGGTGGTGGAAACGAACCTGCCCAGGTCGGGCTTATACCTTCACACAAGCTCTGGGGCAGCAGAACCTGCCAGGGCACCGTTTCCTAGGCCAGGGTCCTGCGTGCTCTAACTTACAGCTAGAAAGAGAACGGTCTTCTCTTTTTTTTTTTTTTTTTTTTGAGTTGGAGTCTTACCCTGTCCCAGGCTATAGTACAGTAGCGCGATCTCGGCTCACTACAACCTCTGCCTCCCAGGTTCAAGTGATTCTCCTGCCTCAGCTTCCCAAGTAGCTGGAATTACAGGTGCCCACCACCACACCCAGCTAATTTTTTTTGTATTTTTAGTAGAGACCAGTTTTCACCATATTGGCCAGGCTTGAACTCCTGACCTCAGGTGATCCACCCGCCTCAGCCTCCCAAAGTGCTGGGATTACAGGTGTGAGCCACCATGCCTGGCTGGGAATAGTCTTCTTAAAGTTCAGACTGATTTTCCTTTAACCCCCACAAAAAACCTAATGGGTTGTTCCATCCATTAAGACAAACGTTTATCAAGCTACTCACTGCCATGGGTGCTTGAGATCCCATGGTAACCAGAAGTCAGGGCCCTTCTCCTGACATTGAGAGTCTATTCAGGTACTTGACGGGAATTTTGAGATCTCTCTCTCTCTCTCTCTCTGTCTGTCTCTCTCTCTCTCACATACACACACACACACACACACACACAGAGAGACAGAGAGAGAGAGAGAGAGAGAGAAGCAAACTCTGGGGAATCTGCCAGATCAGGAAGGATGTATGCTGCATCTTAGGCCGCCCAGAGCTAATCAGTACTATAGCTGTTGGTTGAGTGGCCTAAAACTGACAAGCTGAGCTTTTCTGAGCCAAATAACATGGCCGGCCAATTATTCCTGGAACCATTTATCTGGAAGGGCACAGGGCTTTCTGCATAGTGAGCTAAGTGAGGCAGGATCCCCCTCAGCTCTAGCTGGCCTTGTAGAGGAGGTGTGGGACAGGCAGGCCCAGCCCAGAGCCACCGCTCCCTCGGGGCAGCCTCGGAAGGCGTGCCAGGAGGCCCACAGGTGTGGCATTGCACCTCCAGAGATTAACCACCATCCAGGGACTTGCAACATTTTCTGGCTTCACTGATGAATGGCATGTAGGGAAACCTGGCAAGAGAAATTAGTTTGGAAACTTGGAGTCATTCACACAGGAAATAAATGGTAGAATGCATTAAAAGTAATATGAATAATAGTAGCTATCATTTATTAAACCTCTAGTGTGTGCAAGCACTGAGCTGTGTGCTTTACACATTTTCTCATTTAATCTTACAAGGTAGGCTCAGTTGTCATCCACATTTTTCAGAAAAGGAAAGTGATGCTTTGCAGTTACTTACGTGCCCACAGCTGCTGAACTAGTAAGTGGTGAAGCCACAATTTGGCCCAGGCAGTTGATCTGCAGAGCCCTCACTCCTCACAGCTTCGCAGTGGCTATGGAGATGCACAGGGTGGATGCGTCTGATAGATATTTAGACCATGGAAATAATTGTGCTTTCTGGCCTAGTAGACTCGTTTTTCTTCCTTGCCTTGCTGTCAGCTATCAGTTATTCCTTCTCACAACGGTCCTGTCTTGGACAGCTGTCTCCCTTTCCTCAGAAATGATTCTTTGAAAACACCGTGAGATGAAGAACGAAACAATCCAATTTATTAAGCTGCTTTTGTAAAGTGAAAACAAATGGGTCAGAATGAAGATGGTTTATTGTGTTCACTAAGACAACATGTTTTTGGTTCTACCTCTAGGCCAGATACCTTGCTTAGGCAGATGAGAGGAGAGTGTGTTTTAGAGCCTCCGGAACTTGTAGTCTGATGAGAGAGACAGTTGCGCAAAAAACGATAGCAGTGTACTAACTGCCTGGCCACAGTTAACATTTGTGGTGCTTTTCAAGCATATAAAAGTGACTGCTTTCCTGGAAGGGCAAGGAGTGTCATGGAAGATAGCAGTAACAGAGTCATACAGAACAGGTGTACATCAGCTGTATGAAGGCAAGTGGCCTTCTAGGCACATCTGTAAAAACAGCTGCAGCAAAGGACACAGCACACCAGCTTGTTTTTTAAGCTATGCCTCCCATTAATGGATCTTTCCATGGTATGTAAAATATCAGAGTGTGGTAGTACATAATAAAGGTCAACATTGTTTTGGGAAATGTAGAGTGTATGTGAATAGTATGTGTAAGTATGTAAATATATACTCATGCACATTGGGTCATGACATAAAATATGTCTCTAAAGTATGGATTGTTGAAAAAGAAGAAGTTTGAAAGTGGCCTCATAAATCAACCTCTGTGAGCCTCAATGTCTTTAGGTTGATTTGAAGATGAAATGAACAAGCTGTTAGCATATAATATATGCTCATTAAAGATCAGCTGCTCATAGGCCAGGGAATGGCACCTTACCTAGAACCTGAGAATGCAGATTTGCTAAGTTTATACATATTTGCTGAGTGACTGGATGTGCAGGGACTTGCAGGTCTGAAGCATCCCAGGGGCTACAGGGAGCTCAGAGCCTACGTGATGGAACCAGAGTGGGAGCACCTGCTGACTGCGTGTCCAGGGTAGGGTGGCAGACTCGTGTGCTGGGCTAACTTCAGCCAGTTGAGGAGTCAAAAGACAGTGAGTGGTTTTTGAATGAACACAGATCCCTGAGAGATGCGGAAGGCGGTTCAGCGCCTAAGTGTAGGCACCAGCCTTGGGCACAAGCAGAAGGTTTTCTTCTTAGAGGAGGAAATCAATAAGCCTGGGGCCTGGCTGGAGATGCTCAAAGCTTAGAGGGCAGGAAGTCATCAGTGCTGGCTTTTCTTGTGGTGTGGGTGCTCGTTTGTTGATAGTTGGTAGCTGGGCTACAGATGGTTTGAAGAAGGTAAAATTCTAAACCAGCCAAATACAAGGGCACCTCCAGTGGCCTCTAGACTCAAATGAGTGCAGGAACTTTAGCTTCCAAGTCCATGCCTGGGGACATCCACTTTGGATGACACCCACTGGTTGCAGTGGAGCGTCTCAGAAACTGTCTGGCCAGATTTGCCCAGGTCCTTCCTATGCATTGTTCAGGTCTCAGCTGAAATGTGACTTCCTCAAGGAAACCTTCCACCCTCCCAGTCTAAATTGGGTCTTCCCCTGATACTCTCATAGCACCTGCACTTCTGTTCTCCGCATCACACACTGACTTTGAGTTATTTGTGAGATGCCTGTGTCTCCCACGGGAATGTTAACTCCATGAGGGTAGATGTTGCCTGTGCTTGGCTCATCATGCCCCTGGCACCTCGTGAATGACCCAGAAATGGAAGAGAAAGGAGGTGGTATTTAGTTGACTGAGATGTTACTTTTTTTGTCTCATACAAAGTTATACCTTGCTTCGTAATTTTAATTCATTATTTTCCCCTATTGATGGGCTTTTATTTTCTGTTCAACTAAAATTTCAGTTCCTCAAGGGCAAGGATCACATCTTTTGCTTTTTAAAAAATACTCTCTTAGTCTTACCACAGTTCCCAGAATGTTAGAGTAAAATAGGTGCATGCCGGTAGAAGATTTGTGTGACATTACTGTGGATTAAGTTACCAGTTTGATAGCTTAGATAGAAACCCACACAGTGAATAAAGGGCTCACAGAATCACTATAAAGGCAATAGTAATGCCTTTGTGTAGCGTTTTCATGGTGGTTTTCAGTTTAGCAAAGCATCTTTGCATGGATTTTTCTTATTTGACTCTCAGGGTGAATGATCTTGTAAGCCAGAGCGAGATGTGCGTTCTCCACTTACAAAGGAGCCTGTGGACCCACACAGAGAGCAGGAGAGGCAGCCTCTAAACAGATCTGCTTCCAAACAAATCCATAGTGGGTGTGTTTCGCCTACTCCACTACCTTACCTTCTCTCTGAGGATTTTTCTTTTGCTTGATTTTTCTTTCCCCTAAAGGGCAGAAAGGGTAGTCTGGTTTTCCACATCAGAAGGCTGACTCTGCGTTTGGAATGTGGTAATACAAGTTCGGTGACTGTGTGAGCATGCGCGAAGGACTCCAAACGAGGAAATTCACCGTCAGAAACCTGGTGCAGATTTATGTTACGGATGAATGTATTAATCATATTTTCATATGAGGTTTCTAAGAAACTTTGCTTTGTATCATATAGATAATATCTAATTTAGTGCTTTGTCTAGAATTTTCCCATGTTAGATATTTACTTGGGACCCTATAATTCCATAATACACTTAGTAATTCAATATGCTTTCACAATATACAGGAAATTCTTTTTCTGTTTTCTGAATTTCCCTTACTAGAAAGTGTGGTACTCTAAACTCAGATGGCTTATGACTAGAAAAGGTCACACCTTTTAAAGACGCAGCTGCATTCCCTCAGCTGTCAGGCTTGCTATTCGCAAACTCTGTTACAAGACACCATCTTAGAAGAATGTTCTGAAAAAAGCGAGATGCAATCAAACAAATATGTCACCATAAATAGGAAGAAAATTCTTAGTTGAAATCTGATTTCTTGGGAAACATTTTAAAATGTATTTCTTTCAAAAATAAAAATTTAACAAAACAAGAAAAGAACTACCTTCCAAATAAGTATACTTGGAAATTACAGACTTGATTTAGATTTCTTCCTAGGAAAGAAAAACGTTTAAACCAGAATCACACACACCTATAGCTGGAAGTGCCCCTACAACTATTGAGTGCGGGTGAGGAAACTGAGGCCAGAAAGGTCAAGTCACTGGCTGGAATCTGCACAGCAGACTTGGAGGCCAGGATGAGATCCTCACCCAGTGCTCTCTTGGTTACCATGCCACCTGTCCTCTACCCCTGTTTGAATCTATAATAGTGACAAGAACTCACGCCTGTAATCCCAGCACTTTGGGAGGCTGAGGCGGGCAGATCATGAGGTCAGGAGTTTGAGACCAGACTGGCCAACATGGTTAAACCCTGTCTCTATTAAAAATACAAAAATTACGCCTGTAATCCCAGCATTTTGGGAGGCCGAGGTGGGTGGATCCTGAGGTCAGGAGATAGAGGCCGTCCTGGCTGATAGGGTGAAACCCAGTCTCTACTAAAAATACCAAAAAAAAAAATTAGCTAGGCATGGTGGTAGGTTCCTGTAATCCCAGCTACTCAGGAGGCTGAGGCAGGGGAATCGCTTGAACCTGGGAGGCGGAAGTTGCAGTGAGCCAAGATCGCCCCACTGTGCCACTGCACTCCAGCCTGGGTGACAGAGTGAGACTCTGTCTCAAAAAAAAAAAAATACAAAAAAATACAAAAAATACAAAAATTAGCCAGGCGTGGTTGCCCATGCCTGTAGTCCCAGCTACTCAGGAGGCTGAGGCAGAAGAATCGCTTGAACCCAGGAGGCAGAGGTTGCAGTGAGCCAAGATTGCTCTACTGCACTCCAGCCTAGGTGACACAGCGAGACTTCATCTCAGATAAAAAAAAAGAAACAAAAAAGCTATTGCTGTTGAAAGCTTCCTGTGAGCCGGCCCTTTTATGCATGTTTATCTCCATTAATCCTCACTACAACCCTATGAGGTAGATGTGATTGCCCCCATTTTACAAATGAGGAAAGTGCTGATAGACCTGCATCATTTCTGTATTTAGGATGAATAGAAATACTTCATTTTTAGCTAATTTCTGTCTCCTAATTTTTTATCAATTTGTTTCAGAGATTATGGCAATATTCAATAACCTTTAAAAATATCCATAATGGAATACTTTTTTAGTAGGATTAGCTAGTGTTGGCATTTAATTGTGATTTTCTATTATGTGTCACATATCTGTCTCCTAACTGGTCCTCTCACATGTAACCTTTCTCCACTTCAATCCTTTCTTCATGATGCTTATTACAGTAGGGTTAGCATTCAAAAATGCAACAGGCATGGTGGCCTACGCCTGGAGTCCCAGCTAATTGGGAGGCTGAGGTGGGAAGATCGCTTGAGGCCAGGAGTTTGAGACCAGCCTGGACAACATAGAGAGACCCTGTCTCAAAAAGAAAACAAATGCAAGTCAGGTCATACCATTTCCTCTTATGGCAATATATGATCTATGCCATTACTACCCCAACTGAAAGACCAGCTTTTCACAGGACTGCAGATACAGAGGTTTGGGTGAGCCATGTAGCCATTCATCTGGTAATAGGAGCTGTACCTGCCAGAGGAAATACTTCATATTCAAGAGAGAGAGTGACCAATAGAAAAAGAGGCAAATGATATAAACAGACATTTATAGAAAAGGAAGTAAAGACAGTTATTTAACATGTTCACATTGACTCATGATAACCGAAATACAAACACAACCACAAATTATACAATATCTCTGAAAGAATACATTGAAAAACCATTTGCCTTTGGCCAGGGGAACTCAGGGATGTGAGAGGTACTTCCCTTAATACACCCTTTTTAACCTTTTATAATTTGTACACAGTTACCTAAGTGCTGGAGTAATGTGGATTCCAGACATTTAAATAAAAAACATGCAGAAATAAAAACTTGTTCATCCCAGCTGGAAGCTCCATCTGAATGTATAGGCTATCCATGTTAAAAGATATTTTTGGGAGTTTATAAACCAAACATTAACATTATAATGTCTTGCTTTTTTTGTACATCACATTATGGATTATAGGACACTTTCCATGTTGTTTCAGTTGATCCTCACAGGATCCGGGACTGTAGCTTAGAGAGGTTATTGTTTTGTTTCATTTAATTTAGGAGAGCTAAATAATTAAACATGAGGCCAAAGTACATAAGAAAGTGGCAGTCTTTTATTGCAAATATGCGCACACTCTCGGGCGAGGTTCTCTGGTCCTCAGGTGTGGGGGGCCAGGGAAGTCGCGCCCGGCTCTCGGGTGAGGTTCCCCGGTCCACGAATGCGGGGGCCGAAGAAGTCAGGCCGGCTCCTGCTGGCGGCGGACTTTTATGCATTGGTACTGGAAGGGGGAGGGCAGTGGGCGGGATAAGGGCCTGATAGGGGCATCTCCATAGGCATGGCCAGGAAAGTTTCGATCTCTTCGGATTGACGTCACTTGGCGCATGCTCGGTTGATCTGCATCTTCCCGGGCGTGGGCTGCATTTTCCCGTGCACGGGAAAGTTGGTGAGGAAGAACCCGGAAGCAACATGGATTGTGCCTTCTTGTTCACCTTCCTCCATCTTGTCCTTTCTCCCTCACCCAAACAGTCCAACCTGTTATTGATTATAAGAATTTGGGGCACCGTTGTCTGGCTGGCTGCTTCCTGCTGTTAGGGGGCGTAGTTAGGGTCTGAGGTTGGCAGTTGGGTGTAGGGATGCAGGAGCATTTGGTTGAAGGTGACTCGGGTGATCTCTTGGACCTTGGCTCGGAGAAATTTTATTAAAATGGGAGCAAGACATAACATAAGGCAGAGGATTAGTATGGGAATTAGGAAATCACAAAGGGCACCTTGCCAAGCTAGGTCTTCTATGAGAGTAAAAAGTTGGGAAACCTACTGGTTGGGGGATGGGTCGGGAAGGAGGGTGTCTCTGGGGTTTATGAGGGAAAAGTCAAGTTAAGATGAAGTATGGTGAGGAAGCAGGAAAATTTGAGAAGGGTGTTGATCCTTGAGTAGAACCTGGTCACCTGGAGAAAGGGAAGGGGAATAGATGTTTTGAGTTAGGTTAAGATGTCTCGTCCCAAGAGGGGGGTGGGACAAGAGGGCATGATGAGGAAAGAGTGGGCAAAGCATGCATAGTCCAGGCAGTAACTTAACACTGGGGTCTGGCGAGGGTTAGACGGTTTACCGTCTACCCCAACTACTGAGATAGTCGATGGCTGGCTAGGACCTCCATAGGTTGACAAAACAGAATAGGCAGCCTTCGTATTGATGAGAAAAGAAATCGGCTTACCTGCTACCTGTAGAGTTACCCTAGGCTCGGTGAGAGTGACAGGGGTCTCCGAGTGTGGGCACCATCAGTCGTCGTCCAGGTGTAGGAGCTGGAAGGAGCTTTCCGACCCTTGAGGAGAGGCACCACGTTGAGGCGCAATGCCTGCCCTGCTGGCGGGGCAATCAGACTTCCAGTGTCCTTCCTGTTGGCAGGTTGGGCATGGCGTGGTAGGCAGGCAAGGATTTGGACACCTTTTTTCTCAATGCCCAGTTGTGCCACACTTAAAGCATGGGCCAGACGGAGTGGCCGGCTTGGCCTGGGGACACTGGGTTGCCCAGTGTCCTAGGTCTCCACATTTATAGCAGGAGCCCTTGGGAGACTTGCCCTGTGTCTTCCCTGCCGGCAGAGTGGGCAGTGCTGATTGGAGGGCAGCCACTAGAGCTTGCGCCTGAAGCACAGCCCTTTTCTCCTTGTCTAGCTCTGCGGCCTCAGCTGCTGCTTCTCTGGAGTTAAAAACTTTAAAGGCCAATTTTACTAAGTCCTGTATGGGGGTTTGAGGCCCATCTTCAACCTTTTTTAGCTTTTTTCGAATATCTGAGGCTGACTGGGAGATAAAATAGGAGGCTAGGACAGCTGCTCCGGTTGGGGAGGTGGGGTCTAGCCGAGTAAATTGGGCTAGTGCCTCTGTAAGGCGATTTAGGAAGGAAGCCGGGTTCTCATCTGGGTGCTGGATGATTCCCTTTAGTTTATCAAAATTGACCACTTTGTTAGAGGCTGCCTGCATATCGGCCAAGAGACATTGAACCATAATGTCTCTCCTATGGCGGCTGGGCTGCTGTGGTTGGTAGTCCCAATCTGGTTCTATGGACGGGACAGCCATCTCTCCTAACGGGACAGTGGCGTCAGTTAAATGCCATTGATCTGCATGTTGCCTGGCGGCTGCAAGAATACGCTCTCTTTCCTCTGGGTTAAGTGAGGAGGACAAAATGACCTGTGAGTCATGCCAGGTTAGATCATATGCCTGACATAGGTATCGAAACTCCTTGGAATATAGGGTGGGGTTAGCAGAGAAGTTGCCGAACCGTTTTTCAGTCTTGGAAAGGTCTACCAAGGAAAAAGGGACATGGACTCTAACTAGTCCTTCGACTCCGGTGACCTCTCGGAGAGGGGCCAGCAAACTAACAGGGGAGGTTGAAACAGACTGACCAGTCGGGTAGGTTGAGACTGGCTGACCGGTAGAGGGGGTTGAGGCAGGCTGACTGGTAGAGGGGGTTGGGGCAGGCTGACCGGTAGAGGGCTGACTAGTGGGGGCCGCTACCGTGGTCTTGGAGCGAGTGTGGGCGGAAATGGGAGAGGTAAGAGGAGTGGCTGAGGGAGGGGCGGTAGGAGGAGCATAGGGAGGGGGGTAGGTAGGTCGGGAGGGAGGTGCCCCGCCATCGGCCTCGTCTGAGATGGAAGTAGAATCTTCCTCTGCTTGTGGTGTGGGGGCCGAGGGCTGGGTTTTAACTAACAAGACCTGGGCCATTGAACACTGGGCTCACAGGTCTGGGCGAGAGCGCAAGTCCGAAAAGCCTTGGACATAGATAATCTCTGACCACTTTCCAAGCCTTTGGCAGGAATTAGAGAGATGTAATAGAATGTTACAGTCAAGTGTGCCGTCTGGTGGCCATTGAGATTGGTTGTCTAATTTATACTGCAGCCATGCCACAGTGGAGAGGAAAATTAGCCGCTTTCATTTTAAATCTTGAGCTAGATGTAAGGCTTCCAAGTTTTGGAGGAGACACCCTAAGGGGGTGTTCCTAGGGATTTTCGATTGTGAGGTTCCCATTGTTTAACCACCAGAAATGGAAACTGACCTCACGCAGTGGCAAAGTGTCCTTTGCCACTGCTGGAGACCGGGGGCTCCTGGAGCCACTAATGGAGAATTGAGGAACTGCAAGACGGACGTCTACGGGTTGAAGACCTCACTGCGCCACAGGGTGGCTACGTCCTTGGGCGTACGTACGACTCTAGGCCAAGGACACGGAAACGGACGGAGATGGTTAACAAAGGGGAGTACTCACCGAAGAAGAAATTCTCAGAGCAGCACCAGTGGAAAGCTGGAACACTTGTTCGGTGTTGGTGGCTGGTTGGGTTGGGAGCCAGTTCGCTGGGGAGGAGGTTCATTAGACCCCTAGGGGATGTTGAGGAAGGGTCTCCTCCTGGGTCAGGTTTCGGCACCAACTGTTTTGTTTCATTTAATTTAATTTAGGAGAGCTAAATAATTAAACATGAGGCCAAAGTACATAAGAAAGTGGCAGTCTTTTATTGCAAATATGCGCACACTCTCGGGCGAGGTTCTCTGGTCCTCAGGTGTGGGGGGCCAGGGAAGTTGCGCCCGGCTCTCGGGTGAGGTTCCCCGGTCCACGAATGCGGGGGCCGAAGAAGTCAGGCCGGCTCCTGCTGGCGGCGGACTTTTATGCATTGGTACTGGAAGGGGGAGGGCAGTGGGCGGGATAAGGGCCTGATGGGGCGTCTACGTAGGCGTGGCCGGGTAAGTTTCGATCTCTTCGGATTGACGTCACCTGGCGCATGCTCGGTTGATCTGCATCTTCCCGGGCGTGGGCTACATTTTCCCGCGCGCAGGAGAGTTGGTGAGGAAGAACCCGGAAGCAACATGGATTGTGCCTTCTTGTTCACCTTCCTCCATCTTGTCCTTTCTCCCTCACCCAAACAGTTATGATTTGCCTAAAGTCACACAGCAAGCTGTATTCAATACCCACTGTAGTCCATTTACTTACATATCTGTCTCCCCTACTAGATTCAGAGCTCATGACACAAACAAGACCGCAGTCTATGCCTTCCATTCGCAGTCCACTGCCGTTAGATGATGCTAGCTTAGAAAGGAGTCAGGGAAACGTGTCAGCTTCCCCTTTCATGGTTTTGGGGACACAGGGAAAGGGATGAGTATCACCAAAAACAGAAAACAAGATTTCAGGAAGCTCTTTTAATTGGTGCCATTGCAAACGTAAGTGATACAAAGAAAAAAATAGCTTTCAAGTTTTAATTTCTTTGTAAGGAGGTAAGTTCCACACCCAGTAGAACTTTGTCCCCTAAGGTATGGGAAGTTGATGCTGTAAAGCAGCCTCATTTGAATTCCCTTTTAAATTTTATCTCCTTTTGGAAACTCCACCTCCTTTTTGCAAATGTGATTTTATGTAAAACGCCAGTGACAATTGAGATAGTTCAAGTGGAACATTACATATGTATTTTTAAGGCCTGAGGAAAGAGAAAAATAAATAAGTCGCCTAGGTAAGAATTCTTAGCACTCATTTGAACAAACCTTAAGCCTATAATGAGTGTCGCAGAGGCCGCAAAAACTTAAGAATATCGTATACTGCTGGGCTCTATAGCTCATGCCTGCTATCCCAGTGCTGTGGGAGGCTGAGGCAGACAGATCACTGGCAGTCAGGAGTTCGAGACCAGCCTGCCCAACATGGTAAAATCCTGTCTCTACTAAAATTACAAAAATTAGCTGGGCATGATGGTGTGCACCTGTAGTCCCAGCTACTGTGGAGGCTGAGGCAGGAGAATCACTTGAGGTTGGGAGGCGGAGGTTGTAGTGAGACGAGATCATGCCACTGCACTCCAGCCTGGGCAAAAGAGTGAGGCTCCATCTCAAAAAATAGATAGATAGATAGATAGATAGATAGATAGATAGATAGATAGATATTTAAATAAAATATATATATTTATGTATATATTTAAATAATATAGGGAGAGAGAGTATACTATCAGAGCTTCCAAACCCTTTGGCATGGATACCTTCATGGTTGGAGTGAAATTTAATGCTAATTAAAGGGCCTGTGTTATTTTCCTTAACTAAGGAAGAAAAAGCAATCATTATTTTCAAAGAACTTAGGGGGAGACCCACATGATCGCTGTGAAATGGAAACACATTTTTTGATTAAACAGGACTCTATCTGAAACACTTGAGAATTTTATAGTAAAGCTTAGATAAATATTTCATGTAACATCTTAAGATGCAATCATTCATAGTAATTTTAGTGCTCTGATTTCTGTTTGTTTTCAGATTGAAAAAGCAAATGTTTTCTATGATGGTTTATATCTGGAAGCTGCCAATTGAGCTCAATTTCATAAGGCTTATCTTTATAAATAAGTTAAATAGGATAATAAGAAATAGTTCAACTTACTTTTATTTTATGTCTATCTCTTTAAACAGAAGCGACGTTAGAATATCTTTTTTTTAATTGAAATGTAAACTATGGCCACTTTTGTAAATACAACATGCCGTTTAACCTCCTTAAGCCAACCTTAGATCTAGGATTATCTTACCCTCCAGCTGCCTCAGTGGACTTTCTTTGGAAGCTACTGCTTTAGGTTCTCCTGGAGCAGAAACCTGCCCGTCTCCAGCTAGAGCCTTCACCTGGTAATGTGGGCCCCTCTCCCCAGCACAAAACCCTGTGTTCTGAGAGTTGTTTTTCAAACTGTCCTTTGTTAGCGTGCTAGATGGATAACGTCAGCTTTTTCTCAAATCCGTCTTGATTTGGGGTCCTCTTTGTCCTAATGAGTATTTCACAGCTCCGTCTATGAACTCACTTCTATTTGCCTGGACTCCTGAAAGTGGATGTACCTGGCTTTCCACTGACGCATAAAGAAGTGTTTTCTTTATCCATTTGAATCATCTACCCACCAAGCACCTAGGTGTTGTACTCAGCACTCCGTTGGGCGCATGAAGAATTAAACGTCCATTCATTTTTTTAAAAACAATAGTTTTTGTTAGCCACCACGTCCCACAGTGCTCTGCTAGGCACCGAGGATACGATAGTGAACCCAGGTGTGATCCTTGCCCTCATGGAGCTAATGTTTTAGTGGGGAAGAGAGATGATAAGTGAGTCCAAATAAAATAAAGTGATTACCAGTGATTATGAAAAGTGCTCCAAAGGAAGGTGAGTGGGAAAGGGCAAGGGTTGGTGTGGCCTCTGACCGGATGTGGAGGGAGGGCTGAAGGATGAGAATGACCTAGCGGCGTGGAGAGCAGATCGTGGGCCAGCTGGGAGGAGGGAATCGGGGAGAGAGGCTTTGCAGAGGGAAGAAGCATGATGTTGTCTTCTAGGAACTCTGGAACCTGCAGGGCAGCGGAGCGGGAGAAAGCTCTAGGAAATGGGGCTAAAGGGAGAAAGGCAGCGGCCAGAGCTCACAAGGTCTCACAGACAAGGTCACATGTGTGCATTTTATTCTAGCGCCAGTGGGAAGTCTTCATGATGTTTTGTTTTGTTATGTTTGAGATGGAGTCTCACCGTGTGGCCCAGGCTGGAGTGCAGGGGCGCGATCTTGGCTCACTACAACCTCCGCCTTCTGGGTTCAAGGGATTCTCCTGCCTCAGCCTCCCGAGTAGCTGGGATTACAGGCACCTGCCACCATGCCTGGCTAAGTTTTGTATTTTTAGTAGAGACAGGGTTTCACCATCTTCGTCAGGCTGGTCTTGAACTCCTCACCTCAAGATACACCCACCTCAGCCTCCCAAAGAGCTGGGATTACAGCCATGAGCCACCATGCCCGCCAGTTTTGATGAGTTTTATGCAGGGGAGAGATATGCTCTCATTTCCTTTTGTATTCCTGAAAGTTATTCTGCCACCTTTGAGGAAAATAAACCAAAAGGAGCAAGACTGGGGTTAGCAAGGCTGAGTGGTCGGTCGTACAGCTGTGGTGTGGGCAGAAGACACGACTGGGGCTGGCTTTGGTAGGAGTAGAAATAAGGAAGAAGTACCTCGCACCATCTGTGTCAGAGCAGAGTCACCAGGACATGCTGATGGATGGATCACACTTAGAGGAAAGAAGGAAAGGCTGACCTTGTGGGTGTCCCATGTGTCTGAGGGAGCATTTGGAGGAGTGGCCATACCAGTTACAGAGGTAGATAAGTCCCAAGACCCAACAGATTTGAAGGAGAAAGTCAAAGGTTCTGCTAGGGCGCAGCAGAATACAGTGCAAGCCTGCAGCTGTTTGCAGTTGGCCTGTGGGGGTGGTGCGAGTCAGGTATTAGAAGTCTGCAGGCCCTTTAGGAGCCAAGTTTAACGGTTACTGCTTGAGGACACCAGAGGGGAGAAAAACAGCTCTGTGCAGGGAAGAGCTGGTACCTTGGGTCTAAAGGGTAGGATTTTTGAGTAACCAGAGAGCTGCGTCCCAGGGATTGGGCAGTGAGCAAAGGCTTGGAGGGGGCACGCACGGCATGGCCAGCCTGGCAGGGGCAGAAGTTTGCAGTACAGCAGTCGGTCACTGTTACTTTTTGTAGGAACTTTATCTGCAAAAGAGGGGGAGGTCATCTGCCTTTGCTCCGCCTCCTCCCCTCCCTACTTTAAGTCCACAAGCCATTGGCTTCCTGGGAGTCCTCTTGGGAATTCAGGGTTAGGACCAGGGTTTCACCAGGGCACCCTCCAGACTGTCCACGCCAAATTGAGATGTCTTTAGCTGTTTTTTAGGAAAATCTCATGGTACCAGCCTTATCCCCTGCCACCTGCCACATAAGTCCATGTCCATTTTTATGTATACAGAGATTATGAAACACCTGCATTTATATGTTTCCATTTATTTCCCACTTAGGTTTCATGGCAGGCACACAAAGAAACCCTCAGATGGCTCAGTATGGACCTCAACAGACAGGACCATCCATGTCGCCTCATCCTTCTCCTGGGGGCCAGATGCATGCTGGAATCAGTAGCTTTCAGCAGAGTAACTCAAGTGGGACTTACGGTCCACAGATGAGCCAGTATGGACCACAAGGTAAAACCAAAGCTTCTCCTAAATGCATGGCAGCAAGTTGTAGAAGTTTTCTTAATGTGTTAGTCCTTCAGGATTTTAATATTGTGAACATATCGTAAGATCCATTATCTGTTACCTGACAGGTTTGTGACGTTCATACAAGCCCACAGTACTTTAGTTGCCCCTAATGACGGGAGCAATAATTACAGTCACTATTGGTTAAGCATTTATGTATCAGACACTAGGGTAAGTGCTCATCATCCTTGTGTTGCTAATGAAGTAGGGGACCCCTACCTTCTGTGACGTGGTTCTAAACGTAGAGAAAAAAACACAAGCCACATTCTCAGAAGGTTTCTGATGTAAAACTTGGGCTTTGTTGGGTTGGATTCTGGTTTGGCCCCTCCCTCTTAGTGATCTCTGTCAAAACCCTGAGCTGACAGCTCAGGACGGCATTGCCCCACACATCCCTCCCAGTTTCTCTCCGAGGTGCCGCATCAGGTCAGCAGTAGCTCTCACTTTCCCAGTCATCCCCAGTCTGACTCTTCGGAGACAGGACAAAGCCTGAAATGGTTACGTGTCTTTCACAAGGGAAGGTAAGGGAGGAGCGGAGAACTAAGTGGAATCATGTCCAGCACGCACCACTGGCCTTCCTTCTTCCTGAAAGTGGATGTAGGTTCTGTTACATACACATACAATCCTTTTATCAAGGTTTTTAACCTGATGTGTATAGGTATACATATATATAACATACATGTATATATATTTTTTTCTAAGTCACTTTTAGCAATAAGACATTTGAATTTACCACCTTCCTTATATTTTGTTTATTTAAATTAGACTTTAATGGATAATTTAGAGAGAATGAGATAATCTGGCACAATTCCCAGAGTTCCCTCACTTCTGAAAATACCAGGAACATTCCGGGTGAAGATGATGAGTGCCACTGCGAAACCATAGTAAAATGTTTACCACTTCTACAACAAGACCAGGTTTGCCTGGGGGAGACCCTTGGTATTTCCTAGAGGCGTTTGCAGCTGTTTAGCAAACCCATCTATGAGGCCAGGCAAATATAAGGTGAGGTCCAGTCACCTCCCTTTTTACCTGCCGTTTCTCAGAAAATCGCATCTTTCTGATGAAAAGTACTTTACAGCTTGAAAAGCGAGTTCTTTTCTTGTGTGCTGAAGATCTTTTTCCAAAAGATCTTAAACAGTTTCAGTGCTACCAATGGAGCATTGTTTCTTGGCCTTAGAGGGCTTTGTTATATTTACTTTCCAAATATTTCTGTTGGTAGGAAAACTATGGGGATACCCAAGAAAGCAAACATCTATAGAGAGCCTCTCCTGCCTTTGTTCAGGCTTGTCCTGAGAGTGAGACTTGGGTTTTGCCCAATTCTCTTTATATCACATCATCAAGAGTTTTCCATGTTAGCAATTCCAGTAAGCATTAGGAATTTCAGTCCCAGTCGGCAGTAATGATCTGCTGGTTCCCTGTCAGCGCCAGTAACTATAACATGTAGCTGTTTGTTGCTGAGCAGAGGCAGGACTGTGGGTTACCCACCACCCTTACTGAACGTGGTGGGTGTTGTCAAAGCCAGGTTTCTTTAGCTGTCATGGAAAGAAGAGAACTTAGCAGCAGTTGGAAAAGCGGTTTGTAAGTCGTGGTAGGCACAGAAAATGTGAGCTTTTGCTCCTAATGTAATTGGAAGCAAGGTCCAGACCTTGTTCTCAGAACTGGGTGTGGGTGAAGGTGGTCTAGTTAACTCTTAAGACCATAAGCCCTTCCTGGGCTTTTTGAAATTTGTCTCCATACTCTTTAGTAATTCAATCTTGTAGCCTCTTTTTCTACTCATCATACGTGAAGACTGAGCCTTGGGCTATCTAGTAAATCTTTTGTGAACAACTAAGGAAGAACTTTTGCTATAGGAACTAATAGCAGGGAAGGAAATTACTATAGAATGGATTTATTTTTTGACTAAATCCCTGTTTTTTGCTATCACTGAACGTGAAGACTCTTAATTTAAGAGCACTGAGCCCAGGAGAGTTCTTATCCAAACTGCTGTGTCTCCTTGGAAAATTGCTTACTCTTTCTGAATTGCTTTTTGTCTAGAAAACGAGAAAATGAGATTATATTGCATTGGAAGTTGCTTCCACTTCTAATGTTCTGTGAGTAAAGCCTTGCTTCAGTTCCAGGACCTTTACTGTTACGGTAGCCCACGGGGCTCCTGCGTCACAGTTCAGCTTTTTGTTGGAGTGTTTTAAGGCATGAACCTGGAGTGTAGGTTAATAGTAGAAACGATCTGAAATGAGAAGGATATTCCCACACTCGGCACTCTCTGGTGCCTGAAAGTTGGGCACCCCTCCCAGCACCATGCACCCTTTTCTCCTCTCCCGAGTGACACTGCCACCTTGTTCCCCTCCAAGGCATGTGTGCCGCTGGGTTCCTGCTCTGAGTGCTGTGTGCTGTGAGGGTCCTGGTACTCTCAATGTCCAATTCAAAATCATCACCTTTTCCCCCTTGGAGCCTCCTGTCCTCAGCAAACACTCAGCAACAGGAGATCACATTTGCAACATGTATTGTTGAATTCAATAAATGCTCTTCGCTTTTTCCGTCTTTGTTATCCTTTTAGAAAGGGATCCAAGTAAAGGGTTTTTTCTTTCTCCTCTTGATTAACTACTCAGATGAATAGTGACATATTCAGCTTCCTTCTTCACATGAGACGTGTTCATATCTCTGGAATGATTCACTCATGCCGCCACCCAAGATGTCATCAGTCTCCTTTTTCTGTTTTTGTTCTTCACTTCATGGCTTGCTTCTGGTTTTGCTTTCTTAAAGAAGTTTCAAATACTTCGCAACCATTTTACTCACATTTTATATGAGCAGCTTTTCCAAAATTATTAGTAATAACAACCAGCATTTATCGAACATGCTACTATGTCCTGGGTCCTGTTTTCTAAATGTTTTTTATATTAACTCATTTAATCCTCACAGAAGTTGCTGTTATTACTCCACTTTACAGAGGAAGAAACTGAGGCACAGAACAGGTGAACAGTTTTGCCAGGATGCACAGTGACTACAATGGTCAAACCAGGATCCAAACCCAGGCTGATTCACCCAGTCTCTTAATTAACGGGAAGCCCTCTGAGGCTGTCTCTATTTCATAAGTGAGAACACCAAAGCCTTGAGAAATGTAATGATTTGGCCATGATCCCACAGCTGTTACAGTAAGTGGCTAGCCCAGGGTTCCCACCAATGGAAACTAACTGACGAGGGGCCTCTCCTGTAGTCACTGGTGGTGTTGCCTCCCACGCCTTAACTGCACTGCCCTCTCGCCAGTTCATTCATTCAGTGAGCCGCTAGGGATATAAAACCAAAATGACAAACAACTCGCCTTTATGGAGCAAGAAACGTCTTAAGAATACAGGCATGGAAATATATATTAAAAATCTGACCGAGCGTGGTGGCTCACGCCTGTAATCCCAGCACTTTGGGAGTCCGAGGCAGGTGGATCACTTGAGGTCAGGAGTTCGAGACCAGCCTGGGCAACATGGTGAAACACCGCCTCAACTAAAACTACAAAACTTAGCCGGTGTGGTCCCAGGTACTCAGGAGGCTGAGGCACAAGAATCGCTTGAACCCGGGACGTAGAAGCTGCAGTGAGCCAAGATTGTGCCACTGCACTCCAGCCTGGGTGACAGAGCAAGACCCTGTCTTTTTAAAAAAAAAAAAAAAAAAAAATACTGAAGAGATTAAGAATGTTGCTCATGTCCATAATCTCAGCACTTTGAGAGGCTGAGGTGGGCTGATCGCATGAGCCCAGGAGTTAGAGACCAGCCTGGGCAACATGGTAAAACCCCGTCTCTACAAAAAGACATTAAAAAATTAGCCAGTTGTGATGGCACACATATGTAATCCCAGCTACTCGGGAGGCTGGCATTGGAGGATCACTTGAGCCCAGGAGGTTGAGGCTGCAGTGAACTCTGATCACGCCACTGCTCTACAGCCTGGGTGACAAAGTGAGACCATCTCAAAAAATAAAATAAAATTTCTGTGGTGTGAAGAAGGGGGAATGTTAGAAATGTACATTAATACTATAAAATATGAATTGTTAAATAAACAAATGAAGCCAATCTAAATGTGTAAAAATATGTAATTACAGTATATTTTGCCACCTTCAAGCAAGCACATGTAATAATAACTACCCTTGCAAAGTGTTTACAAGGAAAAGGGCTGTGGGGACTTGCTTTAATAAATAGAAAGGATTATGTAATTAACATGTTAATTATTAATAAGTGAGTTTGTATGGGAAAAAGAGAGCTAAAATCAATTTCATATCCATAACCTTTTTGTTTCTTAAGGACAAAACTATCTTGTTTGTTTTTTGCATTCTCTAGAGGAACGTCTATCACACTGACTATCCAGAAATACTTTTTGCATGTTGTTACTAGTTACAAAATATAAACAGTCGGGCCTTAGTTTTGCTGTAAGTCGAGTTACCTTGGGCAGGTAACAGTAGTTCTGAGTCTGGATTCCTCGCAGGCCTCACTCACTCTGTATTAGCCTATGGGAGTCTGGGTAGGGCCACCACATACAGCCATATGGGTTGTGCTGACACCTGGGTTTATGCCTAATTTTTATTGTGTGTGTCTTGGGAAGCAGAGGACTTACAAGTAGGTGAGTCTCATGAACCTTTTATTTCTAAATTACTTTGCCAAAGGTATTTTTCAGAAGGGTTTAAATTTTTTTTTTCACTAAAATAAATTAGATGCCATCTAGAAATTTTCCTTTTCCCTTCATTCATTATATGTGTCTCAAAAGTTCAACAGAGGCAAACTTGAAATGATATTCAGTTGAAATGAATATAGTTCCAGACTAGTGAATTACACAGCAGTACTCTTAAACTGTTGTGGTTCTAGAGGGACAAGGTATAGATGTCAGGAGTTGTGGGCCCACTAGCTACTTGTGGGTACCTTTTAGGCCCTGCAGTCACTGAGACCCAGGATTTCAGTCTCTACTCTTCTAAGTTCAGAACCTCCATCTTTGGTTGGTTGGTTGGTTGGTTGGTTGGTTGGTTGGTTGGTTGGTTGTTGAGACAGAGTCTCACTCTGTCGCCCAATCTGAAGTACAGTGAGGCAATCTTGACTCACTGTAACCTCGAGCTCTTGGGCTAAAGGGATTCTCCCACCTCAGCCTCTCTAGTAGCTGGGACCACAGACATGCACCCCACGCCGGGCTAAATTTTTTTGTTTTGTTTTGTTTTTTTTTTTTGAGACGGAGTCTCGCTCTGTCGCCCAGGCTGGAGTGCAGTGCTCCGTCTCCTGGGTTTACGCCATTCTCCTGCCTCAGCCTCCCGAGTAGCTGGGACTACAGGCGCCCACCACCTAGCCCGGCTAGTTTTGTTTTTTTTGTATTTTTTAGCAGAGACGGGGTTTCACCGTGTTAGCCAGGATGGTCTCAATTTCCTGACCTCGTGATCCGCCCATCTCGGCCTCCCAAAGTGCTGGGATTACATGTATTTTTTATAGAGACAAGGTTTCAGCATGTTGCCCAAGCTAGTTTCAAACTCCTGGGCTCACATGATCCAGCCACCTCGGCCTCCCAAAGTTCTAGGATTACAGGCATGAGAGAACCTCAGTCTTATTATTGAATTGACTTAAATACAGCTGCTCTTCTGCACAGGTGGGGTCTGTCTGCCACATGGATTCATTTTGTGTGGTCAAAAGACTTCCCGTGGATGGTACCGCAGATTGACAAGATCCTCTTCTCTGACGTTCCAAAGACTAGATTCTGTGCAGGTCACTCGTCCCTTCAGTGTGCTCATTTTATTGTTTTCTTGAAACAGGTTGATAGACTTGATGAGGCCACAGCTTCTTATCTTCACCTTGTTTTTTTGGTTAAATTGACAGTGCAAAGCAAAAGGATTAATTCCTTGTTCTATACTGTTACGTTTGACTAAGGAAATCTCCTAAATCTGTCTTGCTAATACTAGAAAAAGCAAAAATTGAATTAGATGGTTGCATAGCAAAGGAGAGGTGAATGTAATCAAGTCTTCTTGTGATGCCTGAATCTAGCCTTCAAGTTATAAGACTTAAGCATGAATTTTTCTTAGACTGATAATCATCGTGATTTTGATAAGATCATCACATCATGATTTTATCAAAACCTGGGAATTAGGGAGAAAAACTCAGGAAAATATACAGTACAAATCAACTTAAAATGAAAACAGAGAAAAAAAAATCGAGCAACTTTAATTTTGACTAATGTGAGGCTGTTTTACTGCAGTAATTAACATCTGCAGCACTCAAGAGGGGCACACCCCCTGCCCTCACCGCATGACCGAGCCCACCACCGTATATGCCATGTCAGGTGGGGTTCATTAAGACAGCGGTGGGTGGCACGTATAGAGGCAGGGTGTGGACATGCAGCTTCACTTGCCCTCTTAGCAAGGTACCTTTTCCCGAGGCCTGTTGCTCTTCCATTTATTCGAATGTTTAAAAGGAAATTACCTGTTGACATATTTCACAAATCCTCCAGAGTCGCACCAACCACCCTGGAGGAGCGTCCCTCCGCCTGTGGTTAGTGGTGGCTGATCAGGACCCTCCCTGGCCCACCTGCAGGGGGTGCCTTTCCCCTGCAGTCTGTGTGGGGCGTGCAGGGCACAGCAACTGAGCCTGGAGACACAGCCCCTGCCGTGTGTTACACCGCCACTTCTGACACTTAGACACCTTCGGTTCTTACCATAGAGACTTGACTGTTTCACACTGCAGTTGACTGTTGGGTTGGGTTAATAACTGTGTGTGTGTGTGTGTGTGTGTATATGTATATATAATATATTGACAATATTTTATTTATTTATATATATACATATATATATATATATATATTTCTTTTTTTTTAAGATGGAGTCTCGCCATATTGCTCAGGCTGGGGTGCCATGATGCGATCTCAGCTCACTGCAACCTCTGCCTCCTGAGTTCCAGCAATTTTCCAGCCTCAGCCTCTGGAGTAGCTAGGATAACAGGTGCCCGCCACCACACCCAGCTGATTTTTTGTATTTTTAGTAGAGATGGGATTTCACCGTGTTGGCCAGGCTGGCCTCAAACTCCTGACCTCAAGTGATCCGCCTGCCTCGGCCTCCCAAAGTGCTGGGATTACAGGCATGAGCCACCGTGCCCGGACTCTTTATATATTTTTTAATGTCAGTGCTTACCTTTTATACATTCTTCTATTTGAGAAATAAATTGTGTATCTGTGCGTGATTAAAGTAAAACTAGGCATATAATGCAATATGATAATGTAAAGATAATTTCTTTTCACTAATTATACAGTTATTAGAACACCTTTTAGGCCAAGTGCAGTGGCTCACACCTGTAATCCCAACACTTTGGGAGGCCGAGGTGGGTGAATTGCTTGAGCCTTGGAGTTTGAGACCAGCCTGGGCAGCACAGTGAAACCCCATCTCTACCAAAAATACAAATATTAGCCTAATGTGGTGGCATGCGCCTGTAATCCCAGCTACCGGGGAGGCTGAGGCAGGAGAATTACTTGAACCCGGGAGGTGGAGGTTGCAGTGAGCTGAGATCGCACCTCTGCACTCTAATCTGGGTGACACAGCAAGACCTTGTCTCGAAAAAAATAAAAAGAACACTTTCTTGCCTATTCCTTGGCTGATTTTATCTATTCATTGTCAGTTGTCCTACAGTAGTTACTATATTTTTTCCCTGCAGGAACCACATGAGATAGAGAATCTTTTATTACACCCTTTTTATAGAGGAGGAAACTGAGCTTTGGAGTAACAGGTAGCTTTCCAGAGTCACCTGCCCAGAACCAGACAGTGAGACCCGCCTCCTGGGAAGCCTCTCTTCTTCACTTGGCTGCCTCGACATCAGATGCTGGCCTCTGAGCATACCCACATATCCTTGGGGTCTGCCTCTGACGTTAGCCCCGGTCCGGGATCCACTTCTGCCCCGGGAGAGGCAGCGGCTTGCACATGGCTCCCTTCCTCTCACCACTCTGCAGAGTCCTCCCTCCTGTGTTTCTCTTCATCACTCTCGTCACCACATGACATTGTCTTGATTTCTTTACTTGCCTGTCTCCTGCCACCAGAATATAAGCTCTTTGTCTTCACTCACTGCTGAATCCCCAGCATTTAGCACAGAGCCTGGCATGTAAGAGGCCCTTAATAACTCTTTCTTAAATGAATGAATTCTGCTAAGGCAGAGTAATCCAGAGTCACTGATACTCCTTCCCCCCTGCCCTGAGGCTTGACCGGTATTGGGTTGACCATTCGATGCCTAAGAGCAGTACCTGGTATATTATCCTTGTGGGGTGAGACTAAGGATAATTTTTGTCTGTTTCTATGCTTCCATATCTTCTGCATTGAGTTTGCATTACTTTGTAATTTTAAAAAGGAAGACAATAAATTGTTGTAACATAAATGGAAAAAAACTACCAAAAGTGAAACATTGAAGTGACACCGTAAGGTAAGATAATAGGTCTTTCTCCTTCTTTTACAAACTTTGTGTAACATTGTAAGTTTTACATTTTAAGTAATTTTTAAATGCATATTGACCTAAGAGAAATATGGTACCTTATATATAGTTCAGAAAACAAATTCTGTGTATTTATTCCCACAAATAGGACTTGATGCAACTTGTGGTAAGTCAGCTTTCATTTCAATGAACCTGTATTTGTGATCATCTAACTACTTGATACATTTCCCTGGCTAAAAGAGCAGCATTGTATGATAGATCTAAGTAGAAAGATAGAATTGAAAGAAGCTGTATTGAAATAGAACTTTGTTTTTCACAGAAAAGATCTTACTTAAATATGATAATCAACAAATAAACACATGAAAAATGCTCAAAATTTTTTTTCATTAGGAAAATGAAAATTAAAGCTACATTGATTTCTATTACATACTGATTCAAATAGCTAATTTTTTTAAGTTGGAATATCAAGTGCTGGCAGTTAGAACTCTCACACAGTATTTGGTGGGAATATATACAAAATAGTACAGCCACAGTTTGGCAGTTTCTTATAAACATGTACTTACCATACAGCCAAGCAATCTCATTTCTAGGGTTTTACAAAGAAAAATGAAACATATTCCTACCACACAAAGACCTGTATACAAATTTTTAGCAGCTCTACTCATAATTGCCAAAAACTAGAAACCATATCCAAGAATGGACTACTACTCAGCACTGAAAGGGAACGCACAGATGCATGCAACGGTGTGGATGGATGTCAAAGGCGTGATGCTAAGAAACCAAGCACGAAAGCCTATACTGTGCGACTCCATGCGACATTGTAGAGAAGTAAAATGACATGAACGGAAATCAGATCAGTGGTTACCAGGGGGTGGCGTGGGCATGAGGTTGACTTACAGAAGGGAAAGAGGGAACTTTTTCCTCCTTTCATTTCTTGTGAGATAAATATTTTGTACCTTGATTGTGCTGTCGATTACAGGATTATAGATTTTTTTATATCTCAACATAGACATGACAAAGCCGGGCACGTTGGCTCACGCCTGTAATCCCAGCACTTTGGGAGGCGAGGGCGGGTGGGTTGTTTGAGGCCAGGCGTTTGAGAATAGCCCGGGCAACATGACAAAACCCCATCTCTACTAAAAATACAAAAATTAGCCTAGCATGGTAGTACACGCCTGTAAACCCAGCTACTCAGGAGGCTCAAGTGGGAGGATCGCTTAAACTCAGGGGGCAGAGGTTGCAGTGAGCCGGGATCACGCCACTGCACTCCAGC
Organism: Theropithecus gelada; assembly: GCF_003255815.1. Taxonomy (NCBI): domain Eukaryota; kingdom Metazoa; phylum Chordata; class Mammalia; order Primates; family Cercopithecidae; genus Theropithecus; species Theropithecus gelada. The sequence continues at coordinate 108,938,900 of NC_037671.1, read as the reverse complement.
CTAGGTGACAGAGCAAGACTCTGTCTCAAAAAAAAAAAACACACACACACACAATATTTTGTAGTGACTGTTATAAAAATGGTAAACATTGCTGGCTACAAGATAAGATAAATGCATATTTAGCCCTAATTCACAACTGGCTTTATCATAGTATGCAGTTAATTATGCATTTCTTTTTCCCACAAGGGTAAGATTTCTGATTTATGGCATGCGCCTCCATTTTCTCCTCTACCATATAGGGAATAATGCAGAACCTTGCCCACAGTAGTTGTTCATAACTGTTGAGTGATTGAAACTTAGAAGCAAAATTTCATATATGAGTGGAAACATTTAGTAGTTTACAAAAAGCAGTACTCTCTGAATATGTATTGTAACTAGCAACTTTAAATTTTCTGGAGTCAGGTACAGAATTTTTTGTGATCTGCCTGAAATGATGACGGTGACTTGAATAGGGTCTAGTTTCTGCTTCCTCTCTCTGGGCTTGAATGGAACTCTTGGTGGGTAGAAATCTGAATTCTATTGGTGACCAATTTTCCAAAGCTAGTGTGCCAAGATGAACCCACTTGAAAACTGTGGGCTCTTGGACTTGGCTGCAAGACCAGTCCAGCTGAGGTGGGCTGGCCCGGCATCTGCCGCCTTCATTGTGCTTAATGCTGGATCCATCTGTTTTCTGTCAAAGCCAGTGCCAACAAATTACTAACCTATTAGAAAAACATGGAAATAAGATTGCACTTCTCATTCCTGGCTTTTCCTCTCATATTTTGCTTGGCTTACATATTTGGTTTTTGTTTATTTTTAGAAGAAAGATACGTTATCGAGTAGTTGGGGGGGCATGAATCATTTTTTGCCCCATGCACACATTTTTAAAAGATGGGGGGGTGATGTTAGTGATGTTGTTATGGCTGTTGATGACGATGGCAGCTGTCATTTGTTCGGCAGCACTGTGCCTGGCGCTGCACTTGTTACTTTCAGCCTCTTATTCATTATCGTCATCACTTTACAGATGACAGAACCACAGTTCAGAGGCTAAACAACTTGTCACGCTGCTAGGGAGTGTCAGAACCAGTATTCACACCCAGATTCTGAAGCCTGTGCTTTATCCATTGCTGCCTCTTAAACCATTTTAAGCCTTTAGAAACTATTTTTATCCAGGCACGTGAGTCTAATGAGGAAAGTTTCAAAGAAAAGAAAAGGGGACTTTGTATTTCTTCTATCCGATAGAGGCCTCTGTAATGAGAATGTATTTCCTTGACACGCGCTTTTGAGTGCCAATTCATGGAATCAACCCAACTGATTGGAGAGAAAGAGATTGGCACCCCAGGCCTAAGCGCCTTTCTAAGCACAAGTGCACACACGCATGTCTTGGTGTGCATGGCTGTGCTCAAACGCGTACTCCACCGGCTTGCAGACGCTTCCTGCCAGAAGATGAAGACCAGCTGCCGAATTGAGCAAAGCTACTGAAACACAGCTCTCCTCTCTTTAGTACATAACATGAGAGAGAGATGAAGGTAGGGTACAGAGTAACTAAACATCTCAGTAGTTTCTTTCCTTTGTGTTCATTAAAATACAGCCCTTGACTGCCAGTTAAACCCAGGAAGTTGGAGTACCAACATTTCCCCATTCCAGCTATAAGCAGAGTTCAACAAACTCAGAAACCTTCTTTCTCTAATAAAACTACATGATGGGTATAGTCTAAACGCTTGTTTTCTAAAACAAGATCAAAGCGTTACTTCATTTCCTTCCAAAGCAAAGACACATAAGTTTTCACTGAAAAAGGTTTCTTACCAACTGAGTCACTTATCCAGTGTTGGGGGAGGGTGGAAACTAGCCCCCAAGTAATGGCATAAATACATGAGTTAATTACTTGTGCATTCAAACTATGAATGAGTATATTTATTTTTAATAAAAGCAAGAGCCAAGAAGGAGCACTGTATCTCACTGATCTTATCAGATCATCTGGAAGCGAAAGGGATGTGAGCTCAGGGAGGAGGAGGAGGAGGAGGAGGAGTCTGAATTCCTTCTCACAGCGAAGAGTCGTGAGGACTGGGGCTGTCTCTGGGTAAGCGTGGGAAGAGGAAGGGCCCAGCAGCTGGCCCCTGCTCTGTGCCCGCCTACCAGGGTGCACAGAAGGTGCCTTTTCCGCCAAGACTGCGTGACGGGAAAACGGAGTGTATGTGTGTCCCGTGGGATGGGAGATTCAGAAGCAACTTAAGAAATTTTTGTAAAGAACTTTGAAACTGATGAACAGTGGTGTTTTTTTATTTTTTATTTTAACTTGAAAACAGAGTTTTGATGGTATCGGCAAACTGCAGCTGTGCAAAAGCAGTGCCTCTTCATGCCGAAGCAGTTTGACTTGAAGGAGCCACCAATAAAAGGCTAATGGCATGTGGCCCAGCGCACCCAAGGTGTCTTCGCTGTGCCTCTCCTGTTCCTGTTTCCTGTTCCCCTTTGTCTTCCACTTTCTTTCCCAGTTCCTCAGATCGGCCATTGCGCACTCCGGCATCCCCTGAAGCCTTTCTCAGCCTTCCAGATGGTGTTCGGGGTTAAGGAAGCTGCTGACTTGACCAGGTCTTACTTGCCGTTGCTAGTGTAGCAGTTTATTAGCTTGTCCCAAGACCGGTCTGTGTCAGGAGTCCACAGATTGTGGCCCGCTCTGGCCCACTACCTGTTTTTGTAAATAAAGTTTTATTGGAACATCACTACTCCCATCTGTGTGTGTGGCTGCTTTGGGGGCTACTGTGGCAGGATTGAGTAATCATGATAGAGACTGTTTGCCCCAGACGCCTAAACTATTTCCTATCTGGCCCTTGACAAAAGTGTGCCTGCCCACATCTGCACGGACAGTGGCCTGTGCGTGGCCTGTAAGGAATAACACATGCCTCCCGGACAACCAAATGAAAATGCACGCAGTGTCTCTCACAGAGAGCAGGCGCACAGTAAATATGGAGAAGTCTGCAGAGGTCTCTTGCAGATTTGTAGGTGATAGAACTTTGTATGTGTGAATTTAAGAAAGCCGGTTTTGACCATTATGGTAACATTGTTACATAAATGTGATTTTTCTTAAATATTTGAGAGACTGTGTAGCAGAATGTGTCATGCTTGGACTCTAAACTACACTCCAGGCTGCCTGGGCTGAGAGGTTCCTCCTCCAGTTGTGGGCCACGTGACCATGACACATTTGTTGTTATTCACAGCCCTATGCCTTAGGCTCCTCATCTCCAGCATGAGGATTATAATAATGTGTACCTCCTAGGCCTGATCTGGGGATTAAGTGAGTTAACACAAAGAACTTGGAACTGAGCTTAGCACATAGTAAATATTAAATGTTTGCTTTTATTGCAGTTATTAATCCAGTCCTATCTCTGCTGGAAATCCTTGAGAAGCTCCTCCTTATCAACAAGATAAACCTCAAACTTAGAAGCCTGGTACACAAGGCCCTGCCAGACCCAGCCTCTCCCCTCTACCCCCCGACAGCCACACACAGCGCTCCAGTGGCTGTCCAAATCAGTCTGCCCTTGCCATCGAGCCGGTGTCCCCAGCCTCTCAGCCATAAGTGCCCATTCCCCTCTTCTGCCATAGCCCCCAGCCAACAATGAAGCCCCCATCAAGTGGCACCCACAATTTAGATACTTTGCGTACATTATATGGTTTAATCCTGAGAACACTTCTTCACGTGAACAATGTTAGGATTCTCTTTGTTTTACAGAGAAGAGAATGAAACAAGCAAAGATGAAAGCAACTTCCGTAAGGTCCTGCAGGCAGGCAATGCAGAGGCTCACCCAGCTGCAGGCTCTCCCAGCCCCTGAAGCCAGCTCCTGAGGGTTCAGCTCCAGAAGTGCTCATTCAGAGGACTCTCCACCAGCCCCCACCAAGGGGGCCCTCAAGCCTGCAGCCCCCATCAGACTCACTCTCTCTTCTGTCTGCACTTTTCACATTGCATGCTTTTTTTGTTTTGCTTCTATACTTTTTCTTGTTTTTACCCTTGCTGCTTTACTGCACACACACACATGCATAACCATACGTGTGCACGCATGCACACACACGCATGCTCACCCATGTAGATTGTGAGCTTCTCGAGTGCAGGAATTGGATTGTATTTAGTTTTATGTCACCTGTGCCTAGAACAGCTTCTGGTGTATAGTAAGTGTATAGTTATGTTACATGGATGGAAAAAGGAAAAGTAGTAAGGACTGATTGGGAAACACTAATCCATATTCCACACACACACTTGTCTTTTACATTTATGTGATTTCAACATTAATTTATCAGGAGGCAGCACGTTTTATTGGTTGAAGACATGGGTCCCCGAGTCAGTTTGCTAGAGCTTTAGTCCTAATCTTCTAGCTCTTGATTTTTCTCATTTGTAAATGGAGTCCTGGGGCTATCTATATTTCACGTGGTTATTGGAAGAAATGAATGAATTCATTGGTGCAAAGCACTTAACCAGGTGCCCAGCACACACTGGTTCAGCAGTTCAATTATGATTGAAGTAGTATCGTGTGTCTTTGATTTACTTGAATTTATCTACACACAAAGTAAAAGGTGTGAAAGGGAAGGGAAAACATCTGCCATCCCTCACCCCTGCCTCTCCGACCCTGCCCTCCTTCCCTCACCCCCGCCTCTGGTCCTACCCGCTGTCCCCCGCCCACTGTCCCTCACCCCCGCCTCTGGCCCCGCCCTCTGTCCCTCACCCCACCCACCTACCGCCGCCCCGCCCCCTGCCTCCCTGCCTCGGGCCCTGCCCGCCATCAGTCACCCCACCCCAACCCCCGCCTCCGGCCCTGCCCGCCAGCCCTCATCCTTGCCCACCGCCCTCACCCCAGCCTCCGGCCCTGCCCGCCGGGAGCCCTCACCCCTGTCCGCCGGCACTCACCCCCACCTTCTGCCCCGCCGCCATCCCTTAGCCCCGCCCCCGGCCCTGCCCGCCTCCAGCCCTGCCCGCCAGCCCTCACCCCCGCCCCCGGCCCTGCCCGCCAGCCCTCACCCCTGCCCACCGGCCCTCACCCCTGCCTCCGGCCCTGCCCGCCATCCCTCACCCCCGCCCCCGGCCCTTCCCGCCGGCCCTCACCCCCGTCTCCGGCCCTGCCCGCCATCCCTCACCCCCTCCCCCGGCCCTGCCCGCCATCCCTCACCCCCTCCCCCGGCCCTGCCCGCC